>NW_027526295.1:225542913-225915013 GCF_048455015.1 Haemaphysalis longicornis | reverse complement strand
TAATTGAGTTAACCTGTCAAGCATGCACCAATAAGACATATCGTGTCCTCTGCTCTGCCGAGCTTAAACAATAAACCATTTATTCCGCCCCTAGGTAATAAATGTAAAAAAAAAAACGAAATGCTAAGCTAGCACATTCATTTGCAAGTAAAGGAACAACCAGCGCTTTTCAGAGCTCCTCTAACAACTCGATACGTTTTACCATATCCCAGTGCATGAACGCACGCAAACAAACGCGCGTGCACCCACACATGTGCGCATGCAGTGGAGGGCACAACAACTGCGGTGCAGTTTTCTCGCTTAAGTGAACGTAAAAAACAACTTGCTTTAAGTTCTTTGTTGGCCTGCACTAATCGCTTCTGCACCTTATTTTTATACCTGAAGTATCGAGTCACGCCCTCTTGAGTTTCGTTTCATGGTCGCAGAAGTAGTTGTACTGCGCCCTGAAGTGCTGGCGACGTCTACGCGGGTGCATTCCATGCATCAACACATAGAAGCATATAAATTTTTACCTGTCTAGTTAAATGACCGCCATGGTGCATTGTGTGACGGGCGTGGAGAAGCGGTACGCAGTTGGCTTCCATCCTGTCACGGTAGTGTTGCTTGCTATAACTGGGGGGTCATCCGGGCCTTTTAATTAACGTTTTTATAAGAACAGCGCTTTTGAAGATAACAAAACTCAAACACCATACCAGCATTATGCGGAATGCCGGAGAAGGGAATGTGAAGGAACGAAAGAAAAGAAGAAACGAAAGATACAGTCGGTTAAAATAATTAGAATCAATCGGCTTTTTCCCATGGCGTACGAGTATCTGGTCCGTACCTGCTTACAGAGGAAATACGTTTTAATCTTAGTCCCGGAGCGTTCGTAAACGCAACAAATGTCAGATAAGATCAAAAAGTGCGGGAAATCTTTTTATTGTGAAAAAACAACGAATGAGATTCATTCATTCATTCATTCATTCATTCATTCATTCATTCATTCATTCATTCATTCATTCGTTGATTGATTGATTGATTGATTGATTGATTGATTGATTGATTGATTGATTGATTGATTGATTGATTGATTGATTGATTGATTGATTGATTGATTGATTGATTGATTGATTGATTGATTGATTGATTGATTGATTGATTGATTGACTGATTGAAACTCAGCCAACGCCGCGACTTGGTCACAACACAATTGGAAAGAAAAAGCTAAACACATTGAATACGCTGCTAGATGAGACCCTTCGCGGTCGGGACATTTCTCAGCAGCGTGAATTAGGCAACGCTTCGCGGCAATTCGGACGAGCTCACCACGCGCGATCGTCCCGCTCTCGGCAAAGCCTTATATTGCTGGCAGTAAACACTGACGTAACGAACGGCCTCGTTAACCGAGCTGTAACCAAGGCAAACCACACCACGTTTCACGAGCTCGGTCCGGCAGGTGAGGCGTCCCTGATTGCCCTTCGTATCGGCCGCCAGCGGCGGTGTTTGCTATCGTAAAGGAAGGAAAGTAGGTTATTCTAAGAGGAAATAAATTCTAAGTCAAAACCATCGCCGCGCATTGCGCTTTCGACCCAGCCGTGAGATGGGTCAACAATGCTTCCACAGCCAAGTTCGTCTGAACGACACCCAATGAGACCCGGAAATTGGCACTCACCAGCGAGAGAGAGAGAGAGAGAGAGAGAGAGAGAGAGAGAGAGAGAGAGAGAGAGAGAGAGAGAAGAGAGAGAGAGAGAGAGAGAGAGAGAGAGAGAGAGAGAGAGAAATTGCCCCAGTTTCTGAAGGGGGCATGAATGTCCTGGTGGGGAAGAAGGAAAGGGGCGATGGAGGGGGGAGGAATAATGAAAGAGTCGTCAGAGTTCAAGGTATTAAGGTCCGGGCAAGAGTCGCGAGGTCACAACTCACTTGCAGTTGTCGTGATCACATATTATTATGAGTTCCTTGGGAAATGGCTGCACGTGAGTGTTTATAAAGTCGGCCTGGTTATTACACCAGCTTGTCGGGACTATTGGTGGTGTTGGGAAGGGAACGGGAAAACGCGTTGTAAATGTGCTTTCTCGTCTTCTGGGGAGGGAGGCGGTGAGTTCCAATGGCACGGTGCGTACAGTGTTAGATCAGATGACACCGATTAAAGGGATGTGCTCTATTGCAATACGAGCAGCTTTCGGTGCGGGAGCTAACTCCGTGTGTCCACTTGTGTAATACATGAGGGGTCAATGCCATGTAGGAGTATATCTTGTTAGCCACACCTCCCCCAAGCGTATGAGCGTCTTGAACGGGCCCGCGACAACCACCAGGGTGGCGTCTTGCAGTCTCCTGCGACATTGTGCCTTGACTTTTTGCCGTCTAAGTTGCCAGTCTGGCCATGCCGGGTGGGACGACGGGGTACTGGGAACCATTGGGGTGTGCAAAGTCTCCCCGGCCGGTGGTATAAGCCATGTGGTTTCCATGCGCCCCAGGAGTGTGATACGGGGTCAAGACGACGCTGATGGTGATGCTTCCAGTTGAAGGTCTTGTGAGCCATAAAGCACACTCGGGGCCATATAATTAATGAGATCAAAGTATAGCTCATCAGAGGTAAAAAGAACCCATGTTTACTTTTCGGCGACTGTCTACTACGTTGGCCTTTGTTAACCCCAATAAGCCTGGTCTAGCGCCGCCTGAAAACCTATAACCTCGCTTTGCCTAACCAAAACGTCCTTTTTTTGCAGTTGTTGCCTACTAGGTGTGTCACTCGTAGACGTATGAATGCAACGGAGACTTGTAAACGTGCAGTAGTGACAAATTGGTAATCAGTGCGTGCCAACTATCCACGCGTAGGAATCGCAGTGGCTGTCTACGTGCCCTTTGTAACTTCCGCCCGAAACGCCGAGAAGAAAAGTAATGACGAAATAGGCGGAGCACGCAGATCAGAAAAAGCGGCAGTTCTCGGCGGCGCGAGTGAGAGAAAAGGCAGAGGAGATCCGAAAAAGAAAAGCGGGAGCAAAGTATGCACGTGACGTGACCAGAAACGTGCTATGTGCGCGCACTGAAACAAGAAGGCGAAATGAGAAGACTGAAACAAGGAGAGGCGAGGCCAAACGACCTGCGTTTCGCGAACAGGGACATAAAAATAAGATCGGAGCGGGGCGAAGCGTTACCCCCTGAACTTTACTCGGAGGCAAAAGCTGAGAAGCATAAAAGGAGGAAGGGCAGACCGCAGCCGCACATTGCGACGCTACGAAAAGCGTTGTGGAAGGAGCAACATAAAGACGAGAAAGAGGAAATGGCTCTGAAAAGGGAAAAAATTGAGGGGGGTATCCAGAACGCGATGACAGCGACAGAGGCGCCAGCTTCGAAAGGCTGCCTTCAACGTAGCAGCATCTCCAACGTATAGCCGACGCCGCTACGTGCAGCATCGCGCGGGCAGGCGCGTTCAAATTGGTGCAGCGCGCTGGCCTACGCAAAGCGAAGGCGCAGATGAGTTGGCCGGAGGCGCCGTACGGCGCGTTGACGCAATAGGCGGCGGTTATTTAGCGCAGCGCCCGGCGCCGCTCCTTTACGCGGCTAGAGACGACGCACAGCGCCGGCTCGGTCCGGAGGCGGGGCCAACTGGAGTCGGACGGGCCCTGGTTCGAACCGACACCTCCAAGATCAAGAAGGCGCTTCTCACTCAAACTCGACAGATATCAGGAGGCTTTCCGTTTTGCGTTGACCGAAATACGACTAAAGAACTTCACTGAACGCAACAAAGATCACACCCTCGAACTGAGTAGGGAAGCTTCCAGTGTATAAGAAATACTCAGGCTTTCTCTAACCTGTGGTGTGCTGCTCCAGCCGTCTGTCACGCCACGTATTCGCGCTTGCGTTCTCCGATCCGGCCTTCACGTCCGTCGCGGCCTGGAGGCGTTGTCCGCGGCGCCCTTTTCCGCCGTGCACCGGCCGACGACGTCGACACAACGTAGATTTGCATTCTATTCTGTTCGTTCTTTTTTTCTTTTTTGTTTGTGTTGCAGTTTCGCGTCGTTATGGTGATGAAACATACCGAAAACCGATAATGCCCCCAGAAGCAAGGTGTTGGCGCCCTGACTGGAACCTGCCGAGTTTTCTAGCGCGATGTAGGATAGGACGCAGATAACTACAAAAAAATTACTGATCAATATCACGGAATAACGGCGCCTCCGATATACCTCTCCATTCTCAATTGGTAATTTGCACAGAGAAGACTTGAACTGAGCAGTCGAGATCCACGGGGGGAGGGAACCCGGGTCGATTCTGACCGCTAATTGGGTCCAGTCCTGAGGACGTATGTCCATTATCAGTTGAGGGGTTAAATTTTTTAAATACTTTTCTGTCTTTACGTTCTATTGTAATCGATTCCCAGTGATTAGCCAAAAGCTTATCACGATAGACATTAAAAGATGTCTTCAACAACAGTGAACTGTTCCGCACAGCTGTTACTGTTTTGGTTTCTGTGAGAAACTCGAATTTTCTTTCGTTTTTTTTTTTTTTTTTTTTTTTTTTTTGCAAAACGTCATTATTTTGCTCCACCGTTATAACAATCCTTGCCGCTTAGCCAGTGTTCTTGCGTTTTGGCACGTGTACTATTTAAAGAACAAATTGGCCTTCGCGTAAAAGACGATGCTGTACTCATTTGCGTATTCATGTACATTTTTTTTTCTTTCTGTGGTTTGGCGTTCTCACCTTCCCTCGCACCATTTATTCTACTTTTTTATTCATGCCTTTCTTTAGTGCTTTTTTTGTTTCTAGAACTTTAATGCTTGACTTTTCTATAGTTTATTTTTGTTTTCTCTCGAATTGTTGTCTCCACATTCACCCCACATCACCGTAACGTCCTCATCTGGCGTCCACATTCACCCCACATCACCGTAACCGTCCTCATCTCCAGTTCACACGAACGAGCTTTCTGTGTCTTTTTCTCAGAACGACAAAAAGGCAAGTCCTTTCAGACGGGCTCATAATTACAAAATTAATTGACGCAGAAATATAAAAACAAAAGAACAAGGACATTCTACGCGTATAGAGGAAAATTTTCTTTAGCAATTTTTAATGTTGGAGGGCGACGGAAACTTATCTTCCCCTTAACAGTGGTTAATGTATTAATGTAAATAGATTTCGAAAAAATTCCCACCCCGTCGCTACGTACGGTCGACAGAAGTTTCCCGTGTTGCTATAGTTGCTTGTTCGCGCGCGTTTTAAAGCCCGTTGTGTACGAAATCGTTTTTCTAACAAGACAACTACGTAATTGGGAAAACTGCGGAAGGAACGGAGGGTAATTACCCCAAATTCAACAGCTAAGCTGTGCGCCATTCCTCTTTCTGCGTAATTGTCAGCGTGCACCACAAGCCAAAAGTACGTCCAGTATACTCACGCTAAACATGCTCTCCAAGCTCTCAATCCAATCCCGTCGTGCAGGCACGACATCTGGTTGCACACTGTATTTGGGACCTTTGTCTTCAAGGAGTGTGCTGTGCTCAGTGGCAGAAGACATTATACATAGTCATATCTCAAAGGACTACCGCAGACGTCGGTACTGTGGGACCATCCGTAGCGACGTTTCTTGCGGAGTAGGTTAATTCAAAATCCCAATTATAAACAGTACACCCCGTATAAGCGGACGTTAAGTCCTGTTTTCTTAACTAAAACGTAAATTGGGTTGTTTCGTTGCAGTTAACGATTGAAAAAAAAATAATTCCGCGAAAAGGCGATCACTAGGCCGAAAACGCAGACAGACACCTAATTCTGCTCACGTGTGCGAATGCATTACATTTTATTTCAAGCTAGGCGATCGTCTGCGTCTAATGGTAGGTCTGTCGTGATTCTGTCACCTTTTGTGGCGAAAATACATCTTCGTTATAGTGAGAAAATATCAGAGGAAAATATGTCTTTGGTTTTTGGTGGTAGGTAGAGTCTGTCGCAGTAGAGACGACAGCACCGACAAAGAAAACGTGTCCAGGAGTTCGATTGTGTCCTCTCATTGCCATCGTCATGATCCCTTTTCCCATTAGGTCGCTTACATCTCTCGGTTACTTTGACTGAGAGGTTTGGCCAATCACCTCCAAGGGGGTCTAACGTGTACGCTTTTAGTGCAAACGCGATTTGCTACTTTTGTACTTATCTTGCTCAGATTACCTCTGAAGGTCCCTAGTGGTACGATTATGTCCGCTCATTACCGTCATCATGATCATCATTTCTTTGCGTCGCTTCCGTCCTCTTTTTGGCATTCACTTCCTCGCCCTTGTGAGCCTGACATATCCGTTATTGGCGTAGACGTGCTTTCCGCATATGTAATTAGTATGCAAGAATTACTGCTGTAAACTTGAGTACACGCCTCTAAATCGCATTACAAAGTCGAAGGCCACAACGCATCCACTAGGACAACCTTCAGTTCGCGATAGCCAAGAATCAGGCGCCATTTGGGAACCGTGATTTAGGGATTATGTATGCCTCGGGTTTGAATCCATGGCCTGAATTCCCGTAATTTCGTGTCCTTATTTTATTTTATTCGCGCCGTCGGCTAATTTTGAGTCAATCGCTGACGCCGTTTATTCCTGTAATGGAGCATTCAGAGATTTCGGATTAAAAATATGGAGAGGCAGATCTCTATACATAAGCACAAAACACAATTTTGCACGGCTTGCTTCAATGCAAAATCTTGAGAACTCATCAAAATTTCCTTTACGCTGGAAGTCCATTAGTACTCATTGCCTCCCCGTTTCGACATTCCGTTAACAAGCATTTTTTTTTATTCCTGTGCTTTTAGCTGATGAACCCGTGCACTTGGCAACCCATAGAAAATTTCATCCTCCTTTCGTTAGTTTGAGGCGGGAAAACCGCACATTTCCCACACGGGTGCTCCTGACATTTTGGACATTACTATGACCATTGACAAGTATTACGCAATAGACAAATTTACTGTTAGCGTTGTGTGGAGCCTTTTTAAGGCACAGCACTTGCAACAGACACCGATTATTGTATTTCTGCCCGTAGCGCGTAAGCCACGCAGGCGCTATAGTGCGTAGCCTATACAATTGAGAACGGGCGTTGCACTTCAAACGTGTTGAGTTTTCACACTCGCTAATTCACACACGTTAATCACACTCGTTAAGTCACTTTTTAATGTTTGTGCAGCAGGTGTATGCGGCATGATTGAGCCTAACGAAAGTGAGTGCACAAAAATTTCAGGGAACGCTTCATATGTGTGCTGCATTGAACAATGCCTAACCAAAACAATAACATTAACGCAAAATAACGCATACTAAGAGTAACAATAACGCGCGACGTTCTGTTTAAATTTGGATATCCGGTTTTAAGTTGGCATTTCCTTGCTTCGCTTCTTCACCTGGGCATTATATATGCGGATTTGTACTCCAAGGGTGCAGTTAGAATAGCGCAATGTCTTGTATTGCTTGGTCGCACGTGGAGCTTCGAAATGTTTATCGCTTCTCGAATAGGGCTTTTCTTTCTTGTTTCTCTTCGTGATGGGTTCATCAATCCAGTTCAAAGTTTGTATTAGCCCGCTTTCCTTAGCTAGTGTAGCTAACCTTTGAACTTCCGAAAATAGTTTTCGCCCTTCTGCATTTTGAACGTTTTCCTCGCCCTGTTTTCGATGTTTTAAAGTCGGGGCTTCTATTGAAGCAGCAAACACCTCATCTCTTCGTAATTTGAGACCACTCCGGGATGAACTGCCTACAAGTTTTTCATTTGCGCCCAACAAGAACCCACTACTTTGCTACATCCCCAAAAGTTTGGCCAAATCTCTCGCGTCAGCGATTCGCAATAAAATACGCGGTGCCTTTTGCGCACGTCTGTCGGAGTTGAGCCCACAGTGACGGGCGCGGGCCGCACCACGCAAAGCTACGTCACGCCCGTCCCATTCAGCGCGAGGCCTTGGCTTTTATTTGCGGCGTGTACGGGGCGAGTCGCGAATGCCTACAGTACTGGGTCGCCGCCGTAGCTGCGCGCCATCCAATGGCACAGACCAGCGAAAGCGTTCGCTCTCGCTGGTGACCCGTCGTGGCCAGCCTTGTTCCCATGGCAACATTGATCGCGAGGGAGAGGGAAACGGCTGGATCATCGCTCGAGTCGCTTGTCTGGCCACCAAGAACCCTCACCAGCCCACTTTCCCCATTTCCACTCCTGGGCACCCCTTCTCTCCTCTACTTCACCCTCTCTCACAGTTTGGAGAGCGGGGACGACTTCGAGGGAAGGCGTAAGCAAACACTATCGTATGAGCCGTTTCCGTCTCTGTACGGGATGATTTGCTCTCGCAGCCCAGACCAATAGCCCGAACAACGTGCTCGTATCCCCCGCTTAGCGGCTTTATCGCCTGCTGGGTTTTACGTTGCCGATCCGAGGAGCCGCGAACTCCGGCGGGATGAATTGTGAAAAGGATTAGGCGCAGGCGATTCCTTCTCCGCGGAAATCTAAGGACCGAGGGCGCCGGCGATTTTCTGGACAAGTGCCCGCGCCGAGAGGCTCGCTCGTGCCTGCTCTAACCGCCATTCAAGCGGAAGGCGACATGAACCATATGCTCTAACGGATCGGTTCAGGCAGGAAGCAGCGAAATTCCACATGAGTTTGAGTACATCTTGATCTTATCCATATGCTCCCCCCTTCCCTCCCTCCACCACCCCTCCCCCACTCTGATACTGGACACAGGGTATTAGAAAGACATGATAAAAAGATAATCCCCTCTCTTATTCGAGTCCTTCGTAAGATTAGACCAGCAGCTAAATGGCTCATGTGATTTTCTGCTTAGCAGTGTGCTACGGGTTCCCTTTCCCCTTGCCATGATTCGACGATTAGACATACAAGTACGCATATATTTCAAAATTATACGTTAAAACATTCAGGTGCCTTCCACTTATCCTGAACTGCATTAATAAATCGTTTTCTGTTTCCTCTCTATAACAAAACTTAGACCAAACAGAGGACTAAATACAAGCTAAACAGTGCTTATCTCACCAGCGTAGTCGACAGAAGCGTAACCACCACGCCACGGAGTTAAAGAACGGTAGCCTAAAGCTTTTCTCCAAAATCTTGGCCGGCCTTCTTGCTGATGTCGCGGCGTTCCGTGTGATGTCCGCGCCACTGTCTGAGCCATACCAGGAGCAATTATACAAATATGCAATCATCGGGGTGCTATGTTTCGCTTCAAGACGATAACGTAAGAATGCAGTGTCCTTCCACTCAGGTGACCAGCGATGACCAGCGAAGCTGGTCCCAGTTCAAGGAGTGGGCGAAACAAAACACGTTTGTTTGTGGGATTGAGCATATGTCCTAAATAATCAGCCGAATGAAACTTGGATGATTTATAGTTTTATTCAAGCGAACAAGCATCGGACTGTCCGTTTCCCTAAGGCGTCGTATCTTACTGTCGGTCTAACGCTCCAGCTCAAACCGCTCAACCACGGAGGACCGCAGTCAGGACCGATTGGGCCGTGAGACGTCCACGCTGAAACATCCCACTAGCATTACGGGCATGTCATCGATGAGCGCGTAAAGCCTAGCGGCCTAGCTTCGCGTGCACGCCACCCCCCACCCTCCCCCCTCTCCACCCGTGCACGCATTAAGTGGTGAGCGGTTACGTGCACGTGCGTGGACGGGCCAGAACGTCGCTCCGGAAGTCCTTCAAGGTGCTCCTGTGTGAACGGAAAAGATCGAACGCCGGCCACAACGTCACCCCAGGAGCCCTTCAAGAAGGCGATGCAAAATAGTGAACGAAATTTCGACTATTGACGAAATATTTCCGCACTATGCCATTTTGCTAAAAAAATCCCGGGCCATCTCCACTAACGTGAAACCTGGGGAGGGGCGAGGCGTACAGTGTATACGTGTATTCTTGGCGCCTTGGCGTTTTTTTCCCACGGAAATGAAGTCATTGGGGGTTAGGGGTATCAAGCTTTGCTTGAAGGAGGTAGTGTACTAGCTCGGGGCGTTGTAAAACTAGTGTCCCTGTGTGTTCTTTTAGTACGAGTAACGTTCTAGCGCGAGGCGTCAACGAGTGCCCCAGTGTTTTCGTACCGTGACTAGCGCGAGGCGTACACGAGTTTCCAGGTGTTTTAGTACAGTGACTACATGACACGACGACATGAAACGCCGACAGCCCGAGCCGCTAAGGGGCTTCTCCCCTAACATGACATGCGCAGATAAAAGCATTACCAGCTTCGCTCTAAAATTACGGAGGAGCCATAAAACCTCTTAATAATGTGAAGGCGAAAGCTTAGTTTGACCTCCTGTTGACCTGCTGTGGAAGCGCCCGTCTACACTTGACCAGTCACGTGACCGCACCCTCCGAAGCTCGTTCCGTTCGCTCGCCATCGCCAGGAGCCACGCACTCCCACCCGTCGGTGCCTTTCTTTACCTTTCAGGGGGGCTCGCACTGCACGTTCAGCATCTGCCTACCCTACTCCGGTGCGGATGTTCCCTTTTCCAGCCTGCGCTCCGTTTCCCTTTCCCAGAATAAATCATCTGGCTCTGCTGTTTCTCTTTCGCTGTAGCGCGCTCCCATTTTCTGTACGAACTGGCGCGTTCTATGAAACATCACGATCTAAATTTTTCACGTTAAAACAAATCTGTCTTGCACCATTCTGCACCCTATATGCTTTAAATGTTGAAAAGCACAGCTAGAGAGTGCGACGCAGGCATATGCAGCATATTTTGTTGCTGCTTGTAGACTGGAGCTTCGAGATCAGTTCAATGCGGAAGTACAGAAACGAAGCGTAGCCACTAAACATGACCTGTCTCCACGGCAAGTCTGTATTTGTTTTCCCACTTTCACCATCCTCCATCTTTCAAAAAAGTGCCCAGAATGTGTCGAGTCCCAAAGCGCCAAGCGAAAAGCAAGCGCGTTCTATTTTCTCGTCTTCCCGCTGGCTCCGTGTTTGTGCGCAAGGACTTCGCAGGAAGCGCCTGAGCTCAGCGAGATGTGTTTTTTGCTTGCTTGTCCGTGTTCTGTGTGTGTCACCGTTGTGGAGGCTCTAGTGCGCCTCAAGGGTTTCCTCAATATGTTTGTCGTCGCTGACAAGATTGGAACGAAAAGGGCCCTGCGTAGCCCGCAGAGAGCCGGTTGTGTTTGACAAATACCTACGGCCCCGTCTTTGCGTTCTTTCTTTGTGAAAGGAAAGCAAAAAAGAATTCGCAATAAACTGTTCGCGGTATTCCCGCATTTGAAAAAGCGCAAGAAAAGAGGTATTACGAATCAATAAGAATAGGAAGCGGAAGCATTTGACGTCGGAGATTGTAGGCTGGGCTTGTGGAAGCTGAAGCACTTGAACAAATACGCGCCGACAGAGACGAGTGAGTGAGTGAGTGAGTGAGTGAGTGAGTGAGTGAGTGAGTGAGTGAGTGAGTGAGTGAGTGAGTGAGTGAGTGAGTGAGCGAGCGAGCGAGTGAGTATGAGTGAGTGAGTGAGTGAGTGAGTGAGTGAGTGAGTGAGTGAGTGAGTGAGTGAGTGAGTGAGCGAGCGAGCGAGTATGAGTGAGTGAGTGAGTGAGTGAGTGAGTGAGTGAGTGAGTGAGTGAGCGAGCGAGTGAGTATGAGTGAGTGAGTGAGTGAGTGAGTGAGTGAGTGAGTGAGCGAGCGAGCGAGTATGAGTGAGTGAGTGAGTGAGTGAGTGAGTGAGTGAGTGAGTGAGTGAGTGAGTGAGTGAGCGAGCGAGTGAGTATGAGTGAGTGAGTGAGTGAGTGAGTGAGTGAGTGAGTGAGTGAGTGAGCGAGCGAGCGAGTATGAGTGAGTGAGTGAGTGAGTGAGTGAGTGAGTGAGTGAGTGAGTGAGTGAGTGAGCGAGCGAGCGAGTATGAGTGAGTGAGTGAGTGAGTGAGTGAGTGAGTGAGTGAGTGAGTGAGTGAGTGAGTGAGTCAGTCAGTCAGTCAGTCAGTCAGTCAGTCAGTCATTCCGTGGGTGGGTGGGGGGGGGGGGTGGTTGGGTGAGTATTTCGGGGCATCTGATCACTTTCACAGATTAATTACTCCGAAATGATATACAGCGCTGTGGAGTTTTCTCGCCCAGTTACCATTGAAAGTGAATACTTGCTTTTTTATTCAAAAATAATGCACCCCTTCGTCCAACGACGACGTTGGTTAAACGCTAAGCTTTCTCGTGAAGGATATTTTTGGTTGTCGTCTGAGTTTTGACTGAGTTTCGACCATGTCAAGGAAAAAGTGAATTATTTGTGCGAAATGTACAAAATCGAATATCCTGACGCTGAAATCTTGCCACTACTTCAAAAATTGGCATCATTTGACGTTTATAGTAGTTCCCGCCAACGAAAACATGGTAGGTGCTTTTCATTAAATCGTTGACTTGTAAAATGTGAAAAAAAGGAAATAAAGAGAAAAAAAAAGTCGAAATGAAGCAATGTAATGGACGCCGATTTCATAACGGGAGGCACCAAGGTTGTATTCCGGCCACTGAATCGCTTTTTTTTTTCTTTCACTTCCCCCACGATCATTCATCATCATCGTCAGAGAAAGTTTCCTTTCCTGCAGGGCGTCTTCGCGTTACAGACGCCATTAGTGAGAATACTAAAGCTTTGCTTTAATATGAGGTTTGAGGTGGGGTTCTACAAAGTTCCTGGAAGAACGAAGGCCGTATCCCTTAATTCTGGTGCCAACTTTTGACATAAGACAGAGGTCCTAAGAACTGTTGCAAATTGATCTCGCAATGTTTTCGTTTCAGGCAAAATCTTGTTGTACGTATGATGTTGTTTTCGTAGCTTCCAGAAAAGAGCATTGAATGTCCGCAATCTCTGAGCATGTCAGCACCCCTGAGTAAAAACAACTAAGATCTAGCGGCACTTCCTTCCTTCAGATGCACCATATCCCCCTCCCCCCCAAAACACACACACACACACACACACACACACACACACACACACACACACACACACACACACACACACACACACACACACACACACACACACACACACACACACACACACACACACACACACACACACACACACACACACACACACACACACACACACACACACACACACACTGTTTTTTGTTGCCCGACATCAGGCGTAACGTGTTTCGCTACTTCGTGGCATGGTTATTTGTTAATCCTGTTCATTATCGAACAACGTATTCTGTGCCTTTTTCTCATTTAGTGCTGCTACTAAGTTCGTCACTGATGGCTAACATTTGTTAAGGGTACTTGCGTTAGACTGTTGGTGTTCGTTTGTCTTATCATAACAGGTTTCCAACTCTAAGCTAAAATTTGTCCGTTTGTTCAACATACTGGCATTTGCTTAATCATCATCATCATCACCAGCAGCAGCAGTACTATATTCCCACGATTACAACTAAGACGACGATGGTGATTACGATGATGATGAAATTATAAAACTCAACTTTTTGAAGAGAAAATGCCCATTCACGGAGGATATCTTTAAAACTTACAAAAGTCCTCTACTGGTACCATCATTTGCATTCAAGAACTCCCGTAAGCGATTGCTTTTGTGAGCCGAACAAATTCTTTGTTGACACGACAGGTCTAGCTTTTTTTTTTTTTGCAGTTATGCCGGCATTGTACGTGTGTACAGGTATGCACGTACATAAATGAAAAGAAAACAGTTTCCGGTAAATGCCTGCGTAGCGTGTTCCATCTTCAAGTCTCTGTTAGCGTGGCGCCGCTATTATGAACGCAGTGACCAAGTTCGGTAATTTGATTAGGGCTTTTTTTTTTCTTGATTCAATACTGTATGTGTGTTTCTCTTATTTTTTGGTGCGATCTTACCCCTACGTTGCCATTATTTTCTTCAATTCAATTAACTGCAGTTGCTTGGAGCTACAAACCATCAACAGGTGTTTCCGACACCCTCCAATACCGTCGCCAAGAGATGCATGCCCTCCGACACCCTCAAAGACGTCGTTAAACGCAATAGGTTTAGTTGCTTGTGCGCCATCCTAACTGCAGCAACGTATAGGTGGTATTCGTTGAAAAGTTTAGCTGTCAATTTCTTCGCTTGGCAACACTAGAAACGGCCACAGACATGACCGATGCGCCACGGACATGTCGCGGCTTGGGACACTACGCCCGCACGCCGAAGAAAAAAAAACACCGGCATGCGTCGTCTGCTCCGTTTGAACCCGATTCTCAACTATGGTGTCAACAGATATGTTATTAATCGCACTCACAGTGGACTCGAGGCAATACTTCGCGTTCCGTGAGGTAGAGTTTGTAACGTGCAATATAGTCATGTGCTTAGCACGGAACAGTACCGCCAGCTCGCGGAGAACGGCGTAACCAGTGACGGCGCACTCACATGGTTGCCTACATGCGTGCCTCGCCAGTGAATACAATCAATAGCATATACCGCGCGCTCCACAGAAGTGAATGGAAATGAGCAGCTTACACTTGAGTAAGCAAGGAAAGCACTTTGTAAGAACGATTTTCGTCCAGAGACTTATAAGACATTCGACATACGGACAGTGCACTTCGGAAACACGTTGTAGTAAGCGGATACACAGCCTTCCAGCCCATGGACACGCGCTGGAAATTGTTGCAATTGCAACGTGGGATTCTTGCGATTGTTAAAGGGACCCTGCAACACTTTCGATAAGCGCTTTCACTCTCTCCTTCATGCCTGGAAGCACTGCGAAAGCCACAGTTCTTGCCAGTACGGACCGGCACTGCGTGATTTTCTGGTCGCACCCGATACGCCTTCCATTTCAGCTTTGTTTTTGTGGCTTTTTTTATAAAACGTTGCTATCTAAAAGCGTTCATTGCTGCAACTGAATGAAAACCGGCCAACAGCCGCTACATGGCCTTAGTGACGTAATTCGAGCTGTCGAAGAACGTCAAGACCGGGAAAGAGAGAAATATATTTTGAGCGAGTTTACAAGTTATCTGATGGGCATAGAGCAGTAATTTTGGCTGCGGTACTTCTCGACCCCCTAATTTAATTACTGGATGTGGTTGGGTGACTACGTTCTGTAAGCATTTAAGATTTCAAAAAAAGTTGAGAAAAGGGTTGCAGGGTTTCTTTAATTCAGAAAAGAAAAACGCAGGGCACCTGGAAATCAGATGAGACACGGAAGGAAAAAGGAGAGAAAGGCGGTAGTGGCTACGACCCGCGTAGTTCCTGCCGCTTGCCGAGAGCGACCCTAGAGGCCAGCATCTAAGCAGACCCGAAAGGACGAATGACCCACATTGTGTGCCCTCGCGATTGTCGCCATTGCAGCGACCTGCAGCGCGTGCACAAAATGGGAAGAATAAACATGAGACCGTGAGAGTGCTAACAAAGGAGACGAGCGACGAGCGCTGCCGGTAATTAATTAGATGACCACAACCGGCCGCCAGCAAAAGAAAAAAAAAAGAAGTCGCCGTTCTTGTCACTTGCCGGTGCCGTGGCAGAAGTGCAGCGCCTCCCGCATCGGCTTGGGTAAACGGTAGATGCTCATTAGTCGCCTGCGGAAACGCACAGAAATAGTCGTAACGACAAAGAAGACGCGCAGGAGGCAGCCCGGAAATCTCAGCAAGAAGCTTTTAGAGGGTGGAGGATATTCATACGACGGCCTTTAACGTCTTCCCTTTCAAACGACGGAAATAGAAATTTTGAGAATAAAGCAGTCGGGATATGGGCCATGCCGGACGAAAAAAAAAGGCACAAAAAAATAATGCGACCACGCACTCCGTACAGATGGTTAACATGCGAAGCTGTAACGCGCAGCCGGTGTTTGACGTGTGACGCGGGGCCTACCCATTTCGAAGTTATAATGCGGGGCCGGTGTTTGCCGTTGCCGCGGTGACGCTGCTCCGCCAGCACCGCCCCGCCCCTGCCCACCTTGTTCTGTTCGCCTGAGCTGGCATCCACGCAGTAGCTCGCTGTGGTGCGCGAGAGACTCTTTTCTCTCCATTTGATGCGCCGTTTCTCCCTTGCCAGTGTAATACGAGAGTGCAGTCACGTCATCACGATACCCTTCCAATGTCTCTTTCCTTACTTCTAACTCATCTCCAGCCTTTCTTTTTTTTTTTTTTTGGGGGGGGGGGGGGGGGGCGCATGGAGTTGCGCCTAACAAGTTTTCTGCGTACATGGGACCACCGGATTTTCCTTTCGCCTAGCCATACAAAACTTCGCTTTAAAAACAGAACGGGCTTCCTTTATTACGAGGCTGTTTGAGCAGTAAAAGAAGACAATGTCGTTATTTACAGCCTGGTGATCTTGGGGAACGGTGAGTAGTAATCCGAAGCGTTACCATGCACGAAAAAACCTACAATATTCAAAATTCTAATTTCTAAGCCATAAATTTCTAAGCCATAAACAGCGCGATATTTGCCGTGCCTAGGCTTTTTATGTGAAGTGCCGCACCAAAGAGGTCCCTGTCATGAGCCGCTAAGAAGGGTGTCGTGTTCCCTGCAGTCATGGCTGGTTTCCGTCGTGGCCGTTCGTCCATCGATTGCGTCATCGACCTGGTAACTTTTGTGCAGCAGCAGAGACGTGCCAAGCGCATATGCACTGCGCTGTTCCTCGACGTTAAAGGAGCATGTGACAATGTGGCGCACGATGCCATTCTTAAGGCACTACAGGCAGTGGGGCTTGGCGGCCGTGTCTACCAGTGGGTGCGGAGTTACCTTTCGGGGAGGTCGTTCGGGGAGGTCATTCCTTGTAATGACACAAGATGGCCCTACGTCAGTACACTATACCCACCGAGGTGTCCCCGAAAGAGGCGTCTTGAGCCCCACGTTGTTTAACCTAACACTCATGCATCGGCCTGGCAACTTCGCTTCCCAGAATGGTTCATCTGTCGATTTAAAGGGGCACTGACACAAAAATTTTGCATCTTGTTTTTTTTTTTGTTGCGATAAGTAGCTAGTGACCTACTGATAACCTGTAGAAACCTCATTTGCTTCAGCGTGCGACGGTTGTTTAATTAGAGGCATTTTCAATGCGGCCAGTCGCAGTTTCGGTTTCAGCGAGTGCCGCGAAACGATGGATTTTGTGGATTTTGTGTGCACAAAGCTTACCACGTGACCGTCGGAGGGATATCACAGAGCAGAGCCGCCGTAGCACTGTCGCATCCTCATCGACGGCAGTTTCTGCGAATGCCCCCACGTACTGATCTCGTGAGGCGCTTAATTAAAAAGCGACCGTGGATGTGACGCAGGCGCTGCGAGTGCAAATCCTACCGTGGCTAAAGAACGACGCGCGACGCTCGAGACGGTGGGTGGCAAGACACGCGCTGGGAGCAGCCGGCTGGTCTGCCTACAGGTCCGCCTACAGATGTGTTCGGCTTAGCACTGCGGCGGATATTCGAGTGCCGCTCTCGTAATCGGTGCAGATGACAATTTTTAATGCAACCCGCCATCGCATCGTTAACTCCTTTATCATGTAAGCCACCAAGGTCGGTACTTGGGGGCAATTTCGTGCAGCGGTAACAAGCTATCACTCGAGCTACCTGCGCCGGCCTGGGCCACTGCGCGGCCGTGGCCGCCGCCTGCACAGCGACCGTGCGGCTAGCTCAGTGGGCTTTTCGTGCCTCCGGCGCGTTTTCGCATCCAATGGTAATAAACAGTAATAGAAACAGAGTGCCTGGAATCGCTGTAGAACTTTGGTCGCGGCCAGCTGCCCCATGAGCTGACGAAATCACGGCGCCTCCGCCGCCAACGATCGGGTCGTTCGTTATCGAGAGCAGGAGCTCCGCCCTCCGGCCCTCCGATTGGAGCGGCAAGCCGGCGAAAAACGCTGGCAGTGCGGAAGCGGCAAACACAAACTCGTGACGTGTTAGATGTTGTTTATTTACACGATATCCTCGGGATGTCGATTGCGCGTGGTCCTCTGCTGGCAGGTCGGTTCAGTTTCGCACACTTTAAAATTGATTTTAAATATGTTCTAGGCTGTATTCGCCGCTGATATTTTGCAGATGATGTATATGTGTTCCCACCAATCTACCTCCGAAGTTATCTCGCCTTCAAAATTTTGTGTCAGTGCCCCTTTAAGCGGATGACATTTGCATACGGGCAGAAGGAGTGACACGACGGCACGTGCGCGCGCGCCTGCGAAAGGCTGCAGACTTGACCACTTCCTATCTGCACACAAAGGGGTTGGAAGTGTCTACCAGCAAATGCTCAGTGCTTGCGTTTTCACGGAAGCCCATGTATGCATACCCTTTGTCAATTAATGGCGAAAAGGTATCTTATGTGACATGTCACAAGTTTCTTGGCGTGACTGTCGATAGAGACCTTTCTTGGAGCCACCACGACGTTGTAAGAAGAAGTGGCTGTCTGCAGTAACCAATATTATTCAGTTCATTGGCGGCAAGACGTGGGGAGCGCCCATGAATTCAACGTTGCAGCTCTATAATGCACTATTCTTGGGCTCCCTACGGTACAGCCCACCTGTACTTTAGGTACACACCGCACAAATATTCAGGAACCGCAAGGAATACAAGCGCAGGCCCTCCGAACTTGCCTTGGCCTACCACGGTGCACGTCACAGCTGCAACCATTGCTGTGGCCCGTGATCACCCTTTGTCCACCTACCTGACAATTGATACCCTCAGGGCGCATTTGAGACACTTAAGCAGACTGCCTGGTCACCACCTTGCGAATATGCCATCGGAACGCCCCCCATGCATCCTTCGCAAAGGTTGTAACTGCCAACATCACTAGCCTGCCATCCAACTATACGCCTGCAACGAGGCCGCTGCTCCCACTTTGGTGTACGCTGTATCCACGAGCATGCCTTACTAATCCAGTGTTAACGAAGCAGCGAGATTGTCCGAAGCTAGCACTACAGCAGCTAACTCTCATCTATCTACACGAGCGATACAGTGACCGCCCCCATTTTTACACCGATGGCTCGTTAACAACCTCTGGTTCTGCCGGCGCCGTGGTTATACCACGATTGTCGATGACCACGGAATTCGAGATTGCCCAACCCACCTCTTCCACGGCTACCGAACTTACCGCCATCCGTTGCGCCCTTCACACCATTGAGCAAGCCTCATGCCGAAGATGGGCGATCTTCTGTGACTCCAAGCCTGCGCTCCAATCGCTCCAGTCAGCCCTGTGCCGTGGACCACATGAACAGCTGCTGGCCGAGATAATGCTACTGTATAACCATGCTGCTCAATCGGGTCATGTCATTGCCGTCCAGTGGTTTCCCAGTCACTGCGGCATTGCCGGCAATGCAAGTGCGGATGCTGCCGCCGCTTGGCACAGCAAAAGTCGGAGACAATATCTATTCCATTATCCAAAACGGACGCCGCTAGGACTCTCCGCAGACTTGCCCGGGAGACCACGATAGCCAAATGGACTACCCAAGAGTTCACGAGCTCTCGTATTCATGCCCTGGACCCGCATCTTCAGGGTCCTCTCCCATTAGGCCTCCCAGGTACTGATGCAACGGTTCTTTGCCGTCTCTGGCTTGGAGTCGCCTTCACAAATGCTTGCTCCCATTTGACTGGAATGGCAGACAGTGAGCGGTGTGAATTCTGCGACACACCGGAGACCATACGCCACCTTCTATGCGAATGTCCGCGTTCTCCATCAGCAAGAGGGCAACTCCCTTCAACTTTACGGAAGCTCGATTCTCGGCGGCCGTACTCTGAGGAGAAAATCCTGGGCCACTAGCCTTCACCGTCATCTACACACAAGGCCACAAAAGCGCTCCTGTACTTCTTAAAAACAACGAACTTGCACAGCAGACTGTAGCGCAAGGGAGTATTCTCTGTGAAGTCAATGAACTCTATCGCCTATAGCGTCGTGGAGCTGGCCGCATCCCTTTACGCTCCCTCTTTACCTTCCCCTTCTTTTATTGTTCTTCATATCTTTTTCATTGTTCTCCTTCCCCACGTGTAGGATAGCAAAATACGCCACAGCCTGGTTGACATTCCTGCCTTTCCTTTGCCTTTATTCCTTCCTTTCTTCTAATTGCGTCTGTGGGTGAAGTCTTAGATAAGCTGGTAAAGGAAAGCGACTCCAGTTGTCAGAAATCATGCTCGCTGGTTCAATTGAACGGACAGAGCTGACATAGCCATGTTGGGTATGCGGTACCTACTGACCTGACCGAGTTGAAATCCTTGCTTCCAAGGCTTTATACTTAGCGCTGTTGATGTAAGTAGTTGGTGGCTTTTCAGCAGTAATGTAGTCATAATTTGTATCTACACCATGTACGGGTAACTCGAAGTGGCCAGGGACTTTCACAAGTACCAATTTCGAAAAAGTGACTTCAGTGGCTGCTGCTAGAACCGCATGTCGTCTTGAACGTGACACTCATGTACATTAACAACCGCAAAAGATTAAATTAGGACGGGTTCGTATTGAGCCTTTTAACATTATAGTAATGCGCACATTAAATTCCTTCAGTTGTAATACTAGTAGTAGTAGAAAACTGTCGCAGAGAAGGGGGTGGTTCCTCAGTCCTTCGGCCCATGCGCCACATATTCTACGAAAAGCAAAATGTTAAGTCATTTGTGCCGCTTCGTAATTTCCTAGCCTCACCTAGCTTTATACAAGCCTTTTCCCATACTTGTTTTCAAACACGGCAAATTTATCGGCCAATATTTCGGCTTTTTTTATGCATGAGCCTATCCGGCACCTTTAAATTGCGCAGCAAGAAAGCTATAATACCGTGATGTAACTAAAAACCGCAGGAGATGAAGATCAACAAGCAACTGAAAACGTTTACAAAAATTGCTTTTCTGTTAGTTTCGAGGCTATGAAATGCATTCTTTCAACGACAATGTACACGGAACAGTAATATTGCCTTCCTGGTGGTTTCAAAGCCTTTCAAATGCAAATTAGCATTACGTAATGTGCATTGACCCCTCATTATGAATACGCTCTCGTGCGCCAGAATTTTATTTTATTTTTTAGCTGGTTGAAGAGACATGGCTGATGAAGGGGTCAGTAGAGGCGCATCTCCTGCAGTGTATCTTATATAATGTGTCGCCTCCTATTGCTGATAGCCTCCTAAATGACCGGAGCAGTGACCCATTGAACTGACCTTAAGTTTCACTGTTAAAATCTGTGATTCCAGCATGTCGTAAAATTGGTCGCCTTTTTTCGTATATTTATCATCATGATGACCACTGCGCCCAGAGCAATAACGTACTATAGGCGGTAGCAAAAAATTGCGACACTAGCTCTGTGTACAAGACGGGACTTTACTTATTTACATTTGTGCACTGTCCCCTTCAAAATAGTCGCCTTGCAAAGCAATACAGCGTTTACCGCGTTCCTGCCCTAAAACGCGTCGCCGACGTCTTCTCTCTGGAGCACGCCAAACATCTTGGGCGATTCCCGCTGGATATTCATAACGTTGTCAATACGACTACCTTCGAGCTAGATATTAATGTTTAGAAAAATGGTGAAGTATGTCAAGCTAAATCTGACGAGTGAACTGGGGCTGGAAATGAGAAAATTTTGTTTCGTACAGCAAACGTACGCGCGAGCAAATCTCGGTGATAGTCTGTGAGGTCGTTGTAAGCGCTCAGTTTTCCGCGCATCATAGGTCAGTTTGTCTCTACGAATGTCCTCCTTCAGACGCCTTAAATCCTGGCAGTAGAACTCGCTACCGACGGTCTGGCCACGGTGGCGAATCTTTGTGTTTATCGCCACGAATGTTGGAAAGGGCAATGAGCGTGCGCTTGGTCGAGCTCTGAACAGGCCTCACCTTTTCTCGGTCACGCAAATCGTGGACTCCTCCACTGTGAAGACTGTAGCTTCGCCTCAGGCATCTACCCGTAAATCAGAGTTTTATCACCAGTAATTATCCGAGACATGACCGGCGGGCCATATCCGGCACGCCGTCGGATTTCTTGGCAGACTCCGACGCGGTGTTGATCCTTGTCCTCCCGTGTCAGCAGCCGGGAGACTAACTTGACAATAAAACGCCGCATGTTCGAATACCACGTGAGGATTGCCGGTACTATTCTGTATGACACGTGAAGAATGAAAGCACTGTTGTGACTTGTTCTGCGGCGATGCTAGCACCCGAAGTGCAGAATTGTTTCGACATTTTCGGGGGTTGAACTTGTTGGACGTTCTCTTTTTATTCTCATCTTCCAGTGACATTCTGCGCTGTTAAGGAAGGAGGTAGAAGGAATGCCGGAAAGTTTACTTAGATGTCGCCTCTTGCTGTCCTGCAGGCGGGAAATGGAAAATGGGCAAAAAAGAGAAAGCATAAACAGAAGAAAAGTTGGAGCAGACAGGTGTGCCCAGCGCTAAATCCCTAAATTACCTGGACTCTCGGCGTCCATTATCGGAGGAAAAGGTTCCATGTCGCTGGCCATCTCTGTCATCAGCTTACAAGGCGATTAAGGAACTCATACGCTTCGTGCGGGTGACGAACTTAAACACAAGACTATATACTGAATGACTCCAGTGACAATCACTGCCGCGGCTAAACTACGCGTGTCAGTCAAGACACCTTGTGTGACTCTTTCTAGCATTAACATAGGCTAACCGACTCTTTCCAAAAATCTTTGTGGCACATTTGCCCAGTTTCGCGCAGAATTTCACGTTCACTTTTTGTTCAAACTTGCTGTTCATGATGAAAGTGCAGACGTGGCCACGACAGAATAGCAACTGTTGCGCAAGCCTCATTTAAACAAAGCAATGTCTTTTTACGCACGGTCTAACGAAGGTCGGTGGGTTTGAAGACTGCGCGCAAGCCTTACGCTGCCCTCTGTTGGCGCGTTACAAAACTTTTCTGGAAACCTTTCAATACCACCTCTATCGGTCCGGACGCTGCTGTAAATTTTCCGTAGGATCCACGAGCCTGAAAGTGAAGCGTGTTTATTCTGCTACAAACAGCTGCTGTGAAAGCAACTACACACAACTTACCCAAGATTCGGCTGGTACTATCGTCACCATAGATGCGCCTCTCAAGTAATGTGCTCAATGAAAAGTTACTCGTTTACATCTTAACAGATGTTAATCACGACGCCATTTTGGAAAGTCAGCAACGATGTTGTAGCGTAATAGTCAAATTTATGCCTTCCTACCCTGCTGAAACGTTCCATATATATATGGAAATATGGGAATACGGAGTTCATACGGAGTATAATGCCCCTGTTGGAAAAATCCGAAAGGAAGAAGAGGTGGCCATTAGCAGTTGCCTCCTACTATCACTATCATTGTACAGTTCCAGCCGCCATTAAAAAGAATCACTCACGTCCCGCGGTCCTCGCCTCGGTTCTTTAACAAAATGGTGCCGTGACCAGGATGAGAAGATCTACACAGTTGAAGAACGGTGTGTGCGGACCGCCATCAACGATGACGTGAGTGACACGGCTGCGAGGGAACTACGACTCCTGACCATCGACCGCAAGCGTCTGCGAAGAAAACCCAAGGAGTTGAGGACGCACCAAACGTGTACCGGATACCACGCCCTCAACAACTTTTACCGATTCTTCGCGGACGCCTCGCGGACACTGAAAGATAACGACAACGGCTTCGACATCAACGACAACGGCTTCAACATTCAACCGAGCGTGATCCTTCTCGACGACCACCCAGACATTAACGACGTCGAGAATGGACCTGCAAGGCCTTTGCCAAAGAAGTAGCCTAATCCGACAGGACGTAAAAGCACTGATCGACGACATAAAATCACGCATGACTGACGAGACATCATCAATCGGTGAGCTAAGTTTCCTGAAAAAAAGTTTATTAGAAAAATATGAAATCCTGAAGAAACTGGACAGTGAAATTGAAGAGCTTGTCGAACTGGATGATTTAGAGAAAGAATGTGAAGCATCATATGAATTCGAAGATTTGATCCTGCTGACAAAATTTAGAATGGAGCGATTGTTCCCGGAGTTACAAAAATATTCTAGCAATGATACTGTAGCAATAGCCTCCGAACATGACAACGGCACCATAAAGAACCAAGAGTCAGCACTGAAGAACAGTGGCCGTCCTAACAAAAGCAGCGATTTGGCGGCACATTCGAAGGACGATCGTCAGGAGCCCCATGTCACCGAACGAGCTGGTACTTTCAAAGAACAACATAATGCCTCAATCGACAAAGTGCCGGCAGATGCTCCCAAGGCTCGCTCAGATGAACTGACAACAGCTTTTCCCACAGTTGACGGTGCAAACGATGAACCCGTGACATTACCTCGAATGAATATAACGAGGGATAGAAGTTACAGCACTACGCTTGAGGTACCAAAAAAGAAGTCTTCTGCGCAGGATTTTGAAGAGATTAAGAAGTGTTCACCGCACAACGAACGACTTCATGGAACCCCGAAGGTGCACCAAAGAACACTGCAGAAACATCGACAGATTGACGCAGTTACAGGCGCACCCGTCGATCGTTCAATTATATGTTGCCATCACGGAAACACGACTTTGGAGGGGATTGTATGGAATAGAACAAAACGTGAAGATTTTATAACCCCGATGCCAAAACAACGACGGCGAAAATGGCGAAGCCGGACAACCCAACGTCAGGCAGGTACAAGTAGCACAAATAAGGCTCAACCGAAACGTGTGATCCAGTACAATGTGAGACTAAAAGCAAGGAATCAAGGGAAAGCCCCATGTCGAAGGACCTGTATACACCTGAAGAGATACATCCGGTACTTGAATTTTCTTAGGACCCGACAGTCAACCCGACGACCATGCCGCATGAAGTTTGTACGAAGTCTGCAAGGTCGTCATCCAGGACGGACGACGGTGCAATCGAGTCGATTACCCTGCTCAGATTCTGCAAGGCGCAGGTATCACAAACGCACCAAGCATCGATGGAAACGAAAGTATAGACTAGACTAACACAGAGCGGCTACGACGTTCATGACAAGGATTTTGAGCACATTGAACTGATCACGGGACCTTAGACGAAAGCGTTAAAAGACGAGTGCTTGATGACCGTTGAAAACTGCAATCCTTCACGTCATGCCCATTCTCCTCCGCCATTTATAGTGTGGCCGGGAGGATGTTGGAAAAATCCGAAAGGAAGAAGAGGTGGCCATTAGCAGTTGCCTCCTACTATCACTATCATTGTACAGTTCCAGCCGCCATTAAAAAGAATCACTCACGTCCCGCGGTCCTCGCCTCGGTTCTTTAACAGCCCCCAAGCGCCCCTAAAGTGAATATTAGTTTAATAAGCAGGGAAATCATTTTCCTTCACCCAATAAGAACGTTTGGCACAGTTTTCGAGTTTTTTTCTTCAATAATAAGCAAAATCACGCTCCGTATATTTTCCTTATACTCCGTATATACGGAAGTCATACGGACAATGATTTGGCGGTTCTAGTAAAGTTACAGATATAAAATCGGTGTCAGATTTTTTTATAAGTATGCAGTATTTTATTTTCACGTTTTTCCAAAAAATATTTCTTGTTTTGTGGCAGAGTTTTATCATTCTAAGAAACCACTCCGTATTCGCATATTACCGTATATACGGAACCTTTCAGGAGGGTAGTACGACCTGCGGACTCATTCTCGCAGATGTGGCATTGTGTTCTGAACTCGTTGCTGACCTTAGCCAGAATCTGCTCACTCAACGTCCGCTGTCACTCTTGATTTGACCAGCTATAAAGCAAGAACGATAGTTGTTATGAACACATGTTCTGAACTAAAAAATGTCCTAAATCAAGAGGGGCCTTGCGCAACTTTGTCTCCTTTTGCATTAGTCCTTTTGAGATTCCAGCTCTTTCATACGTTGTCAAAATGCATCGGCTGGCTCATCCTCTTCATCAGTCACGCAGGCATTAAGCCGCGCTGCTTAACATTCTACCGCCATCTGTCTCAATCTCCTCCGGGATAGACAGTCCGCAGAGATTTATTTTTTCAGTTTTGACGGCCATCGAAGGCGGTTCCTCGGTACTCTCTTTTTTCCTCCCTAACAGAAGAAAGAGAGCATGCAGCGCGAAAACAAAAGCAGCAAAGGGCGCGAAAGATCGAAAGAGTGTGCTTCGCATGACACAAACTGCGGTGGGAAACTGGCTGCGGTTGTAAAAAACAATTTCGATGAACCGGCCAGGCCTCCGGCGGGACATTCATTTTACGGTCTCGGGCGTGGGCGCTAGAAACAAGACAAAGACAGCGCAGCGAATAAAAGTCGGCGACGTAAGTCGGAACTGAAGGAGAAAGAGAGAAATGGCCAAGACGAGAGACAAAGCTCAAATGAAAAGTTAAGTCGAAAAGGACTTCAATGAGAGGCGGATTGCGGTGTGGTATGCACTGGCCTGTTGGTAATGAAACTATCCCCTCCCCCGCTCCTCAAAAAAAAAAGTGATAACAGTGCTTAAGAGACAAAAAAGGAGTTATAAACGGGGTGCGGTACGGTGTTGAGTGGAGGGGTGTCGGAGACGCCAGTGTTTCGAGGGCGAGGGCGAATGTAGGGGTGGACCAAAAATAAGTCATTTCCATCTCCCCCTCCTCGCCGCCGCCTTATTTTCTTTGTCTTTCTCCCTCTCCCGCCAAGGTCGTGGCATCGATCCCCGCACCCTTTCGCGCGCCCGAGTGGTTCCATCGCGTAGCGGTGTGTCCGGCGCGAGACCCCGGCGTCCGCGGCGGCCACCATTAGGCGAGCCGCCCCAAGGCCGGCCGCTGCACATACGCGCCAATACCACGCAGAGCGGACCGCACGTCGGCCCTCGACGGGAATCGTGCGCTAGTGCCGCAAGGCTGGGCCGCTAGCGACGAAACGCTTGCGGGAAAGAGTCGTGAGCAAAGGGGAAACCGATGGGATCACGGTTTCGTTAAGCAGCACTGCACACGGCAGGGTACACGTCGTTTTTCTTGCATCGCCGTTAAACGGGCCGCGTCTGCGATGTAGTCGACTGTAAGGGCTGACTTGACTGCCGTACCAATTACTATGTTCAGGTTCATTCTCTAGAGAAGTGTCTCATAACTGCAACGATGTAGTTAACAGAATTACTGACCTGCATTACTTTTTATGATTATGTCAATCTTAGGCAAGATGGGGCAATGTGTCGAACACGACCAACAACTGAGCCGCAATATTTGTGAAACAATGAACTGAAGAAAGAGCATGAAGGAGATTCGGCGATTCAGAAACTCGTTTTACTTTTTCTTTTATTGTGCTTTGGTACCTGCCTGTTTCTTAACGTAATTATCGAACTTCATTCCGGACAAAAAGCTGCTAAACTCAGTCGTAGGCAAGCTATTCCTCTCGAATGACCTCTTTCCAAGTCATTTTTCTTGACCTCGTCTTAAATTAAGCTTCACGATTGAGGGTGATCATGTCAAGCGTAGACACGCTGATTGCAACATATCATGAACTCAGCAATGCTCACATCAAACTCACAACACCCTAAATAGTACCTCAAACCCAGCCTCAGTTCAACTGCGAGAACACAAATTGATTGTTTTTTTTTATATAGAAAGGCCTTTTTCAGCGTCCTCCAAGGACCTAAGTAACTTTAAATGTGTAAAACGAGAGTGCACATCTGCCCGGCACTATGTGCTAAAAACCACCAGGCACAATTAGCGTTAACCTATGGACATTTAGCATGGCTTTTACATTGTTTTATTAATTCTTTTGCTATTACGATACGTCCACCACGTCGTAGCGCTCGAAAATGGCTTTGTTGAACCGGGGAAAAGAACCACTTACTGAAAACTGATATGACACCTAGAAGGCCTTGAGAAATTATAACTATGGACAGGGCGTTTTGTAATCAAACATGTCCCGATCGATGTAAATGTTTTTCTTCACCGCGAACCTAAAAATTTGTAAGAGGGTGGAAAAGTGACAACGCAATGAAGTAAGTGCGCTTATCTCGAACCTCCTTTAATGTAAACTCAGGCGTTAAAGCTACGCTGAGCTGTAGAAACAAGGTGGCATCTAGCAGGAGATTACAGTTTTCATATGAGATCGTAAAGGGTCATCTTGAAGCACCTGAATTATCGAATAGCAGTAGTTAGCTTGATCCTCGACGCTTTACAAGCCGCTGCGCTTAATTTTCCCCTGCTGTGTTACTTAGTGAATCGCCATCAGACCGCACACTAAACTTTTGACACCCTCTTTGGCCGAAAAGGGTGTAAAAATCTTGTCCCATGGCACACACCTTTAAAACGTGTTTTGGCCAAAAAAGGGTGTAAGAATGAAAAAAAAGGGTGTGCTTGTGAACACCCTATAAGAAGGGTGTAAGGTTGATTAATACCCTAAAATAAGGGTGTAGGCAGCGCAGCTACGTGTGACTATGTGGATCGACTGAGCGTGCAGCATGACATACACACATTCAACACGCACAAGTCACACTTGAACCACAAATGAATCGAGCCAGAAAACCAACAGTATGCATGGGGAGAGCGAGTACATACTTACTTAACTTTGAAATACATCAGCTCTTCTTTGTTTTATAGCAATACAGGAAAGTCCTCTGATAGAGTCGGTGGGCTTGTCACAAAAATCAGCTACTTTAGTGCTAATTTTTTAAATATGCATTTCAATGTGAGCTTATACAAGTCAGCTTGCGGATTTGCAAAAAAAAGCGTTTTAATCGTGAGGTAGTTAATATGCTAAATTACTCAAGAAATTGTATTGAATACCAAACACCTACTCCATACCTTTTCAACACACACCAACAAGGGTGTTCATTATTTCAACACCGTTCTTGCCACATGGGTGTAAATCTAAAATTTAGGGTGTTGGAAACTAAGAAAACACTGTGGTTGATTTCTCTGTCGTAGGAGTCGGTAAAACACGAAAGTGAAATGTGCAGCGAAATCTGCAGCTGAGCGTGATTTACGGGTCGTCGGCTGTCTTGTGAGTGTGCTTGGCGAGCGACGTCCTGCTGGTGGGTCGCTTCGGCAAAGGTGTACTGGCGTCATTTCCGTGACGGATATGACGTCAGTGAGATCTTGGTGTATCGTGGCATAAAACAGTTAAACTATAAAATCCGAAAACGAACAACCCTAAGTATAATGTACTCTGGTGCTAAAGGTTGCTTCCCCGCAAGAAGACCCTACGTGCAGGGGTGCACCCTTTACAGGCCGCTTGCTTCGTTGTACTGGCGTCACTTCCGTGACGGATATGATGTATCTGAAATCTTCGTGTATCCGGCAATAAAACACTTTCGTAATAATAGGGTGTAAAAGACTCCAACCTTCCAGGCATTTTCTACCTGTTTACAGCGGTGGACTTGAACACTCTCTACGAGTGGGAGATGTTTTGTACTTCACGGTTTTGTAAAGCAATATGAATTGGCATAACGTATTACCAGCGGTGCTGTTTAAGCGTGAGCTTGGTTCGGTGACGTTAGAAAAAAATTAACAAGAAAAAACAGCGCCGCCTGTAAAGAGTGCACCACCGCACATAGGTGGTATAACAGTCAAGCCGACTTTCGCGCCTGATCGAGTGCAAGCACAGTGGGAGCAGGTACACACAGGTACACACTTGTAAAATCCGGCTAAACTTGGCCTCGCCACTCAGCACTCAGCCTAGCCTAGCAAGAGCATTGCAAAAACAAACAAAACTTAGCAAAGCCTAGCACAACCTAGCCAACCTTAGCAACACCGAAGGAAACCAGGTCGGCCCCCAGTACTGCTGTTTTTTTTTTATGCAACTGAACACCTGTTTCCCAACATTTCAACACCCTACAGAAAACTGAGGCTGTTGCATTCGGTCAATACCATTTTTGTCACACAAAAAGGGCGTAAAGACACAAATTGGGGTGTTGTAACCTAGGAGAAAGGGCGTAATGACTACCCAACACACTTATCCCACTTATACCACGCTCATTTTAGGCACTAATGGTGTAAAAAAGTTTAGTGTGCGCCTACACGTTTTGGGCACCTATATCTTTCATGAGATTGAGTGCCTTTTATCGTCACGCAAAAATTTGTTTTTAATGCAATGACTAGTTCTTTTACCGTACTGTTCACCACTTTATCCAACGTTTTCCGCGGTTACGGAATTTTTTGTTGGGAACCATTGGCAATCGTAACACGTACATGTACTTTCTATTGCTACGACAAGTGCATCGATGCAAAAGCCCTAGTGTTGTTTTGGACAGGCGGAAAAAATGAATGAATGAATGAATGAATGAATGAATGAATGAATGAATGAATGAATGAATGAATGAATGAATGAATGAATGAATGAATGAATGAATGAATGAATGAATGAAGATACACTACTCGCCGCATCAGTTACTCCTTTAACCGGAAATTTACGCAGAAACTCTCGCCGAAGGTGTCACAAAAAAAATCGTGCATTGTGACGGTGGCATTTTTTGCAAGGTTTGCAAGGTGCAAGGTTTGCAAGGTGCAAGGTTTGGGTGTTGTGGGGCAGATGGGTGACCATGTGCACAGCCTTGTTGTGGGCTGATTTTTTTACAGAACTCTGCAGTTTACTTTTCAAGCCATAACGCTGATAGGCATTTTGATATGTTACCACGTTAAGCAGGTTTTTTTTTTTTTTTTCTATGTTGGCATTCCTCAGATAGAGTAAATCGGGTGGGCAGGGTTGTACCAAATTGGTCTACAAATAGAGTTGTAGGCAAGCGAGCGTCAGGCCGTTACTGGTGTTGCTAGCATCATGTGGAGCCCTTCGTTGCGGCTAGGCTGCCTCACAAGCAGTGAAGGCTGTGCAAGGAACAAAGTTGACAACTAAAGCAGAGAATGAGGCCATAGCTTCAAAAGTTATTAATAGAATCATCTTACAACCCGCCGCGGTGGCTCAGTGGCTAAGGCGTTGCGCTGCTGAGCACGAGGTCGCGGGTTCGATTCCCGGCCGCGGCGGCCGCTTTTCTGATGGAGGCGAAAAGCAAAAACGCCCGTGTGTACGAGATTTCGGCGCACGTTAAAGATCCCCAGGTGGTCAAAATTAATCCGGAGCCCTCCACTACGGCGCGCCTCATCGCCTGCGTTGCGTCGGCGCGTTAAAACCCCACAATCAATCAATCATTTGAATCTATGCCTCGTGGGAACCATTTCACCGCACCACGAGATATTGCTTACTCGCCTTCATGACGGCGTAGCCTTATATGCACCCTTACATAGTATTCAAATGAGCTAGGTGGCCGCAAATCGTCATTGCGCGTGTACGCTGTCCTTCTAATGGCGCTGTTCGGATTATAACTGAAAAATAATGAATGTAGCGTTATAAATCGCTGCTTTCGGATGCTGGAAGGCCATCTGGATACGGAAAGATAAGATCAGCCTGAGCGGCGGTGTTGTCATCACAATGAGGACTCTCTCGGCTGCCTGTTGTGCGTCCAGGTGCTACTCCTTCATGCACCACTCGGTTCGACAACCTACCGAATGTCATGGCGACACTGACATCGTGGCATAACCTACTACAAGTTCTTGAGGAACGGAAGATCGCAACTGTACTCACTCCACTGCACAATGAATGCTGGTGAAGTTCACGGTGCGTTTACTCAGGCTTGACATTCTCTGTGCGTTCACCATGTATGTAATAATATATCTGGTTGGAGCTAAAATGTAGTTTCGGTGGGCCAAAAATCGGAACTTAGAGCCACACAACTTGCTTACGCAGCCAGCTGTTGCATCGCTTTAATTGACGTCGCTCACGTTGCGGAATGCAGCCGGGTTTAAATGTTAGCTCCTCAGCAAGCTTATTTTAGAGCGAAAGCTTTCTATTTCGAACTGATAACGTCAATGCCAGAGCAAAACGCACTGCAGGAAAGCACACTTTACACGGTACGCAGTCCGTATCACAAAACAATGTTGATAATAAACGATGCTTTCTATGTCCCACTGAGGGTGTCGTTCACCTCACTAATGCCACCCATCGTTACGCCAGAAACGCACTGCAGGAAAGCCAACCTACAGAACAGGTCTTTCACAAAGGTAATCAAGCGCCTCAAGTAAAAAATTCTTGCCGTGGTCGGAATAGAGCCTGGCTCCCTCAAGCTTATGAAGCCGACTTTATCCGAATGCGCCAGTCCGGCACGGTCGAACCAGGTTAGATTTTGGACTTTGACTTTGACTCAGGTTGCATGGGAAAAAACTTCGCGTTTTAGAAAGTGTTTTATTCCCGGATGCACAAAGATTTCACCGACGTCATAACCTTCACTGAAATGACGCCAGTACAACAAAGCAAGCGGCCTGTAAAGGGTGCACCCCTGCACACAGGGTCTTCTTGCGGGTAAGCAACCTTTAGTTCTTAAGAGTACGTTATACTTAGGGTTGTTCGTTTTCAGGTTTTGTATTTTAATACGAAAGTGTTTTATGCCGGTATACACCAAGATTTCGCTGACGCCATTTCCATCACGGAAATGACGCCAGTACACCTTTGCCGACGCGACCCGCCAGCAGGACGTCGCTCGCCAAGCACACCCACAAGACAGCCGACGACCCGTAAATCACGCTTAGCTTCAGATTTCGCTGCAGATTTCACTTTTGTTCTTTTCCGATTCCTATGACCGAGAAATCAACAAAGGTTTATTTTCTTAAGAAAGAAACTTTAATTTTTTGCCAATAAATTATCTGTCAGCGGCGTTCACTGCACCTAAATCAACCCAGTGCATGAGAAGTAGCCAAATTCCGGACGGCGATCGCTGAGCGAGCGCTACCGGAAATAATTCTTCCGCATTTTGTCAGCACCGCTCTTTTTATTATTCTCTTTCTTGTCTGTTCTTGCCTACATATTGGCATTGCATTTAGGATTTTGTAATATTTTGTCTTTCATAACTTGTTTTTGTTTACGTCCTCAAATTAGTGGCAGTATTCCTTTATTAAAAAATTTATGAGTGCTTGTTTTTTTTTACATATCAAATGAAATACTACATCAACTGCAGAAAATTGTCGCCTGCTGTTGCCCGCGCCACTATAGCTTCTGGCGGAATGGTAACAAATCAAACGGCAACAGTAACGAAAGGTTCCACTAGATAAGTGTCACGTTCCGCTTGGAATGCACGTGTAATCTCCTTGGAATCTCCTTCCGCTCTTAACGGCCGATGCCGTTAGGATGCTTTGTTGTTTCGCGCGTAGGACCGCCATTAGTAGATGGAATACAGCTGACTTTGTGCATCCGTGCATCCACACTCAGGACCCTCTACATCAGCGCCGTCTTCCGTGCGGGCTGTTTCGATCACAGTCTACTTTACTGTGTGTTCGGCGATTGGGAGTGCCCTTCATGAAGGCCTACTCCTTCCTCATTGGGATGCCCAGTAGCGTCCACTGTGATGTCTGTAGGGTTGAAGAGACAGGCGAGCATGTGCTTTGCCGTTGCCCCCAGTATCATCTGAAAGACGAGTACTCGCCACCGAGCTCAGCCGATAGGACAGTCAACCCTTTCACAGCAGAGACCATCTTAGGCCATCGATCCCTACCATCGACTTCGCAAAAAGCGACAAATGCTCTTTTACGTTTCTTGAACGACACACGCTTAGGACGAACAAAAAGGGACGAATGGGTGCGTGTGTCTCCGCTCCTTGCTCCTCCTTTTCGCCTGCCCTCTCTTTCATCCTCTCAACACCTCCCCCCCCCTCCCCCCCCCCCCCCCCCCCCGACACGCAGTGCCGAAAAGCAAACCGTGCTCCACGCCTGTCCAACCTCTTAGCCTTTCCGGTCTATTTTTTATCCTTCTCCTCGGCACGCTGCAAACTACCTGAATCGGCACTTAAAGAAAGGTTATTTAGTTTTTGTTTTACCGTTGGAACTTTTACTTCCTATGTGCTATTTTCTCCCTTGCAGAAGAATGTATTCAATAGACTGCGGTTACTTCTCTTCACCTTGCCGATTGCGACCAATAATCCGAAGTTTCCTAATGCATGTTCGCCTGCGTTCTTCTCTGTCCACCCTGCCCGTCCTCGAGTCCCATCACTATCACTCAGTATTTACCTTACTCACTGCTGACTCACCATACTCGTATAAACTGCCAACAGACTCATCCTCGTACCTAGACTTTCGCTCATGGGCTTGTACTAGTTTAAATATAACTTGTACCTCCTACTCATCTTGATACCAACGGCCGCGTTGCTCTTTCACGAGTGCAACAGAATTCTTCCACACTCCGTACTATCTCTTTGTTGACCAAGAGTCCAACGACAGGGCCCTCCCTTCCTACCTGTTCAGGGTAGCACCGAAAAAAAACCGCTGTACAACCTGTACAACTACCTAAAGCCCTCACCACTTCTAACCTGGCTTAATTATATGCTATCGAGTTTGGTGCCCGATAGCACCTCTCAAATTGCAATTAATCTGCCGTCGCTCTCCTTCATCTAAAAGCTGTAAGGTTCAAATTCTATTGGCTGCCTGCCTGGACACAGAGATTCCCAGTGTTCTCAGCTGTATCGCGGACCTGTCCGCCACCTTGGTCAGATGCCCTACAGCTGAGGGATGCTATGAGCTTAGTCTTTAGTTCATAGGCAGTGCATTACCCCAGGTGAATAAAAAAATGTCTAGGCTAACGGATGTGGTTTCGAGGTTTCATTTACTCCGCCTTAGTGGATCTAATAAAAATCCGACTGGAATACAGCAGCTATGGTTTAAGGCTGGTTGTTGTAGAAGATTTCGTAGTGGTCCAGACTACATTGTGTTTCATGAGGTGAATGCACCTTTCCCGCATATTAGCTTATGAATTACGCCTCGCGCGAAACTCGACCACCGCAGCTGGCTTGCTTTTTTTGAAACAGGTGACATAAAACCAGGCAGCAGAGCGCCTTCATCCGTGTGTCGGCATAGTGGGTTCCTTGCGTAATAACGGAAAAGGCCTCTCCCGCAACCATACAGGCCGACACCCAAAAACGCACAAGCGCCCGTTCAAAACAACAACGAATATTCGAGGTGTAAAAACCTGAGCTCTAAGATTAACACAACGTGCGGGGCGATAAAGTTTACAGGGCTCACCATGTAGCCGCGTGGCAAACACTGAACAGGCTCCCTTATTGCTTCCTTTACCTCCTAAGCCTTTTTCCTTCTACACTTTTTATCACTCACGGTGGCAAGATTTACGCCATCGTGAGACGCACAACGACACCGTTCATATATTTGCTTGCAGATAAAGAAAAACGAGCAAATGGGCCCGAGGCGAAGTCGAGGGGGCAGGCCTAGCTGCGCGGGAGGGCCGGGCCCGTAGGCTTCACGGCTGCCGGAGACTAAATGGCCGGCAAACACGGGATCATGCATAAAACACAAACGCATTTTCTTTAAACATTGTCTCCCTATGAGGGAGTCTAGGATTAGCGCTACCGATGAAAAGAAGAAAGGAAAGATACAAGAACAGAAGACAATTCGGGACTCCCACACCGTGTCGGTTGGAGGGCGAAAGAAAACAAACTGCGTGATGAAAGGGCGTTTTGCCTTGGTGCATTTTACTGAGCTTTAAGCAGGCGCAGTGCGGGGGAATAAGGAAGGCGTGCTTGAACAAGCTTATCCCGCTTGTTTCTTTTTTTCCCCGCCTGTCTAGCCCTTAAGGAGAGAGAAAAACAAACCCGTGGCAAGTATTCTTAAAATAAGCAGAAATAGGAACGAGGAGTTGGAAATCGCGCACGCAAAAAAAAGGGGAATAGAGGAGTGAGTTCCGGGGAGGCTTAGGCCTCCGGTAATGCAAAAACGCAAAAGCGGAAATGAGGCATTGTCGGAAATCTTATGAAGCGTAGGCTCTTCTAATCTCCTTCACGTGCGCGAGGTTTTAGAAGAAAATGTGAGCCCACGAAAAGGGAAGCCATCGAAGGGAGAGGCGAGAGGGGCTTGCCTTTCACGGGACGCTCCCTGCATTCGCGGTCTTTTGTGCTATAACCCTCGCGCCTTTTTCAACAGCCTGCAGCCCCGCTGGAAGGGATACTTGAAATACTTTATTTCCTGGTTTAGCTATTTTTAAACTTGACCGGTTTCGCGCCATCTAGTTTGCTTCGATAGAAAGGGGGACTCTTTTGTCTTTTTTTTTTCTCCTTCGCTCTCGTTCTGCAGAAGGTTGGAGACATTTCGTCCGTCTTTGCCTCCCGGGTTTTTGACGAACACTTCGTTCACTCGAGGAGGACCCGAGAGTCGACCTCACGAATTGAAAGATTTCCGCCCGTGTTCTCGAAAGTTTCTTGCGCAACGCGTACGTCTTTTGAATTCACGTATTCCTCTCCTTCACCCCTCCCTCTCTCAATCTTCCCTTATGGTATCTTATAATCCCGCAAGTAAAGTGTCTTAGCGTTCTTACATGGGTCTTGAAACTGGTCCGCATATATTGCGACCGGCCCCCCGTACGATTTGAGTGTCTAGGAGAAAGGCGCATTCTTTGCAAGCACAGAAGTCGAACAGCCACGCTGCTTTCCGAGGGAAATAAATGAAGGGGAATAGACGGATTTCGCGCAGTTTGAAGTGAGCTGCTCTTTGTACTTTACTTTTTACTTTTTTTAACTTTTTGTGGTTGTTAAGCCTTCTTTCCAATTGGTACCAGAAAGTCAACTGTATCGTGCGCCCATAAACGCAAGCCAAACTAAGAAAAATGAAAACGCTGGTAATGAAAGATCTCGAAAGATCTCACCAAATCTGGGCAAATAGCTGTTCGTGATCTATAATATTTTTTGGGCACGCTCCTATATCTGTTGCCGTCTGCAAAAGGTGTAACTAAATGTGAAGGGGTAAATGACCATATTATTAAATTAGGCTGTTTAGAAAGCGGGCTGTGATTGCTAGAGCTACCATCGATAATATACTTTTTGAATAGTATAATTCTCTCTCTCTCTCTCTCTCTATCTCGTGAGGTAAAGAATCGGGGTCCAATTTATGGTGTAAAAGTGGTTGAACGCGTCAGCTTTACGTACGCTTCACAACGAGACTATCTTAGTTGTTATGTTGGCACCCTTGTGTTAGTTTTGGGTTGTAGCACGAAAAAGAAAATCCTTGGGAAAGCGTCGATTAATATACCTCTGGTGGTACCTTCTGCTCCGTGGATATGTAACACTGTGTGAGAGTTAGGACTCACAAGAAACGTGAAATTCCTTGGGTAGGCGTTGTTCAGTACACCGCTGCGAGACCTGCAATCGCCATTGTTAGGCTTAACGTCAGATAGCCCTGACGTTCAGCCTGACGTACCACGCAACGCCTACCTCATTTTAAAACACCGTGGGAAAGCCTTGGCCAGTGCAACTTTGTAGGTAGGCGCTGTGGCCCTTCTTTTGTTAATTGAATTGCAAAAAAAATGGTTGCGGCTTACCTCAGCTAACCTTGGATATGCAAGGCAGAAGCTTGGCTTAGTCTGGTAGAGTCTTGGTTTCGCTTGGTTAACCTTTTGTATAGCTGTATAGAAGACTACGGCTCAAAGCCGATCGGTCCCGCGCAACGCTCACAGAAGGAGTCCCGGCATCGCTTTCATTCTCGGCGAACGCGGCGTTCCTCTTTCCCCGCTAACGCGGCGCAAGATGAGTCACGTAGCCCGAGACGACCCAACGGCGCATGCGTGGGAGGCTGCGGGTTCGGTAGGCTGCCGATCACCTGAGCGGCCGCTCCCGTCGCGGCCGCAGCCCCTACGTGAGCAGAACGACTAAAAACGGGACTTTGTGCGCAACGCCGACAGCGGACCCGGCGAATCACGCGATGCGCTTCAAGGGGTGTGTCGCCGGGCGTGTGTCTCCGGTCAAAAGGTTAACTTGCGCATCCTCTGCGAAACTGCTCGACGGAAGTAGTAAAGTTTTGCTTTAAAAATTAATAGTTCCCGCCAGATATGAGCATCGGATACTCTTTATTACGGTAGTAATGATGACCGGGTGCGTTCCAACTTCCCCTTTAAACGGCTTCGTTGCCGTCTTTGTGGAACGTCCGCTATGTTAAGCCGCGTTCCGATTCGGACAAAGCAGGCAACGAAGACTGCTTCGCGGAGACAGCATCGAAGTCAACAATCTTGCATGCTACCTTCCTGTCTAAACTGAAAAACCACGCCACCAACACCTTTTTACAACCAGTGCTGTAACAAACTAACGTGTTTTTTCCTTTAAATATTTTGTATATTTACTACTCGTGAAGATGCTTTTGTTTACCTTTTGAATCACGTAATGTGTAAAACAAAAATTATATCATTTCTAACTAAACAATGTATAGAGTTTGTTAGCATGGCTGCTACGAGGTTTTTGTCTGTGGTCGTGACCACTTATTCTTGCTCAAAATGCTTGTTCCTTTAGACGTCTAATTAGGCTGCTTCGTTAGCTGCCTACCAAGGTGTTCGATAATTGGGACGCAACCTGTGAGAATAAAACAAAATGCACAAATCGTACACAAATACCTTAAACAACAACAGTTTGTCCCTGAAACTATGCAATTGTACATAATTTTGCACGTTGAGTTAAAAAAAACGGCACAGAGGGGCAGTAGTGGCACAGAGTGAACAGGACACAAGTTTATACTAAATACGCACCAGACAATGCACAATATGCACGACGCTGAAACCGCAACCAGCTTGCAGATTCAAAGATACCATTGCAACTATCATGAGCCCAGAGCATGGCTGGACTCTTATAGCCGCGGGGCAAGAAACAGGCTCGTTTACTGGCTCGGTGTTGGCCATGGGCCGAACAATTTGCAGAGGTAAATGGCCTGTGGTCGAAATGCATGAAGACACGTTCGAAACGCCTTAAAAGGAGGTAAAAATTGTCTTCATCAGAGTGATTATGAAGGAGAGAGTGAACCTTGAGCTTTCCCGATTTTGTGAAGGAAATGTTTTGTTTGAGCAGTGCTGATTCGCAGCAGGTGCCCAAAGCGGCTCTAGTCCTCTGCCTATGGTTACCGGACTTGTAAACCATAATAGAAGATCTTTGTCAAATATCAGCCTAATTTGTGGTTTTCCGGCAAACCACGTAGAGTGACAAAGGTGAGCAGGTGTTATTTAGAAGGGGTCGCAATTCTGACGGACGAAGAGGCAGATTCGTTTTTTTGTTTTGTCATCTCAAGGTGACGCACTGAAACCTCTCGGCTTTCTTCTCTAATTAAGAGTTCTATCTATCTATCTATCTATCTATCTATCTATCTATCTATCTATCTATCTATCTATCTATCTATCTATCTATCTATCTATCTATCTATCTATCTATCTATCTATCTATCTATCTATCTATCTATCTATCTATCTATCTATCTATCTATCTGTCTGTCTGCCTGTCGGTCGGTCTGTCTGTCTGTCTGTCTGTCTGTCTATCTGTCGGTCTGTCTGACTGTCTGTCGGTCTGTTTTCATAATTTTGTATGAATGAATGAATGAATGAATGAATTCCATGATAAAACGTTATTTATACTCCAGTCTAAATACTCGGGAACTTCAGCTGATGCGCGGACGTCACGAAAGGTTCTTCAGTAGAAAAAATTATTGACGTATCGCGCTCGGTCGAGGCAGCTGCCAACGGCAGAATGATTATATTACGGATAGTGACCTTTACTAAGGAACCCTTGAGTGCGGTGCAGTGTGGCGTGAATCGCTTCGCTTATTATTGTGACAATAATTGAACGGTTCTACGCTGTCTCTGAAACCTGAGGCTCGCTCACATGGGCTTCTAGTGGAAGGGGATATACATTCAAGCTTTGCGTTCCGTCACAAACCTCGTTATAGAACGGATGAGCTTGACACCACGACCAAAATTGCACGCCTTGCGCTTGATTTGTCTATTTTCACCTCATCCGCCCACACGGCACCTGAGTATAAGGACGAGGTCATGTTTCTTTAATGTACCGAACGCTACTTAAACATGCGATTCAGTACAAGCTAATGTCCATTCGCCATGCCACTGGAGGAAACTCATGCCTTTGTTGCCCGCATCCTAGTTTGTGCGCGCATGCGTGCGTGCTCGCCGTTTTTTCCCTAGTCCATCAACCTAAACTCAACACAAAATTTCCTTCCCCAACCTTTCTTACGTCGTAAGGAACTCGTCTAATATTCGTTACTATTTCGGAAGCTTCGGAGAAGTAGCCGCGCGAGGCTGCCTACTTTCGGGCGGAAATCCGGAACTGCCGGGCCTTTCCTTTCACCGTGCGGCTACGGGTACCCAACACACGAGATTCCGCTCACGAAGCGATTAATGGTCAGAGCGTACACGTTTAGCGTGTGTACCGCGTACGCGCCTGCACGCCAGCCCGGCTCACGGGCGATAAGTCCAATTACGTGCAGCCGCGATCGGCTTGGTGTACGGCTGGCGCGAGGAAGCGTGTCCTTGGAATCCTTGGAAGCGGCGCCACCACTGCCGGTAGTCCCTAAATGGGGATATCTTCTTCCCCGACCCAAGAAAAAAAGAGGGCGCACTCGGAAACGCCAAATGTAAGCACCTCTCTCGACACGCCGAGGAAAACAACGCGCCCCTCGTCCGTCCTTCGCCTTCGCGGCGTTCCGCCGCCACTGGCCGCACGCCTGCGTCGTCTCGGTCGCGCCCGTTGCCTTGCCTGTCGCCTGGGCCAACACACTCTCTGAGCCAAGAAGCCTCGTTGAGATTGTGTCCTCACGGCTATTGTCAATTACCACCACCTTAATATTCCTTAACTGCGCGAATCTTAAAAGAAGGATGTCCCCAGAGTGCGATAACACCAGCCGACCCCAGCAGTGAGAAACGGGTCCGCGATCGAGGGCCTGCTCTCGTCTGGAAGGCGTTGCCATGGCCCAATCGAATCAATTGCTGGCCTGGGGCTGGCCGTCGACGCGGCGAGGGAGAGAACGCCGGGGGAGAGCGGGGCGGCGAACGGGGAAAGACGGGCCTCCAAAAATACGCCCGCGATACAAGCGCGAGCAAATAAAGAAAGAGGGAAGAGCCGGGACGGAGGACAAAGGCGGAGACGGAAAGGGACAGATGGTTGTGAAGGGGAAGAGGGCGCTCACTGCGGCGGAGAGCCGCTCCCATGCCTACTGCAGTGACGTCACAAACGGCCGTCCGGCCCGCGGGGAGGAAAAGGAGCGAAAGTGTACCTCTACCCGTGCCGAGTCACCCCATCGCACGTTTCCTCCCGATTTTTTGCTCCGCTTTGAGGAGAGCAGCTGCTTCGTTGGTGCGAACAGCGCAGCACTCGGCCGATTTACATTTCGTTTTGCAGCTGTAGTCCTGTGTTGTCTTTGTTATGGGCGAAAAGAATAGTGAACTTGTTCTGAATATCCCGCCGTGGGGAACTCGTCTGGGTGTTTGGAGGGGAGGGGGGTGCGCGTGCGTCTGTGTGCGTGTGTGTGTGTGTGCGTGTGCGTGCGTGCATGCGTGTATGTGTGTGTGCGTAAATCGTGTCATTACGGGATACAAACACAGGTTAGGTTTCAGAGTAGAAAGATTTTTTGAGGAGCTGGTTGTTCATGAGGCTTGCACCTTTGGAGCCTTAGCACAGGTAGCATGGTATCAGGCATCTCAGTGACTCAAACTGCGCTAAGGAAGGCGCCCCACAGAGAGAGGTACCCAAGGACAGGCGCAGCCTTGTGACGCGCCTGTCCTTGTGTACCTCTCTCTGTGTGGCTTCTCCCCATTATTCATTGTTGCTGTGTGCTTCTTCTCCCCTTTTTTTCGCCTCACTATGTTCACACCCATCTGAAGTAGCAAGCCCCACCGTTTGTGGGGCTAACCTCTTCAGTGTCCATTAAAGATTTATCTCTCTCTCTCTCTCTCTCTCTCTCTCTCTCTCTCTCTCTCTCTCTCTCTCTCTGTGTGTGTGTGTGGCGTCTTCCTTAGTGCAGTTTACCCCGCTTCAGAATATGCACTAACTCGCCCAACAACAAGTCCTTCTAAACTACATCTCAGTGACGGTTTGGTGGCCCTGCGGCTACTACTGAGTGAACCCCGTATGCAGGCCAGGGGGCTACCACCATGAGCTAAGGGGATTTTCCCTCGCCGTTAGCCTCTTTACTTATGTCCGCACCAGCATTTTTCGGGTTTCTCATTGTGGGGCCAACGCATACTCTTCTTTCTTTCCTATTGTCCTGCAACTGCCTGTGAGGATTTGAAGAGCTACAAACGTGGCCAGAAGCATGGAACGTCGTAGCCAATAATGCCAACTGGAAGGGGCATGGAGAATATGTTCATCTCAAGGTTGTCTTGGGTGGCTGTATTTCTAGTGCGGCGGCACTATACATATATATCGGTCTTTAGAAATCTCTAAATATAAACCCACGCTGAAGTCGAGAGGAATTCGTCGCCGGGATAGCTAGTTGTAAGAGCACCGCACGTGTTATGTGGAGGCTGTGGGTTTTATTCCCGCTTCCGATCACGGCGTATTTTTTCTCTACTTTGGTCTTTGTATCACACAAATGACAATTACCTCATAGGGCGCTATAAAGCACCTCCGAGTAGCCGAATAGCACTGGCAATAAGGATTGCATCTTGGATGTTCTTATATGTAAGTATGTATGTATGTATGTATGTATGTATGTATGTATGTATGTATGTATGTATGTATGTATGTATTTATATATATATATATATATATATATATATATATATATATATATATATATATATACAGAAAGAAATGCCGGCAGTCTACAACGCCAAAGAAGGCATAGGGGAATGGTTAGACTATTTTTTTACCGTTAGTGACGTAAAATTGAATAGGTAAGGCATTCGAGATCTAATCGAAAGGCGTGGGTTCGGTCCCCACTCTGGGCGCGTGTTTTTCTTTATTTCTTTCTCACGTAATTAATTTTAAAAAATAATGTAACGTCACTAACGGTAAAAAAATAGTCTAACCATTCCCCTATGCCTTCTTTGGCGATATATATATTGAGAGAGAGAGAGAGTAACTCACACTTGGATTTTCTTTCACCAGCCCTCCAGCCCTCCTCCTCTGAGTCTAGGTGGCGTGACCTTCGTACAGGGGTGCCAATGCTAGCTAGTTGCGCTGAGGAATACATGTATATGTAACACTTTTGCCGGCTTTTATCATTGAGCTTCTTTCCGTGCCCCCCCCGACACACGCACGCACACCGCCACTCGCGTCGGCGGCAGCGAGGGTGGCGGATCTCTTTCGACCATGCAGTTGTGATCAACGAACAGTTCATTTTTAGACCACAAAGCAACACACTGCTGTACTCACTTGCGGCTGCCATCCGGAAATTTCAGCAAACCCAACTCATTGCCATTTCTTAAAAAACGATTTCACTTCATATTTTCGCAATTAAAATGAAGGAAGCTAACACTAAAGTGCAAGACTTAAAGGCAGCAAAGCTGTACGCAACCTTCACGACAATCATGACGGTTTAAGTCCCCGGTTGCAGCGGATTTGCTTTTTCTTCGATGCTGCAACGAGCTTTTACTCCAGCTTTGTTGCTATAACGACGAAGAAGCGAATCAAAGAAACAGAACGAACGAACGGAAGGCGCACACTTAAACTAGGCGCCCGCAGGTGCAGCGTGTACCCTATCACATGCTCTGTGTCGAGCAGGTAGCCGGGTGAGTAAGCCGTTTGACTCTAGGGTACTGACTCACGGTCGGTACATGCCAACCGAAAATGAAGAGGACGTGCCGTACGATACTAATGCTACTGGGACTTCACAGTATTTGGAGGGCGCGCATGACATGGCTTCACGGTGGTGTGGATGCTAGGTCGGTGCGACGCGTAGAATTAACCACTGACCACAATGAAATAACTTTTAACGACAATACCATTCGGAAGAACCGGATGGTGGCATTGTATTAACTCGTACTGTCTTGTTTTGTCATGTGTTGGTTGTATATCAAAGTCCGGCAAATAAGCCGAGTGGGTAAGACGACTGTCTCTAACTGCGCTGATTTACCAGACAGGGGTTTTAGTCCTACCGGTGCCGGTGATTTCTTTTCTTCATACTGCTATACTGAGTTTTGTGAAACGCCGGAATCAGCGAATTGCTAAGCAGCTCCGTTGTTACAATATTTTCTCTAATGGCATCAGGGCCTTTCGAGGCGTGTATAGTACACTAGTTATGCAAACCAATGCTCTTTTTTTATTCGTGGCGAAAACCTCGAAAAGTAGAAGCTTTCCCTTATACCTGCCCTATGCGATCTGCCTGAAAAAATTTTTGAAGCAGACGGGAAAATTGGGAGTTTATTTATAGAGTTCAAATACATGCAAAAATAATTATGCACTTTCTGAAGGCGCTGCTCTGATATTTCCTTTTCGTGCGTGTGCGATGGGAAAACTCGGTGGTATGGTAAAGATCTATGTTGGGTTTAAAAACCCACACTGCAATCTTCGATGTGCTTTTGTTTAAATACTCATTCATTGTATTATAGTTGATAGTTGATGTGTCCAGGACAAGGTAACTGTTTTTTTCGTATTGAGATCAAATTATTTCGAAAGGACGTAACCACCAGCGCGCTGTTTAAATGGGGGCCATGAAGACCAAATACAATTTGAGTTCGTTAGAAAGACTGCTTTGTACTCCCTAGCCACTTATTTCTAGCAATTTTCTATGACGTCACACAATCTTGTCTGTGCGACTGGCGGCCGCCTACCTAACCATGGCTACGACACGTGACTGGACGATTGCTGTGGGACCTCCAGTTCTGTTCGGTCGCACCACTCGAATGCTAACGTGCAGTTACCGCACTAAAAATGATGTTTTTTAGTTCCCGCCCATATTACGTCACTCCTGCTCATAACACGTCACTGTAGCGCGAAATTCGAAAGTTCTTCGACACTTTTTGCGTTTTCTTGTTTAAAAACGGCCTTCGTGGCTGGAACGGAGTTGAGTGAGGTACTTAAGCCTAGTTCTTTCAAACTAAGCATCGCAGTATTTTGTCTTCATGTCCCCTGTAACACGTATAATTTCAGATTTCAATCATTTAGTAACATGGAATTACATTCACAATCGATTGCTAGAAAATTTACGAGAGTTCCACGGTGTTTTCTGGACCTGTTGGCGTTCTACATAAAGCTTGGCTTAGCGTTCATCGTACCGTTCAGGAGTTGATTCACAGGTTTCCCATAGTAAAGAAGCCCCAACGTCCAGCAACGCAAAAACACGTTTCTTCGAAGTTCCCTCGGTAAGCTAGTATTCAACATATCATTGCCGTACACAGAATATCCGCTTTACAAATCGGTTGTGCTAGGTTCCCGACAGTCGAACTTGATGTTTTATTTTCGCCAGCGAACAGTTTGCCCACTCTGGGTACCAACAGTACCAACTTATTTGAAGCTCTCCGAAGTCTGAATCGGCACTTCAAGAAGTGGCTAAGCTGAGGTAGATGGCCTTCCCTATCCACCTATTTGGCGGAGCGCCAATGACGGAGAACGTCTGTTTGTGCGCCGTGAAACGCGAGGAGGGTCAGTAACGGGATCGCCGCCTCCCGGAGCGAAGCGTATACCGACCACGCTCGCCCTTTAATATCGAGGAATAAGGCTTGACAAATTGCGGACCGAGCTTTCCTTCCAACCAGTGCAGACACAGCCTCGTTCCTCCATTCGGCTGCTCCTCGCACGGAAAGCGGCAAGAGACGAAAACGGACCACCACGGGGGGAAAGAGTGCGGTAAGGGCGGCGCGCGAGGAAGAAGCCGCCGAAGGGGACACGAGGGAAATGAACGGGGGATTGCGGGGAAAAAAGGGAAGAAGTCTAGGGGGAAGAAGGAGGAGGAGGGCTTCCCATTCGCGCTCGGTTCGGTCATTAGTCCAGTCCCGACGGGTCGTCTTCTCGCGGGAGCCGTGCCGAAAGTATTGAGCACCTCGCGGCTGCGTCATTGTGCCGCTGTCTTCGCCACTTCTGTCGTAATCGCAGCGGTCACCGTCCATTTGAGCGCCCTGCTTTCCCGATTCGGGTTCGAGTCGGGGATTTTTTTTCTCTCCCCCCCCACAACCCCCCTTCGCGTCTGAATCGAATGGCTGAAGCGGCGATGAGTCAAAACTTAGAGCTAGCGGTGGCTTTACAAGAGTCGGCTGGGCATTGGGTACTTTATACCGGGAAAGGAAATGTTCTAAGAAAGCTTCCGGGTACAAGCACTTGGTGCTAATAGGAAGCGGATGCACTCGTCTGCACATCTCCGATAAATGGAAACAAGTTCGCACTCAGCTTTACGTACTAAATATTTTCCGTGGAGTGAATATTCTCTAGAAAAATTACGGAACCGCAGACAGAGTGAAACATGGCGCGGATTGTATGTACAGGAACAAATAGATTTTCTTAATCAAAGCTCTTAATCTTCCTCGGGGTGTTAATAATATTAGCTTGTTTATCTTTATTTTTTTCTTTTTTTTTCTGCTCAGGTCATAAAATCGTCTTTGGCATGTTTATGGATGACAATACCGCAAGAGTCGCCCGAGGGCAGAATTTGCTTAAACCGGTCCGAATGACTTCCTTAGTGTCTGTCGGTGTAATGGCTTTCTGAGCCTGTAGCTTTGGTATAAAGTAGACAAGCCTTTTTTTGTTCCTCTTTGTTCTACTTCCGTCCGGAATCCGCAAAACGAAGCGGCTTATGTAAATCTCCCTGTGGGCTGCCTAAGGCTATTTTTTTACAGTTCAAGTCTGTTTATAAAAAGGTAAGCTTTGTGGTACATTTGTACATTTTCTTACCGTCTTTTTCGCTTGTGGCTCGCTTTTAATCTTTTTTTATTAACGTGTTATTGCTTGCTCAACGACCAAATGAACGCTTCAATCGGAAGTTCGTTACCTGGGACACTGACCGGCATGAAGGAGCTTAGATAGCTTTTAAGTTACAAGCAGAAAAGTAAAAGGCGTTTGTTATACGCAATAAGCAAAGCAGCTATAACTTTAGGAACGTAAAACGACGACCTTTAAATGGCCGCATGATGGCGAGCCACCCTTAATTTTGTGCAAAGCGGGAAACCTTTTTCTGTGTAGAACGCAGCTAAAAAATCAACGGCAGTGTTTTCTTTTTGTGCTTTTATTGTACGGCAAACTTGCATTGAACGCTATCCGGGTACTTTTCAGACATGAGGTGATTGCAGCTTAAACCTCGGTTCCTCCATAACCAAGTGCAGCATTGCGTCCTTTTACGACTACACACCCGACCACAACGGTGGATTTACCCACCTCTAAAGGGTCTTCCAAAACCTTCCACTGGTGGTTCTTTCGTTGCATTTGAAGTGCTGCTTTAGAAAGGCTTGGAGCAGACGTGCGCTCTATGAACTCGGAAATACACCGATCTTGCGAAATATTCAAAGATTGCAAGTAACTTACATCAATTCAACTTCAGCTCATTGTCCAACGGGGTACGGGGGTGTGGAGTCAGCACAACAGTGACACCGTTGACACTTTCGAAAGAGAGAGAAGACACTTATTACAGGTAATAGGGTTCCTTTGGTTATTTAAACCAGATAGTTTTGGTCTGTGCGCATGTATGTATGTATGTATGTACAGCCGGTAAAAGGCTTGTCTATAACACAGCGTTCGTACTCTCAGCCCTATCCTGCCCCGCCGGAGCGGGATTTGAATAAAACTACTGCGAAATTCTGAAGTCTTAGCCCTTCACTTTTGCCTCCGACATGTTTGGAACGAGTATGTTTGGGCAGTTTTCGGATGTAGCTGGTTGAAGTTGAAATCGCTGTTATAGACAAGCGTTTTACCGGCTGTATGTATGTATGTGTGTGTATGTATGTATGTATTTATGTGTGTATGTATGTATGCACGTATGTATGTATGTATGTGTGTATGTATGTATGTATGTATGTATGTATGTATGTATGTATGTATGTATGTATGTATGTATGTACGCACGTATGTACGTGCGTACGTATGCATGTCCTTCGATTCAACCTTTTGGCCATACGTTAAAACAATTCGTCAAAAGAGATGTTTATATAAGATGAACCCCTCCAACCTACTAAAACTGCTGGCGCTAATCATACATGGTGCTATCATTTAGCGCCGAGAAAACCCTTGGCACATTTGAGGCAAAGTGAAAGTACTTAACCGGTAGCCCATCGTTGTTTTAGTTAAGAATATACGTTAAGTTGGTTCTTAGTTAGCTAGTGAAAAACCCTTCAGCTCGTGCGAGATAAAAGCAAGCGTCAGCAGAACAGATTTCCAGCTCGTGCTGTTCCAGGTTAAAAAAAAAAGACAAAGAAAAGGATGCGCGCCGTCCCAACATATGGCGCGCGAACAGTGCGAAGGTTGGAAAAGTGAACTGCTCTGAACAAACTTTCGTTCAGTTCATCAGGAGAGAAGTGGGACAGGGAGGGGAAGATGGTGAGGGGTGACAAGGTGACAAGGGAGAGGGAAGAAAGGATTACGTTGAAGAGGCGGCAGATGATTATCGTCTTCCGACGACGTTTACAGTGAAGCAAACAGATACGCGGTCATTTTTTTTTTTGTCAGGATCTGGCTACTCCGCCCCGTCGCTCTGGTGGCAAGGCATTTACGTGGGCGACCTGGTGGGCCTACCCACCAGGGCGCACTGGAATGGTGCATCCGAGCGTGCGAAGGCAGGCAACTAGGTCGCGGGAGGGTCAGAGCCGGGTGCCACAAGCATGCTCCGAGGCGGGTGCATGACAAGTGCACCTGCATGCTTAGCTCGTTCCGGGCGCGCCGACAAGACAAAGTGAACGCTTCGGACTCTCGGCCGCGATGGCCATTAAGGTCGCAAGCATAGCTACCACGCTAGAGAGGGGACACGGCGAACTCGTATTCCAGAAAAAAAAAACCTTATGCGAGCAAGGTTCGTCTGATTTATGCAGTCGTGCCTTGCCCTTACGCCCAGGGCAATACCGTCGCCAAAACATAACAACGCAACTATCCATTCAACCATTGCCCTTAATGATTCCTTGATACGTTGCTAAGGCTTCAACCTGCGCAGCCAAAAAGTGGTCATCGCAAGGATACCAAGTGATTGTAACGGACATTGCTTGACAGAAGGCGACCAGAGACGAAAACAGACGGCCACTGGATCTGAACTGGGAAAGTGCTGCCAACCTTTAAAGCCGAAACAACTTGGGAAGCTCTATAAAAGCGACACTCAGAAAGCAAGGCTCAGAAAGGAAAGAACTGAAACCGGTCCCAATAGCAAAGTGGCCGAAGTTGGAGGAGTGTAGTTTCGGATTGCAGTTGTAAAGAAGGTCGAAGTGTTTACGGTTTACGAGTGTAGTCAGAACTATCCTTCAAATTCGGCTACGTATTGCTATTGGTATACGTAATGGAGTCTATGCTTCGCTTGTTGTTATATCCTGACGATACTGGGCAAGTTTTTTGCGTCCATTTTTTGGCGTAGCCCCTTTTCTATTAAGTTGTTTTTAGCGCCGGTTGCGTTATTATTTCTGTCACACAAAACAACGCGAACAATAAGTTTACGTAGACAAGATCTTTCCAAACTACTGGAACTGTCGCCATGGCTAGTACATTGTCACGTTATTAGGAGAAACGCAAATCTTTAGAATATTTTGCGCAAAACATAAATGCATAAACGAACATTACAGCGTCCTTTCAATTAAAAGTTTACGTTGGGCTGGGGTTTACAAAAATATGAATAAATAGCTCAGGTTTAAAAAATGGTGCCAACCAGATGCTAGATAAAACGAAACAAAAGAAAAAAGTGTGACCTGCACTGGCGCGAGCGGCCCAAAACGCTGCAAAAACTAAACATAAGCAAAAGGACGCTGACTCGCGCTGTCTGGTCAAGCGGTCCTAATAAGTATGTTTGAGGTTTTTAAACCACCCAGATGTGCTTATCTTCGCCCGGACGCCGTCTGGTGGTGGTGGTGATGATGTTTATTACCGGGTGGATCTAGGCTGCCGTGATATGCCGGCAATTGCTCCCCCGATCAACCCCTTTTTGCCGATATGAGCGGGAAATCACCAGGAGTCACTTCATAATCAAAATGAAAGGAAAACACGTGTTCACGTAGCCGATAACACATCCACCGATGACTTCGCTTGCGTGAGCGGCGGCACTGACTTCCCAGTGACGTGGCTGACGGCATAACATCCACAAAATATCAGCGCCACAGCGTTCTTCTTGTAGGTGTCGTCGTGAGTCTTCATACACGCCGTTTCGCATATCGTAGACAACCAGTGTTGTGGTTTGTGCGCGATTTTTCAAATTGTATTGCATAAAACTAAAATTTTTATTTCGCCTTCGCGAATGCACTGCTCAAACGTATCCAAATGCCCAATAAGAAATTCCACAACAAAATCTACCGCCAATAACATTATTTTGCGGCTAGTGGTGCATCTGGTAGATTTTGGTAGCACTAATAAAGTGCGAGCATAACGTTGGCACACTTATAACTCTATTTTTACCTCAACAATGACGTCACTATTCACCTTTTATAGCGCTAAATTTGAATGTTTGTCAATATGCAGTAGTGTGCATCCGCGTGTGTGTGAGGTAGGGGTGCGTGTGCGCGTGCGCGAGTGTGTGTGTGCAAAAACAGACAACGTTCTTCTGGCCCGGAGTGAAGCTCAGTGAGTTATAAAGGGCTAATTTTCTTTTAATAGATTTTTAATCTATTCTTTTAATAGATTTTTAATAGATTTCGTTTAATATATTTTACCTATAGCATCATAGATTTGTGTTACTATCACGACCCTTTAGCCAATGTAGCAAAAGCTACATTAGTTAAAAATAGTACAAAATGAATGCCACGAAAGGCACGAAGGTAAAATTATTTTAGAAGCTGCGCCATCGCACTCACGTACCATAAACAAAAGTCCAGTATATGGAAATGTCATTTTAGCTCATCTTTCGGCACTTCACACGACGTTATCCAATCTTCCCGGAATTATCCTCCTCCGTTTTTGCAGAGAGCCGAAAAGCGGTCAGAACTCGTCCGGAACTTTAAAGCTAGAATAGCCCACGTCACGCGTAGGAAAGCATAGTGTACGCTTATCATAGGTCCGTATTAAAAACAGTGTCATTCAGGCCACGTGCCCCAGATTTACTCAGTGGCGCTACGAACACACGACGGCATATGTCAAACAAAAAAGTTCACAGAGGAAGCTATACCGGTCGTACCAGGAAGCGCTGAAATAACTCCATTCTCTTCAACCACCTAACCATTATCGCGGAACGTGTCAGCTAGAACAAGTTAGGTAATAGTTGTGAGTAGACGTTAACAGGCTTCTCAAAAGAGCTATTTCGGAATGCTTTCACAACACTGGGCGACTCAAAGCAGGCGAAAGGGAAACACTAGCTTATTTTTTTAAACTATAGTAAACCATTTTCAGACTACGGTGCCTAATATAAGCAAAAAAGTTATCATCCCTTCCTGGAGAAACTTGAGAGAAGTGCGAAAGCTAAAACTCCGTCAAAACTCCGCTGAAAGTGCGTTCAATCGATCTTCACACATTCAAAGACCCAAATCGCGAACGGAGAACGAAACGATATGCGACGATTTTTCGTGCAATAAGTCAACGCATTTACGGATGGTCTAAATGTGTACCGATGCGTGGTTTATGAGATAAAGGTATACTATTGGACTCCTTCTTTATGATATATGGGTGTATTCTCTAACCTAGAACCGTTGCTTTTTCGCGATTTTCAAGTAACCGCTTTGACACAATGGAAGCCCGGTTCCACGCACGCGCCGTGTGTGCAAATATCTTATCAGGTATTTTCGGGCGACCAACCCATCTATCGGGAAATTCATTAGCTTTTGGACAGTACGCCGTCGGTCCAACTAAAAAAGCTTTCGCTTTAAAATGTATGGCGCATTGCTAGGAACTTGTGTTGTTTGCATAAAACGGTGCCATTTGGTACTTATTTCTCACTTATCCTCTTCTCTATCGCGTTTTTATTTTCTTCTTTTTTCAGAACGCATTGGAGAGATCACTGCCTAATACCCGTGCCACACGTACACGAAAAATGACATTAAGTGTTTAATGCCTTAAGTTTTAGTGCCATTATTTGCTGCTACACGCAAAAATATAAGGTCATTCGCTCTAATGTCATATGCGGTTTAAGGAGCTCCGCACGACGCATTCACCTTCACGAACGCCTTAAATCTGCCTACTCTCGAACGCGATGAGCACCAAATAAAACCGACGGAACTCTGAGCACCAGAGCGTTGACGCGGAAACGTAGCTGAACTTCGAAACAAGACAATTTTTTCGTGCACTCTTGGTGGCGAAGTTCTGAAAAAGATGACTTTCACTAAAACAGCGGCAAAAGGCATCGTGTTACTCGTCGTCTAGATTTTTTTGGATTTGGCTACCGCGGGCGGGTAACGGTAGCTGGTGAAGCCGCTTTTAGAAACGGCTCACACCATTTTTTAGAAAACGCTACTTCTCATAACGTTTGCTTCAAGAAAATTGTAACCCTTGCACGAAGTTTTTCTCTACGTTAAAAACTTCTAAAATATGAGCGCACTACCCCATCCCAATCCACAACAAACTGATGCACAACTGTTGTATGAAATAGCAGTTTATTCAATTAAAAGCGGTCTATCACGTGTTGTTTGAGCGGATCCTCCCCCGAACGAACTGGCGAACGTGCACAAACCCTGTTGCGATCACCACGAACTGGCCCATGAATTGCAGGTTCCAAGAACTGGCCCAATTACTGAGTGTACTGAGAATGACCAGCATTTGTTTATTTTCTCTTACCCTCCCTCCCCATTTCTTTCGCCCATCGTGACCAGTGGTCACCTTTTTCTATTAATGGTTGTCTCTCTATCTTTCTCTTTTTGGTCATTATCACAATCATGCCTAACACATAAAATGCCTTCGCGTTTCCGCGTATAGCACGGCCCGCCCAAATAATGTCTTTCGGTATCTACAGGCCTTAAACACCTAATGTCATTTTTTAAGTGCGAATGCACTTCTTAAGCGAGCCTGAATCGTCCGCCGCCGTCGTCCGCATAGCAACAGCTGCGGGTGCGCGCGCTCCTCGTCTTCCCTAGCAACGGGGGGAGATGGGCGCGCGCTGCCTGGCCGCGTCCCCATGGCTCATTCTTGTTGTTGTTCCTGCTGACATGGCACATACCCACGTGGGGGATTGGCCAGGAATCGGGCGTGAGAAGGGCTAATGCACCCGCTTGTCGTGCACTCCATGTCGTGCGTACCCCTCGACTCGCCCACCACCATCAACGGCGGTTTCATCGACCTGGCCTTTGCGAGGAACTGCCAAGTCCGCACCGTCCTCCAAGACCCTTTGACGGTCCATTTCACGGACCACAAAGCGATCCTTCTAGCAATCAAGTACAACGACAACACAAATAGGTGTCTGTGAATAAATGCATCTTTCTTTCTTTGTAGTTGTGTGTGTGTGTGTGATCTCTCTTTCGCGAACATTACCGAACCGCGCAAATTGAACTCGTGCATTCGCACTTTCACATTCTTCCCCTCGGGGAAATGCGGGGTATTTTTTCTTGTACGTGTGGCACGGGTGTAACAGACTCGCGTATGTAACACGGTGGGTGCCTACTCTCGTGGTGCTCACTAGTTTTGCCCACTGCTCTACGCTTGATATTAGCATCTTTTTATAGAACACTGAACAAGTCCTTGTGGGAAATTCAGAGTTGAGTTCGTTTTCAAGACGCCCGTTTCGCGCCCGTTTCAGATCGAGACGAAGTTCCGGTTGCCGGGCTTCAGGACGAGCACCTAAATGAACGCCCCACTTCTCTAATTGTCTTGCGTTTTATCCTTGCCGGCTTCCTTCAGGCAATCAGGACCGTCTCTCAAAGACACTTTGAAACAAACAAAACTCAGGATTCCGCATGCTCACGTGGATATCAAAAAAATAAGTGTGTGCATCCAGTTGTGCTGGCCACCACAAAATGCAGAACGAGCTGCCTAAGAACGCTTTACGGTGCAGTTAGTGCTTGCGCACTGTTGGAGCAAAGAATTCATGGGGTGTGCGAGAAACTGAAACAGAACGCCTAGATCAAGGGGCAGACTTTAACGGGGCACCCATAGGCTAAAAGACTTTCTTGCGATAGCTGCCCGTGCTTTCGAGACAGACAGCTACCGCACTTGCGACGTTACAGGAAAAGGCGTGTTCGTTGCCTAACTCGCCACGGGCCCACTCGGCTAGCCGTCACTCAAATTTTTTTCGGTTTTAAAGATTACATGACAAAAGTGCCAGAACGTACAACTTTCGTGTTCGAAGTGCCAAATTCGTCGTTTACGGGCTGAGCCATTGTGTACAGCTACGAATTAATTTTAATTATCCTGTATGCGAGCAGTTCAATGTACAACAAACCCACGGACGTCATCTTTTTTGCGTCAATTATGAAAACCACCACCACAGCTGTAAATCGAAGCCAGGACATCGTTCTGGGCAGCAAAGCGGGTTACTCGTTTCGGGTACATAGTTCACGTGCAGCGGCAAGGATGTTTTAGCGGCGTCGTTCTGAGGTAGTATTTTTTCTATACTTTTGAAAAGAAATTTTGTCTCACGTACGAAGCGTAAGCAATACCTAATTAGCTCCCTTCACTTTAGATGCTTTCCAGGGTGCACATAATCACGAAAAGTGCAAATTGTGTTTTATGCTCAGCAGCCCTTGCATTACAACAGTTGCCATGCGCCCATCATCATCATCATCAGACGCCTTGGTCCACTGCAAGACCAAGGCGTCTCCCATAGGCTTCCAACCGCTCCTCTCATGTGATTTCCGGCTCCATGCTCTGCATCAAAATTTTCCTGCATGCCCACACGGTCCTAATTGCCTTCCCTTTCTTCTAGTTGTCGCAACCTATAAATTATAATAAGAACCAACAATCTTTGCTTCTCGGTAGCTCCGGAAAAAATACTTTCTGACCTCAGCGTGTGAAAATGAGCGTTACATTCCCCTAGGAAATGTTCATTTATTCGCAATACTTGCAGAATTCCATACTTTTCGTTCGCAACATTCACTCTAACGACTCTTTAGGAACCCAAATGCAAACCACGCACGTGTCTTAACTACAAGGCTCACAGAATTTTTTTTTTCCTGTACCGGCTGTACATTACTAATGATGACGGCTAATATAACGCACCCGGTTGACGACGGAAATTTTATCTACACCGTTTTATCACTTTCCGCAGGCGGAGAAATTCGAAAGAGCTGAAGTGCTCGGTAAGGATTTGCTTCTTCGTTTGTGCCACGCACCGCAAACAGGATGCACCAAAGAGAGAGAGAAAAAAAAGAGGAAAACGGGATAGCAAAACGGAGGCAGCGCTCCTGTTATTGAGGCACTGCGGAACTGAAAGGAGGGGCAGTAGTTGCCTTCCGGAAAACGGTCCCTTCATCCGAGAGCTAAGTTGGTGCCACGCCTTAAACGGCTAATGGTTGCCGCGGCTTCGTTAGGCTCCGTCTAACGACAGCGCTGAACTCTCGTTGCCGCTGCGCTTTAGCATCGAGAGACCTTGTCTTTCTCGCTGTCACCGCGTAAGCTTCGGCTAGTTCGCGACTAGTTTTTTTTTTTTTTAACGGACGCCCCAAAACAACAAGGACACAACAGCGCTCTGTTTTGTCCGCGTTCAGCGCTTTATGTTTTAAAGCCTAGGACGGTTATCGCGAACGGCTGAGTGCGTTTTTGAAGCAGACGCTTTCAGATGCTCGGCCCGTTTCCGACTTTAACGTATCTGCCTTCTGAGAAAGTTCGCTTTACCGCAAGTGTGTAGAGCGCCGTAACAGCGGGGTTAACTGGGCACCTACTTTTTGTTTTGGCGAAAAGCGAGTTCAGTTACTGGTGGGAGGAGCACATTCAATTCGCTGAACTTAACACGGTTGTTATCCAGAATTTCTGCACAGGGCGCCAGGTGTTTGGGGGCTCGAGAAGTCACAAGCCAACTTACCCCTATTTATTTTATTTTCCTCGCTCCCCATTATCGCCAAGATGTGTCCTAAAGGCGGGAACTTAAGTCGTCGAGAAGCAGTCAGAAGTTGCCCGTAAAGCAGGGAGAGGCTTAGTGACATTATTTGCAATCGCGCTAGGTCTAAGCGTTATCACTTTCTACGTTGACTGCAAAAAAAAAATGAGGGGAATGACGTAAGTGTTACGTTAATTTACCACCGCAATAAGCGGCTTGAAAGATTAATTCTGCGAATGCGTAAAAACGGCGAGGAATACCTAAGGATGTTTCACGTAAAACCGTAACACGGATGTCATATTTTTTTTAGGTGTTATAATTTTCGCACATCTTTATAAGCTGCTGTTAGGCGCATAATGGAAGGCGACATTCGGAGGCCTTATGCGTGCTATGAATGAAGGACAAGTACTAGAGAATGATAGCCTTCTATGATACGACAACAACTTCTGAACCCCGTTTGAGACCAGTCTGTTTTGTTTTGTTTTATTTCTCCCAGTTTCTTGCCTCTCCAACATCATAATCTTGTACCTGATAACGCACGTCAGAACCCCGCAGCTATCAACCCGCTTTCTTTTTCTTCCTAGCTCATAAACCCCGTAGGAGGTGTTATCCTGGATTATACATTTTAATAGCACGGCTTCCAATAACCTCAACCGCTTTCACGCACTTCTACACTTCTGTTTCTCATCACGGGGGCGCTTAGGCGTATCCTTGCTCAACATCGTTCACATACGCTACGCGAGGGGGAAAAAACGAAGGAGGGGGATTGCACGTTGTGGCACACCCACAATCAGCAGCCGAGGACCACGGTGCGTACCTCAGTGGCAGCGAGGGCACGATGACAACGTCACAGACCCGTTCCTCATCGGCGGCGCCCGCCGGGGTGATTTTTACATATTAAATTCCGCCCGCGCTGGCCCCCACCGGGCAAGGAGGGCGACCCTTGGCGCGCGAAAGGGAGCGGCAGCCACGGGGGAGAGGAAGGCGCCTGGGGAAGCAGCGCCGGGAAGCGGCAAACCAGGGCGCCACTCCGGTTATGAGAGTCGTAATGGCGCCTGCCCCAGTTTCTGGTTGGCGCCACCGTGACGCGAGGAGGAAACGCGCCAAAGCGCCCACGAAGGGAAGGGCGCAGCGCTGTCGCTGCTGGCAGCCCCCAGGGCCGCCGATTGTGCCGCTCTTATTTTATTGCTGCGTAGAAGGGTTGGGATATCAGAGAAAAAGAAGAATGGGAGCGCAAGGCCAGCGGCCCACTTTCCCTCGTCCCGGCGCGCGCCCCTCTTGTTCGGCTCCGCCGCATAAATACTCTGACTGCAGGGAAGCACGCTTTAGGTAGAAGGTTTCGACCGGCTTGATGTATTCGTTTGGCGACCACGGTGGCTTCGCGCTCCGACTGAACGACGTAAACATCCGTCGCTGTTTCGGGAGGAAAGAACGTTGGGCTCCGCTAAAGCCAGCTTAATCGCCTCTTAAAAGCCGCGGGGTTTCACATCCTACACGGGGCTTAGGACAAATCTGGAGGATAATTAGCGAAGGAATATATGTGAGCCCCGTGAGAATTTGCATTTGCTAAGCTTGTGACGGAGCTTCCCCCTGACGGCTTCGTTTTCCTGGTGCGCATGCGTGCGTTTGCGGCAGTTCTGCTGCAGAAGCGTTGAGGTTTGCTACAACCAGAGCGGTCGCTGTTGTTTTACTACCACACCAACTTTCCATTCAATCACTCCGTTGCAAAATTCATTTGTACTAACTACCATGGGCACCTATGAAGTAGCGGCGCAAAGTAGCAAATATTTAGGAAAATGTAAGTGTTGGACGCGTTGACGTAATAACGTTTTCTATAAAATTTGTTGCTATATGAGTAAGTTAAGCTTCGTCTTATATAATAAATTTTACGCTCGCAACTGGAGGTTTCTCTGATAATTTGAAAAATAGCCAAAGTTAGTCCAACTTTATAAAATGGTAGCGAATCAGAAATTTTCAACCACAAGAATATTTTCGTTTTTCCAGTGTTTTCCAAACTTCGAAAGCCTCGTTACCCCGAGTCTTGTAAATTTCTTCAATAAGTTTAATGTTATAAATCTATCGAATGTTGGGTTTCAATAACATTAACGTGTTAAATATGCTCTCGCGGCAGTCAACAATGAAATAATACATGACAATGAGTCAAAAATACCAGCTGAGGCTGTTTCTAGGTCTATGCAACGTTCTTAATTCTCTTTAACATGACATCCTTTTACACAAACTACATGCTTTTGGCGTAAGAGGTAGGAGATTGGATATAAGAAATAGTTATTTAACAAATAGAAGGCAATATGTAAAAGTGAATATTTTGTTCTAATAAAGTAAATGCTCCCGGCGATGTTCCCAGAATATTAATAGTAGACCAGTTATTACTTATAATACATAAATTGATATCTGTCATATTCCGGAGACGCTTTATCTGATACTGTACGCTGACGTCCAAAATGCTATTTGCACAGCGAGCTTATTGCATGCGCTAGAAATAACGCCGAGTTATTATCTAAATAGGTTTTATAACTGGTTAGAACCAAAAACATAGACCTACCTCTTTCTAAACTAAACTCGTTTTATTATGCTTACGCCCGGGAACTCTGTTAACCCTACCATTCATATCTATTACCCGAACACCGAAATTAGACGGATTACTTGACAGTAGGTTATCGGCGTGTAGTTACAAGAGAACATTTCATAGTATGTACATGTTTCGAGTCTTATTTCAAATTTTGACAGGACACTTTCTCGCTTTTGTAAAATTTCCCATTTGATATGCTTGACTTAGTTTTTTTATCTATTACGCTGTTATTTTTCAACCGATGATTTGATACTGCATCCTTGAACGGGGGAAGGTTTCTATCTATTACGCTCTTTTTCAATCTATCTTTCGAGGCTGCGTCCTTAAACCGGGGGTTTACTACGTCCGGTAAATTTCGCGAAGTGTTTCTTCCACAAAAAAAAAACTACTTGAGCTATTTGAGATCATCGTGGCAGACCGATAGATTTACCAAGCTTTCCCTAATTTTACAAACATGCTGGGCTCAACAAACCAAGTGTTTTACTTTTGGTTGCTTGCGCACGTACATTAAAAACAACTGTACGAAACAATTCCTGATAATTCCAACACGAGTTATTCCATAAAAACGAAAGGGAAGTGATTTTCGGAAGCAAGAACAAACTAAGGAAACTCCCTATTAGATGCCAGTGGTTGTTAACATGCTTTTGTTGTATTCTGATTTTCCTTTGTCGCCAATTATTTGAAGAAAAAATGGGAAAAAACTCGTTTCAAGTAAAGTGGTTTAAACTGTCCCTGGAGTTCTTCGCAGCTCACTTCACATACGTTTGTCTTGCTTTTGGATTACCATTTCCTTCATGCCTTACAGGTGTATAAAACTACCGGTACGTTTTTTTTCTGTTTTTGTTTTTGCTTTTTTTTGCACTGCAACTTTTTTATACCTCTTCGAGCGGCTACCCTTCATCCAACGAGCCAAAACATTCACAGGACATTGCGTAACCTTTTCCTCTGATCCCTTTCTTTCTTCGGAAGCGAAATCAATTTACACTTCAAATCAACTTCCTGTCCCCACAGTCCCCTTGGAGGTGATATACAGGCAGAGATATGGCTCCTCAGTTATCTTGAAGTGTGCTAGAACAACGGTAATGCGAAAGCGACCACAACGAACTTGCGATAATACAAAACAATTTCGCTCAACTTTGACCCCACGGCGACGTTTGAGTGTGTCTCCAGAGCGAGAGTGTTCTGGAGCCACTGTAATAACGAAATGTTGTACAAGATTTAAAACGGGGGCAACAACTAGAAATCAACGTAGCCAATATTGTAATCATCAGTAGTAAATAAAAAAATGCAGCAGCGAAAAAACGATTGCATTTTATAAACTTGCGCCACACACTCGCACGTATTGTGGCCGTTGATTTCGCGCTGTTCATCGACATCAAATCAGCGGAGCTCAGTCGGTGCCAAACCATATGCGAATAGAAGTGAATGTCTGCCGTACGCACTGTGCACCCCCTATAAATCACGTACTGCAAAGTCAAACCACGGTAAGCCGCCTTTATATAGGGTAATCAATTGACAGCGATAAAGATCCACCGCTTTCAGACTACACAAAACCATGACGCATTTGTGTATCAGCTCTAGTGTACCCAATGCTGCTGGGTTTTTTCCATCGCGCACAGCATCAAAAAATTGTTCTTACTTCTTTTCTTTTCACTTTCATACAACGCAGAAAATGTATGCCACTTCTTTTGTGTATAGAACGCCGATATCGTATCTGCACTTTTTTTTCGGCTCCCCCATAAGAGAAGCGCGTATAGATCTGCTCTATGTGTGTTTGCGAGCCTTATCCCACATTCAGGCGCACACGACTGCGTCTCAAAGTTGCGGGGGAAGCGTGGCCAGCAGAGAGATCGGGGCGATTTGACTGCCTATCCGTGGTGTGGCCGCACTCGAGCTGACCACGCCAGCCAGAATCTAAAACGCTGCCGCTTGGCTCGCGCCGACAGCGCTGGTGTGCGGAGCAGGGCAGGGGAAGAAAATGGAGAGGAATACATGCATGATTCATGCGGCTCGCCGTGGCCATACGTCCGGCGTCTTTCCTGCTCGTTGCGAGACGGCAAGCAAAATGAAAGGAAGCGAATACGAAAAGTGGTGCGGTCTTACTTTTCCTGGGCTCGCGTAATGGCGAAAATGGAGACCAATCGGCATACTCCGGTTTCTCCTCTGCGCCCTGAAGGTGGTGCCCCCTGTCATAAATGTGTCGCTTTCTCTTTTTGTCCACTTCTTTTTGCGACGTGGTGTAGTCTGCTACGAAGCTTTGCGCCCCCTTTAACGTAGATGAAAGCTCAAAATAGCCAATGCTCAGCATTCACAGACATCCCGTGCTCCCCTTTGGAAACTTTACCGCAGCGTTTTTCTAAAATCAATATTTTGCGCACTTTTAGCTCGCACCTCCAGTGCTGTTAGCGAGACAACTCAATAGAAACACACAGGATCACAGTGTAATGATCATTCATGCGTCCCTGCTCGTAGTGCTTCGCCTGATAGGTTCCATCTTCTCTAAAGCGTGATAGCGAGCGCAAGTCAACGTCTGACCTTCAGTTCAGCTGCTCAAGAAAACTTTGATGAACACTCGCGAGTCTTCGAGCAATTATTCAAGAAATTAATGCGCTGTTCCTAAACGTCAGGCATGGCAGAGATGTTAAATATTGTCATACGAAATCACACCCCCGCAAACAGACATCCTTGATGAGTATCGACGGTAGCTCGTAAACGATCTGTTCTTTGCAAGTCTTGTCTCTGCAATTGGCACCTTGAATGCGGTGTCCACTACGAAAACTATCCTTCTGGCATAGAATAACTTACGTGTCTTAGAAGAGGTGTCATGCCTTAAAATAGGAATCTCTGTTTAACGCTAAAGTTTCTTTGAAAAAGAGAATTTATGGCGGTGATGACCGAACTCTGCGGACCAGAAATCATTTCCTTGCGAGGCACGGTTGCCACTTTCCCGGTGTTTAGCAATATTTCTTGCATATAATTGTGTGTTAAATATAGCTATATAAACAAGAACACTGTACGGGTTGTTCCTCTCAATCTGGACTTTACCCATAGCCTTATTCATCGGATATACAGTAGAATCTCGATACATAAACGCAAATCGCTTAAACGGAATTGCCGCTAAACGGAACAGTAGCTTGTAAGTCAGTTGGTTTTGTATTCATATGACGTAAAATAACTCTCGGTAATCGGAACTAAACTTTCCGCGTCACCGTGTAAACGGAACCAGAAATGGAGCTTCTCGTGCAACCAATTGGCATGAGAATCAGCTTTTTATGGCTACGGTTGTTCCGTTTTGTTTTGTTTTGTTTTCTTCCTCCACGTTTTCTTAGTCCCGTTGGCCTCGTAAGCCTCATCTCATTAATGGTCAGCAATGGTAGCGCAACGAATGCAACATCGCAGTTCTTGTTCCCGTCGTTCGGTCTCGATTCAAGACGCCGAGGTTTCTGGGCTCAGCTCCTGCTGTCTCGTTCGTGCCATCGTGGTGCTATCCGCACTTCATTACCGCGTTGCCGTCTTCTCAATTCGATGGCTCGTAAGCACTCACGAAGTTGAGGCCTCTAGCCTCCATGAAGATGCAGTTGCAAGGACTCAAACAAAACTAATTGATGCATTTTGTGGTGCACAGCGACTAATTGTTGCAAAAATCAACTTTGTGAATGCTGTGCCTTCACCTTTTCTAGTTTTCTTGCTTCCTGAAAAACTATCAGTTACACTCACCTTCTAGTGCTTAGAACTCCATGAAGTGGTATTAGGAGTGTGTACGCACATAAATTTGCCCTTTCACACATCTATCTCAGTAAACGCAACTCCTTTTAAACGGAACTAGTTTTTTCGGTCCCTTGAAGTTCCGCTTATCGAGAGTCTACTGTATGCGATCATGAGCCGCTCAACGCGAAGCTTTGTCTACATGATTTTGAATTTATCCCAGCCAATTTTCTTGGGGCCTTCGGGTAGACACAGTCCGCTTCTTCTGCTGCCCATCATCATCATCGCTCAGTTTGACTCGTTCGAGGTTGGCCACTGCTGCATTTGTATGTATGTATGTATTTATGTACGTATGTATGTATGCACGTATGTATGTATGTATGTATGTATGTATGTATGTATGTATGTATGTATGTATGTATGTATGTATGTATGTATGTGTGTATGTATGCATGTGTGTATGTATGTATGCACGTATGTATGTATGTATGTATGTATGTATGTATGTATGTATGTATGTATGTATGTATGTATGTATGTATGTATGTATGTATGTATGTACGTACAGCCGGTAAAAGACTTGTCTATAACACAGCGTTCGGACTCTCAGCCCTATCCTGCCCCGCCGGAACGGGATTTGAATAAAACTACTGCGGAATTCTGAAGTCTTAGCCCTTCGCTTTTGCCTCCGACATGTTTGGAACGAGTATGTTTCGGCAGTTTTCGGATGTAGCTGGTTGAAGTTGAAATCGCTGTTATATACAAGCGTTTTACCGGCTGTGCGTGTGCATGCGTGTGCTTGTACGCATGTATGTATGTATGTATGCGCATGTGCGTATATGTGTATGTATGATTGTATGTATGTATGTATGTATGTATGTATGTATGTATGTATGTATGTATGTATGTATCTATGTATGTATGTATGTATGTATGTATGTATGTATGTATGTATGTATGTATGTATGTACGTACTTGTGTGTATGGGTGTGCATGTACGCATGTATGTATACGCAGTTATGTATGTATGCATGCGCATGAATATATGGGTGTATGTATGTACGCATGCCCGTATGTATATCCTTGACATCACGGGGAACGTTACGTGACCGCCTTACGTAAGAAGTTTCATTCTCGTGGCCGTTCTAGCTTGTTCTTCTATATTACCAAAATTACAAAATTACCCTGGTATGGCAAGGATGATTTGCAGATAAATGTAAAAGCCTTCCTAAAGTATAACAAGGTCAAGATATGCAACCGTAAAGATACTGCAATTCTTGTCCCTCCGAAGAGACCAATACTCGACTAGTGCAGGAATAAAAGCCAGTGGAGGAATAAAAGCGCACCAAACGGAAGAGTAAAACACATCACTGACTCTCGCATAAATAATTTAAGAAGTGGATGAGGCATTTCTGAACTATTATGAATCTGAAGCACCTTAATGTGTTGCTTCTCAACTATTGGGAGCGCTTCGCCATTTCTTTTCATAAACACTAGGAGCAAATAACCTGAATAGGCAAAAAAAATATCTGCACCTAGAGCTTATTCTCTCCCATCCACAAGAAATACTTGCTCTCAAATAAAAACGTTCGCCTCCTCCAATCGTTTTAATCAAATGTTTTAGTAGGGTATAAATGAAGCCTGCTGAAGCCTCGCCTACCGTGTTAACACTACTGGACTATTTTTACCGGTCGGTGAAATTCTTGCTTCATCGCATTGACTTCATTTCCCCGCTTTCTAGAAGACGCACAAGATCTCCTTTTTCCACAAAATGGCGAAAAATAACGTTAATGCCAAGCCATGTGACAATTCTAAAATATCCCAAAAGGATGCCCAAACACGGCCGTGTCCTGGACAGCTTGCCGCAACAACTACTCTTAAAACTTCTAATGGCATGCTTCGCGAGCCATTAGAAGTTTTACCTTGCGCGCATGTTACTCTCGACGTAGTTTTTAAAGCGCAGCTGGTAAACGGCAGGGATAAAAAAGGTCGTTATTACCAACACCCCTGGTGAAACAAATGAGTCCTTGGCTTTGGCGCTGGAAGGGTTACCGTTCACATCTCCCATTTCGATCGGCAAGCTCCAAGAAGGGTAACCTACTATGTCCTTGTATAGCGTGTAACGTTACCGAAAAAAACATGGACGACAAAGTTCCACGCGTTTCAGGAGTTGTCAGCTGCTCCTGCGAGGCTGATGGCGGAGTGGGCTTCGTTGACTTCGCTGCATAATAAACGGTTCATGGATAATAATACTCAAGAGGAGGCAACCACGGCTAGATCTGAGGGCAGTATTAGCGGGCTCCATGTTAGTTTAAATGGGCTATGTAGCGGAGCTCGTAAATGCTGTCTTCCTTCCCTCATGCCTGGAAGTGCTGCAAAAGTTAATAATGTCGCTGGTCCTGAACGACGCTTTGTGATTTGCTCGCCGCGCCATATACCTGTTTTATTCCTCGCCTTTCCCTTTGTTGAAAATTTGTCTAAACTGGCTGTCAAATGTTTTCATTGATGCAACTGAAAAGAATCTGGCCCAAAAGCGGCGATACAGCGAATGTGACGCCATGTACGCACACACAGCATTCGGCGCTTCCAAGAACGCGGGAAAAGAGAAAGTTCGCTTGAACTAATTTTACACTTATCTTACATGCGTAGAGCAGTAACATTTAGGGCGGGTATCATGCGGCTATATAATCTGGGGGCTGGACGAGCCTATTACAGCATCTTTGGAAAACCTTTCGGGTGCCGAAAAAAAAACGTTTTTCAGGTTACCATTAAGCCAGTTTTTCTTCTCTGTTTCTCTGTCCTCGTACAGCGCGCTCTTTTTAATTTTTTTTTGAAACCATGAACCAACTCATCCAACAAAGAATTTTATGAGTTGTCCTGCACACAATGTCGATGCCGGCACTTCTGTCTCCGACGGTGACGGCAAAGGAAAGCGTGAAAGCGCATCGGTGACTTGGTTTTGTGAGCCCTTGCCGTCCTGGATGGTAACATCATAGCGATGGAGCACAAGCGCGTACGCGTAATATGACCCGAAGTGTTCTTCAACGGCCCCACGATGGAAGGGAGATCGCCGTACGAAAATGTCATCCAAGTAAGCTTGGCTTCATCTTGTGCTTGTAAGCTAGGCAGGCAAACCACGCTTTACAGGGGAAAACGTGGTACTCCTCTAACAGCAACTTTGAACCTCTTTCATATTATTTGATCGAGTGGCCGTTATCCTTCTAACACAGCAGCCTTGTTAAAGCCACGTGAGCTGTGTGGATTCTGAATGCAGTACCATCGAAACACATGTCCAATTTTCTTAACGCGAGGGCGATTGCAAGCCCGTGTGTTTGGAGTAAGCAGCTTTCTACAGGCATATCCGATACACTTAAGAGATTTTAATTTCAGTAAAGTCTACATCCACACATGCAAGCGGCGGGCTTCAATCTCCCGCGCACTAGATCCTTCTGTCATTGGCGTGATTCAGTTCGAACGAGGCACACATATGACGTCACGAACGTGCAAGGTGATTAGGCACTGACGTCAATCATCGATGCAGGTGGTCACAATGTGTTACTTACGGGGTCTGCTGTGTAAGAGCATCGCGTCCTGTGCTCATAAATTTTATATAAACACCATTACCGGTTGAATTTTCAGCTAACCTTGGCATTATATTATTGCTCATGAAATCATCATGCGCACATTTGAAGTGTTAATAACAGTTCAAATTGTTTCGCACCATTACGTTATACGACCAAACAATTCTACAAAACCACAGGCGCTTGTAAATGAAGTTTGTCGCTCGTTATATCGAATGATAAAAGAGCGCCGATTCCCCAACTCAAGCGTTTCAACCTCAGCCCATTCTCCATGAAGGAAAAAAGAAAGGCGGGGGCCGGAGCGGTATTTGCTCGCCCACGCTCGCGTAAAAGGCCGGCAGAGATTTCGGGGAAGACAGCGTATTGAATTTCACGCTCCCTTGGGCGATGACGTGGAGTGGCCCACGCCGCTTTCTCGACTAAGAGCACGCTCCGCCTAGCTGCACAAAACAATGCCAGCGAACAAAGGCAGAAATAACGCTCGTTCGCTAGCGCCTGGACACGTGGGCTCGTACCACCTGCTTTTTTTATTATTATTATTAGACGGAGGGAGGCGAAACTGGGATCGAGTGCAAGCATCGAACTAAAACCCACACTCTAAAGTACAATTACGCCTTGACCAGCCCCGTATGGAGAGAAAAAATGTGTCTAACATCGGTATCTTAGTCGTCGCGTGTATAGCCCTTCTGGTTCCGGTTAAGTCCGCTGCAACTCACGCCCAAGTAGGGTGGGAACAAACCTCAATCTCGAGAACCGGATACGAGTTCCCAGAACTTTGGAGGAAAAAGAAAGAGCGCTCATTTCATCCTATTCGGGGGATCTGGAAAGCACTGCTTTGATATCGAAACTAAAAAAAAAATTGGCGGCGTCTTACGTGACCAAAAGATGGCCGTAAAATACGTCATCAAGCACGCGCCGCGCGTCAGAAATTAAATCCAAAAAGAGAGCGTGCGGCTTCGTTGCTAGGCGGCGCCTGGGCATGCACAAGCCAGGTGAACGACCAGAGGGTACGGGCTCGCCTGCTGAGCTAAATAACGCTGTTGGGCTGCCGCTCTCTTCTATAAAACATCTAGTTAAACCGGTTTGATCCAGTAAAGTTGTTTTTCGAGGTAGCACCGGTTTAAGCGCCGGAGTGCTAGACGTGTCACTTGCAAGGTGCTAACACGAGAACAATGACAATGCCCGGGACACTGCAGTAGTAGCCCCAGATAGCTCCCTGTGCAGGTAATACGTGTACAAAGCATTACTAGAAAGCATTTAACCCGCGTGAGTTTTCTTCCGCATAGCCATGTCTCTGCCGAATTTTTAGCCCGCTTGCCGAGTGTCTAGCGGCCGGGAATAGAATGATGGAACACTAACGCGCCCACAGCTGTCAATAATCGAATAACCGAATCAATAACCAGTTCGTGGAGGGGACCGTGGTGTAGGGCTGCTTGGACACTCTGTTGGATGCCTTTGCTTTCAAAATTGCTCTTTATTGTTGGAAGTAATGGTTGCTGTTTTATTATCCACGAGCTTTTTTCAGCAACCAACCTTTTTTTATTTCTTCAATTTCTTTCTTTTGAGTACGAAAGAACGATGTTGCCGGCATATCGATGCCCATACTTTTGTGAGCTTTTGCACATCTTTATGGAACATGTTTGTTTCAGATGGAGTTAAGAATTGTTTTTTTCCAATTCCCACCCAAAAAATGCTTTATTGTATTTAAAAAGAGCAGTTTCTGACGCTTGCACGCTTGAGCTTTTACAAATATCTGGCACAGCTAGATTCGAGATCCGACACATTTTTTTTTTCGAAACTGGCCTGCAGACTACACAGGTCCTCGAGACTCGCCGCTTGTTGTGTTTCACACCTTATGGGTTCCCGTCCTTGCAATCAATATGACTTAGTGCCTGGTGTGAAGCCTCTTTCACGGTAACTTCGCAGGCTCAGTACAAAAGGCTCAACGTGAAGACGAAATTTGCTGTCACTGGGGAAACTGAATGAGTTGTGAAGGCGTAGAAATAAGAATAAGCATGGCTCCAAGATTATACTGGTCGAAAGGCATACCGCGAGGTCCTAATAAGCGCCGAAATCTTGGCACACATGAGTTTTTATTTTTAGCCTTAATCGGAAAAACGGCCGCCGCAGCCGGGATCGAAGCGGCATCCTTGGACTCATCAGCACAATGTCTTAGCCACTGAGTTACCTCTGAGCTAGGCACTGAGTTACCACTCCGATACCAGAGTGTGAGTTATGAACCAGAAGCATAGGTTGCATTCACAAATCTATAACCTTCAGGTAAGCATATCGACGGCTACCGGCGAAACTAATTCAGCGGGACTGCGGGCAAATGAACAAGTGGGGTGTGGCGACGGCTCAGTGAACTTTACGAGTTTATTATTACGAATCATCCAAACGCTGAAAAAAAAATGTGCTTTTTTTTTTCTTTATAATGTCGTTCCCCTCAGTATCCCTCTTATGGCAAGATACGAGATGAGATAAATAAAACAAATCTCCGAGAAAGATCCTTCCGTTTAAGAAATGCGAAAGGGAATTGTCAAGCCGAGCGGGGGCGCATGTGAGCGGAAAAACAAGATCTGATTGAGGACCCGTCCCCCATCTACAGGACGCGAGCGAACCGGCCAGCAAGAGAACGCCGAGAGGTTGCTGAATAAAATGAATGTTCGAAAATCCCGGGCCATCTCAACTAACGTGAAACCTGGGGAGGGGCGGAGCATGCAGTAGTCTAAAAGTGTATTCTTGGCACCTTGGCTTTTTTGCCCACGTAGATGAAACCGTTGGGAGGTAGAGGTATACAGCATTGCTGTAAAGGTCTCATGTCTTCGAAGCACGAAGCTTTCCAGCGCGAGGCGTAAACGAGTGTCCCGGTGTTTTAGTACCGTTACTACATGAGACTACGGTTACGACTACGACGACATGCAATGCCGACAGCCGGAGCCCCTTAAAACACGTCGTTACGACATTAAAGAAATATTAGACGCAGCAAATCTCCAGCGGACATCTCCGATGGACGTGGTAACGTGGTGCTGCCTGCGTCTACGACAGCAATGGCACTCAGAGCAGATAGCCTCTCCAGCATCTCAGATGCTGCGGTTCTGTTTTCTTTTGGTAAATGGTAAAGCTCTGTTTGGTGAGAAGCCGTTGTACATCCACTACCCGACGTCACACCGCGGTATATGCAACGGAAGATGCCGTGTGGATCAGTAACCTTCGTGTGCAAGTTCGAATCACAAAACTGACAATTCACCATACAGAGCTTTATGATCTTGACGCCAGGTGATGGCGTGCCAACTTGCAAAAATGCTCTCTCGGATAGCAGCAGGAGAATCCACTACGTGCTTCACAAAAGTTGAGGGGAACCACGATCCCATTCCTCGTGCCACTTTCCGTGATCGAGGAGAACGAGCTGACAAGTTGCGTGATCCAACTACTCAGCTTGCTCAAAAGAAAAAAAAGTAAGTCATGAGGGCGACGACGACTCGTATTTAATCATTTCTCTCCTTGAAGATATTCGGTCATTGCGCCTCATTGGGTTATCCCTCTCGGGACAACCCAATATCCCAATAGGGATAGCAATATCCCTCTCGGGCCTCTCGTCATTACGCTCCTCACCACTGCGAGAATGGGATTTTGGTCGTTCGTAGCGTGATAACAAAATGCTTTCATTTTCATTTTCATTGAAAATCTGAAGTGCTCCCTCAGGAAAATTTCTTCGGCTAACTTCTGCGCAGAACTATTTTTTTTTTTTTTCTGGCTGTGTTTCCGTCGAAATGTTAAAAGCTTCTTTTGTGCGTTTACAGTGAGCGTTGTTTGTCTAAAGAAGCATTTCCAGACCTCTGCGCGTCACTTTCGCGTCCGACTGCAATAAGTACTGCTGCAATCGTCTGCATATACGTTTTCAAAGACTGACGAGCGTGATTGTCTGATTGAGGGTGGCTGCGGGTACGTCAGGCACCTCGCTCCCCGATGCTCCCAACAGTGCATAGACAAACAGAAAGACAATTAGATCTCATGGTGTCTGTCTGTCTTTCGCTCTCTGCCTACCTCTACCTGGTCATCCACAAGGCTTATTAATATGCATGCACATGTGGGTGAGCTGTATTTCGCCGCAAATGATCTCTCACGTGGTGCGCCCACAAGGGAAACTGGCTGACATGCATGTTTTCCCGCCATCATTCGAGTGTATCTGACCTTGTAGTTTTCTGCCAACTCTCGAGCGTTGCAAGTACGAGAGATTTTATAGGGCGAAAAGCGCGGCGGCACAGGGGTGAAGGCGTTGTGCTACCGAAGACGACGTGGCCAGTGTGAACATGAGCGTTGCTTCTCCGAAAAATGGATGACCGCCCGTCTGTACTAAGCCCACATCGCGTAAACCAAGCTGTAGCCCTTTTAGTGGCGAAGCACCTTAGGACCTCGCTTTGTTCGTGGCTTGTCCCTTGACGTCCGTGCATACAGTGTTCCGCATGCGCGAGGAGCATTGGATTGGATTGAATTGGATTGGATTTAGATTGTATTGTATTTGATCAGATTAAACTGAATTATGTCGGATTGTATTGGATTGGAATTGTTTTTCTGTACACACGCGTTGTCGCTCATTTACATGCGTGAGTGGGCAATGTCACGGGTGATTTACGGTAAGAACGATCCCCAGTGCTTCGCCCACTCGTCATGATTCACTTCGTGGAGATGCGTGAATTTTAAGCCGTGAGCCGCACTGCCCAGGTGAGATTTAGAAGTTTAAATCCGCTTTTGGGCATTTCAGGGTGTTCAAAGATTTATCACATGAAAAGACAAAACATGCGCGCGCACTAACAGTGATTCCTTTCTCGCATTCACAATGAAAGTTTGAGTGGCGTAGCTTCCATTAGAATTTCTGTGAACTGGCATGCGAGCTTACCTGGTACGGGAGGGGTTTAAATATCTATATATAAGACCCAGGTTGCCTGTTTATTCGTATTCTAATGACGCTTCCCGCCACCCAAAAATAACCTGCCCAAAACAGGGGAGGATTGCGACAGAGCGGTCGTAAATGGGCCCTAATAACGATCGCACCGCCGCACGCGCCTTGGGCGGGATTTTGCAACGGCCAATTGAAGGACGCGCTGACGCAGTTCATTCCGCGAAAAAATAACATTGAATTCAAAGTTCCGATTGCTGCTCCGAACCAATATTGGGCCACGAAGTGCGCGTTATTGGACGGTTACTAGTTTATTCAGGCCAACCTCGACTATTGACGTACGCAGAAATGCGCAATGGACGCGACCGATTTCGTAATTCGCGCCGACACACACACACACACACACACACACACACACACACACACACACACACACACACACACACACACACAAAAGTACGCCTCCCACGCAGAAATCGCACCAACGAAAACGAAAAAAATAGCAGAACTGGTTATCTACTTTCTTGCCGTTACGATTTGAACTTCTGCGTTTTTTTTTCAATCCATCTACAAGCCTGCATTCCCAAGGTGCTAAGAAATAAAATACACTTTGGGCTTTTTACAGCCGCTCAAAGGATATAGTATGTGTGGCAGCTAACTGCCCGTTCGTAGCTAATGTACGGACATTCATGAAAGCCATTGTTAAACATGCTATTGTAATCACGAACGTTAGTTACCCCGGTTGTTTTCTTCCAACTGAATTGTTCGTTAATTTTTAACAGAGTTTTTTTTTTTTTTACTGAATTGTTTGCTATTCTTCTGCTCTGAAAGCATTCCTGTCTACAGGAGCCCAACTTCAGCTCCGCACATAACTTACCCTGTTGTTTTTTTATTAAGCACTCAAGGGTTCCCTTAATAACACAATCCCTTCGCTATAGAGGCTTTCCAAAGCGCTGCTCTTGGCTGATCATCGCCGTGACCTGAAATGAAATTCGAAGGGGAGTACATGGATATCGGCAAACTTTTTCATTGGCAATAGCAATTTATCAAAAGTAATTAAATGTATGTCACGTGCAAGTAGGCTACGTAAATCTAATGCCGGAATAACTGCGGAAGTACATAGCGCTTACACATCAAATTCATGAACAAATTTCAACGAACGGGCTTTCCATCGTCCAAGAATGCCCTTACTACAATCGCGTTGCGAATGGCGGGTGGATAAGTTGCATAGGACGCGACAAGCTCGCCAACCCATGCGCCTCGCAAAAATCGTTTCAACTCCCTGTTGCTGTCTCCTACCTTCCGTTTGGGTGAAGAGCATGAACAGTTTTAGACGCTTCACAAACAGACTGATTTTGAGTGCTAGGGGACCTACACTTGAAAAAAAAGGAAGAAGAAAGGACGGAAAGGCCGGTAGGTTAACCAGGTGTAGAGCCCGGTTTGCTACCCTACACTGGGGGAGTGGGGTTCAGGGGATAAAAGAGAGGGCGAGAGAAGATGAAGAGATAGAAGTGGGAAAGTGCGCACTCTAGTCCCGTTTCGGGTACTGTAGTCTTTCATGCAAGTTCGTTTCGCTCAGGAAATGTAAAAGGGCTTTCATCACCTACTCTGAAGTCGATGGTAGAGACCGGAGACTTACAATAGTCTCTACTGTAAATGGTCGATTGTCCAATCGGCTGAGCTCACTTAAAAAAAAAAAAAAAAGATGTTTGCGCTTCTGGCAACAAGTGCGAAGAAACTTTGAGTGGAAGTTTAAAGCTGAGACAAGCCCGAGCTCCAAGTCCACGCTGCACACTGCAGGCCCCTTCCCCAAGGCACGCTCCGGTGTGCGCCCTCCCAGCGGCGGCCACCGGCGATCGGCCCCCGCAGCGGCACGTACGTGATGCAGGTCCGATACTGCAGGCGGCGGCAATCGAGAGCGTGTCGCGCTCTACATAACAGCGCGACCTTGACCGTGCGGGCCGAGGACGAAAAGGCCGCCGTCCCGCGCCGGCCGCTATTAGGCAAGGATATCGCTGACCGCCGCTGATGAAGCGTCCAATGACTGCCGCGTCCGGACGCGGGCCGCACCCGAGCGCCACTGAAATATTCACCTCTCGACCCCGCTCCCACTGCTACCGATGCCGCGCCACGCTCTTCTCTTTTCTCTGCCTCGCTCCACGCTTCTTTTCTTCGCTGAGTGTGTGTGTGTGTGTGTCGCATCTCCGGACGCTTGATTGCAATCAGGCAAATTGAAGAAAACAAGGGGGAGAGGGCGCTTCTCCTCGACGAGAGCGCGCTCCTCGCACGGCGCTGGCTGACAAGGCGCCCTGTGACGGGGGCGAAAAATTAAATATGAGGCCGGGACGTTTAACACGAGTCCGCCTTTCATGCCCGCTATTTTACTCGTTTTTTTTTTTTTTTTTTTGTCCTGTTGTCGCTTGCGGGCTTGGTAAATATTTCCGTAGTCAGCGTTGCTAGTGCGGAGTAAGAGCGGGGTGTTAAGCGACGCTGCACCTGTAACTTCACCCGCTACAGCGGTACGGTGCTTGTACAAAAAAAGAGCTACACTCAACTGGACTTTTGTTCTTTTTGTTTTTTATCTGTTCCTGCTGTACAACGCAGAACCTCTCGTGTTTCAAAGGAGCGGTGTGCTGCCTGATAACGAGCGCTCTCTTTGTCCTAGCCGCGGAATAATGCGGATCCTCGTTTGAATGCACCAAAGACCTCGAGTTTTACGGTAAAAAAAGTGCTCTATTTTCACTTTTTCCGGGCTTATATGCAGGTGAGGAAGAGCGACATAAGGGATCGTGACTATAATTTATTGCATGTGGGGTTGGTGGGAACTGCGCATCTGAAAACATACCCGCAATTATACAGCTGTCGGTACACGGAATTGAATGTGCGAACACGAACTCAGTGGTGGCCCTTCTCAGTAAATTTTAAAACTGACTTGTTCGCCAATCTTGCAGATATTTTGCATTGAATAATGAAAAATGGCACAAAATAAGAGTTCAAACTTCTTGAAAAGAGTGAACTAGAATGATGAAGTGTTTTGTGTACTCGGCACTCAATTAAGCATATTTTACAATCAAAATTAAAGTTGAAAGGCGCCATATTAAAGACCACCAGGCGTGTTTTTAGCGTGCGGATAACGTCACATACAAAACTTGTATTGGTAACAGTAACATTACCGATATTTTGCAGCATCTGACATTAAAGTAAGGCAGGTTTCAGGGCTCTCATGGCAGAGGAAATAATTTTAAGGCGGACGGGTGCTTTTGTCCAGGCAAGCCACACGCAATCCAGTTTCTGCTTCTTTCGAATCCAGCAAACGACACGTAGCTATTCAGAAATTTCCCACAAGCAGGTGTCCATCTTAAAAACTGGCACGAGATTCCAAGTCAGAGAGTGTCCAATCTCTGATGTTAATCTTCTTCGATCTTCTTCGCTACACTTTAAAATAGGCCCACTGAAGAGTTCGAGCAAGCACCTGCTACGTCATCATTGCCGCCTCCATGCCGCATCCTTGTCGTCACCAGGAGTATCGTCCAAATGTACCTCAAGGACCTCTTCAAGACAGCTATATATTCTCTCAGAAAGACCCCACCAAGGCAGCCATTCACACTGGAAGGCGTTTAGTTTTGTTTTATTTTTTGCATTGCCTCCGGTAGCGTGAATACCACGCCAAGGCTGCCATATTCGCTGCTCAGAATCACCATGTGGCGGTCACTGCAGAAGTTCGTCTAAACTGAGAAGTACTCGGGAAGTTAAACGGATTTCTTTTTAAGCGAACCTGTTGTAGGCCAGCCTTTTCATCCGTCTGCTGAAGGTCGTGTGTCACGCAGGGGTAGGAGCAGGTTCCCAGACCCGTCGGTGGCCTCGCAGCAACCAGTTTTCAGATCCACCGACAGAGGGCGCAGGGGTCTCGCAGGGGCACGTTCCTCTCCCTCCCGGAGGGGAGGGAGATGGCGGGTAGCCCCCTTCCGCTGACGTTTAGCTGTTGATTCCTTTGCGCGAACCGTGGAATTTGCGTGGCGAGAGCGCAGCCGTTCTCTGGCGAACGACCGCTGACGTTCGAGCGGACTCAAAAGAACTTACAGCTCCGCCGTTTCCGCAGGTTTCACACTGGGTGGAACTTTAATTTCGTTCTTTTTTGTGGCATTGAGTCTACGAGAAACAAAAACAAACGCTCCAACGTTATTCGACATATGAGATAGTCGGCTTAACCGAATTCGTTTAAACAGAATTTCATTATATTGCGAGGTCAAGTAAGGATGTTTGGCAGACGGCGTTTATTCAGCGAGAGGCAGCCAGTCCAGAACGATAAAAATGATCGTTCACTATTGGAGACCGAAGATGGCGGTGCTCGGTTGAGGCTGGGAGCCGATGATGACCGGCGTGCAAAGTTGAAGGATTACAACGAATGGCGGCCCTCAGCCACCATTCTAGCGCCGAAAGGAGCCACTCTAGCTCTAGAGAAGCTCTAGCCACTCTAGAAGCTCTAGCGCCGAAAAGAGCCACCGGGGCAGAAACAGCAGCATCCGCGGCCCCTGGCGTTGCCGCTAGGTCTTCCGAAGATCACGAAGGGGATGACCCAGCCAATCACCAACGGCTTTTAGCTCTACCTGAACGTCAACCGACAGGTAGAGAAGCGCCGCCAGGGCATGTTGGTGGTGCAGCGAAAGTGGCCCCCCGTGTTCAAGCCCTGCCTACTTAACCGAGGCTCCTAACTTCTTGAAAGGTACCCTGCGTCGCGCCTCTCTGTGGCCATATAAAAGTTGGATTTGTCGGCCAAACACGCAACCGGGGGAATCCAAAACCGGTCTGTGGCTGTGTATTTCCGCAGTATACACAGGAATGGGGAGATTTACAGTGTCCTGAAGCCCGAACAGGCTCTATGCCTGCTCTTTGACTGATCTTCGTGCCTTGTAGAAATATCCGCAATTTGCATCAAGACCTTGGAAGTTGGAATCGATCACGGATCGAAAGAATGTTGAATACAAGTGGGAAAAAGCATAATGAGATAAAACGCGCTAACAAGACGAGGACGAAGAGAGAATACACAAGCACAAGCGCGAACTTTCAACAGAAAGTATTTCGGAAAGAACCCCTTTTTATACACTTGCTCTCACCACAAGGAAGTATCGCGCATGCGCACGTTTACACATCTCGTAAAAAACAAATTTCTTTTTCGGACAATGATACAGAAGGCGTGCTTACGCAGTTTGCTTTTAAGCGATCTATCATATCTGCTTCTATGATTTCGCGAGTTATTTTTTCTGTTTTTCCTGATTACAACACATTTATGAAAATCCGCTTCACACCCCCCTTCCCACTCGCACGTGCTGCAGTGGTGCGCCAGCCATCCGCTACTCCCATGTGTCACCAACAGGCCCAAACATCGTCCCTCTTGGGAAAAAGCAAAGGAGGAGATGCTGTTGAAGAAGCTAGATTGGGAGTGAAAGCTTAAGGAACTCGGTCTTTGTCTGCTTGCTCAGTGTGCGTCGTTGGAGGATCAGAATAGAGCAAATGCTCACAATGCATAAGTATAAATGTGCACCTTTAGGTTTAATATGAACTTGTCAGTTGGTGCACCTATCTTTATTGACAATTCGCATCCAGTCTAATGTTCGTCTCTTTTCTTCTCGAATAGAAGCCGGTTGTGATTATTGTGATGACGCGCAATTCATTCCGATTGATTGTGGGGTTTAACGCGCCGACGCAACGCTGGCGATGAGGCGCGCCGTAGTGGAGGGCTCCGGATTAATTTTGACCACCTGGGGATCTTTAACGTGCGCCGAAATCTCGTACACACGGGCGTTTTTGCTTTTCGCCTCCATCAGAAAAGCGGCCGCCGCGGCCGGGAATCGAACCCGCGACCGCAATTCATTCCGTTTGCTCGGGCCTACTTGTGGCTAACTGCATACATAAAACTACACGTTTTTAAAACTATGATGCGCTCTCTACGTTACTTGGGCTGTCATACAATAGATGCGAAAAACGTAGCCAGTGCAGACCAAACACGACAGCTCATGTGACTTCAAACGACACACAACTTCAAGTTCCTCCACGACGTCATATCGCCTGCTACTTCAATACAATATAATGCTATACAAGCATGCTACGCGTTCATCCAAAAGCATTCAGTCCACAGCTCTCCGCGACGCGCAGAAACCACCTGCCCACGACCGTATCTACAGCAGCGCCACGCCCATAACAGGAGTGACTTCCAATTACTCGCTTATCTCGCGGCGTGCAGTGGGTCTTTGCAACCATGGCGTCCACAGCAACACGCGACCTTCCACAATGTTCTGGGCGTTTTTTGAAGTGACGTCACATGCGCTGCGTCTCTCACCCTCACACATCGCCATTTCACTGTCCTCTTTACCTCATTACACTTTCCTCTTTACCGTATGGTTCGCCCGAGAACGCGGCACCGCCATTAGTATTCCAGAAACAGTCTTAGGCCGGGTTCGGACTGTTGCTGCAACTGTCGTAATAACTTTAGAAAATGACGTCATTTCACGTATAAGCAAACCGAACTGCGTGACATGCCCTTTTTGTACGTCCATAGATCACGTTGTCGGTACAAAACCTACACTCGCCAAAATGCTAAAAACAATAGGTAAAAACAAATGACGTTTCGAGGCCCGTACGGGTCCCTTGTTCACATATGTGCCGACAATGTTATTTCCTCGCCAGACGAGTTTTCGTCGAACCTTGAACTACCATAGATCACGATATGGCTTTTGCGTCGGTAGTCTGAACATACCCTTACCTTGGCATGTCGACCTTTTTATCAACAACAGCTAGGTACTCCTCATGCATATCTACGTAGTCCGCGGGCGTTCCCGAGGGGCTTCTCGTTCGCCCGATCAGTGCGAAAGGAAGGCTGCCCCTGAAAGGAACCCTGCAACACTTCCGATAAACGCTTTCACTCTTTCCTTCGCATCTGGAAGCACTACGAAAGCCACAGTTGTCGCCAGCACGGAGCGGCACTGCGTGATGTGCTCGTCGCACCAGATACGCCTTCCGTTTTTGCTTTGTTTTTGTGGCTTTATTTTTAAAGCTGCTATCGAACAGCGTTCATTGCTGCAACTGAATAAAAACCAACCAACAGCCGCTACATGGTCTCAGTGACGTAATTCGGGCCGTCGAAGAACGTCAAGACCGGCAAAGAGAGAAAAATCTTTTGAGCGAGTTCCACAGTTATCTGATGGGAATAGAGCAGTAATTTTTGGCTGAGGTACTTTGCGACCCCCTAATCTAAGTACTTCGTGTGTTGGGTGACTACGTTCTGCGAGCATTTGAGATTTCAAAAAAGTTGAAAAAAGTGTTTCAGGGTCCCTTGAAGTGTAATACCCACTGGTATGGCGTGCGATGAATGCACCAGACGTTCTGCGGACCCGTAGCGCACCTAAGTAATGAAAGACTGTAGAAAATCCGGGTGTTCCGAAGGCTCAACCTGGTGTTCGCGCTCGCGTCTTCCACATGTTAACAACGTATAGGTGTACGCGAACGTATAGGTGTACGCGTTTGCACCGGAAACAAGGGCCGCCTCACAGTGCGTGTGGCGGTCATTTCACCGTTTAAATGCCTATTCTTAAGCGACCACCCAACTTGCACTATACCGAAGTGTTTTTCCTGCCCTTGACTGCTGCTGTAAATGAAAAAAAATTACACCCATCTTCCCGCGAGGGAACCCTGGTGTGATGCGACGCATCGGGGGGTTCAATTGGTGTTTCCGTTGGGTTGATTCTCTAAATCGCGTGAAACGTGTTGTGAACACGTATGATGCATTTCCATCACATGCGAGTGTTCTCATACGCGGTATGATGGGCGTAATTTTACTTTTCACAGCGCCTGAAGGAGAGGAGACAGCGGAGGAGAGTCGCGCATGCGCGCACTTGCGCGACGGGAGCGGAGCGAAGCGAGCGAAGCGCGCGCACGCAGCTGTTTTTTATGATAATGAGACGGAGTGAGAGTGTTGCGCACAGCTGTCGGAGAGAAGAGCGGAGGAGAGTCGTGCATGCGCAGGTGGCGTGTGGACGCCGCCGACGCCGACGCAGGAGGGACATGCCTCAGAGCAAGAGATGCGTCGCATCTAAAAAAGCGGCGCTGCTGCACTCGGGAAGAGGCTGCACCGTTTAATTTTGGGTTGTCGAACACCATACGACAACCATAATATTGCCAAGTAGAAATTGCTTTTTACGGAAAGATAAACGTTTTTTTTTTCTTATTCCACGCAAAAACTGTTCGCTAGTTTTATTGAACGCGCAGAGAAGAGCAGAAAGGGGGTCTGTGTCCACCGAACTAGCATTGCGGGGGTGGTGCCGCTTCCGAATTGGCGACAGCGGCCACGCGAAGCTTACATTGCTCTCGTCCATACCGCTTCAATGCGGAGTCAGAGCGTTTTATTGAGTGAGCCGGGAAATTAGCCGACGACAGAGGTCCCGTATAAGGTGAAGGGAAATAGATCGGATAGACCGAAACCTATGAAGGAACATCAGGTTTGTTCGGTAGTTCGTAAAAACCTCATAAGGAGCTTAAAATGATGTAAACTAACCCACAGAAAAAAAGCATCAAGTAATAAGGAGTCAGTTCGAAATATCGAAGCAGTGTGAGTTGGCTGATTTAATCTATAGCTCCTTCAGGAATGATTATTGTCTCTGACCTGGTAACAAAACTTAGCAAAAAAAATGCTTTTGCTATGCAGTTAGCGTGTCCTGTTTTGTTTTCTTTTATTTATTTATTTATTTTATTTTTGTTATCGCGCTTGTTCTGAAACACCCGAAATATACCAAAATGCGGTCATTTTATTGCGGAAATTGGCATGATTAATGAACTCTGTCCAAACTGTGGCGTAGAGGAAGAGAGTGGGAAACTTGCAAGGTAAATAACGGCAGTTTATTTCACCTCGAGGCGGCATCGTCACTACGTTTTGAAAACTCGGACAGATTCTCATTGAGCGGACTTGTTTGTTTGTTTGTTTGTTTGTTTGTTTGTTTGTTTGTTTGTTTGTTTGTTTGTTTGTTTGTTTGTTTGTTTGTTTGTTTGTTTGTTTGTTTGTTTGTTTGTTTGTTTGTTTGTTTGTTTGTTTGTTTGTTTGTTTGTTTGTTTGTTTGTTTGTTTGTTTGTTTGTTTGTTTGTTTGTTTGTTTGTTTGTTTGTTTGTTTGTTTGTTTGTTTGTTTGTTTGACAGTAATGACTTGCTACCCAATGTGGCTCAAATTTACGGTGGCAGAGCATTCAAATAAAAATCGCAGCGGTCATTTGCGCTGAGTAAGTTTTCTTGTCTCCGACTCCACACAAAATAATATATGTTCAAAGAACTTTCGCCATACGGCGGATGGGTTCAATGAAACGTGAGGTCATTTAAGTTGCACCGCGATATCTCGTGAATTTCGTGAGTATATAGGAAATAGTTCGTGCGTCGAGAATTCGGCGCAGGTTAAAGATGCCCGGGTGGCCAAAATTAATCCGGGGACCCCCAAAACGGTGCGCCTCAGGTTCATAGTCCATGTGTATCTTAGGCGCGTTAAACTCCCTTATCCAATTTAGAAAATAGGATGACTGCCGGCAGTATTCAATTTTCAAAATTATGCACGCCCGCCAACATCTCCTGCTCGCTGAACCAACATTTCGCAACTTTTTTTAATCTTTTGCCTAGCTCTATTTTTAAAGCGAAAGCTTTTTTTGCGGGACCCATCGTGTTCTGTCAAAAAAGCTAATGCATATCCACATAGACCAGTTAGTCGATCCGAAAGCTCTCATAAGATCTCTGGATAGACGGCGCGTTCGTGAAACCGAGCTTCTATTGTGTCAAAACGGTTACTTAAAGGGACCCTGCAACTGCAACGCTTTTTTCAGCTATTTTTGAAAACTTAGATGCTTGCAGAACGTAGTCACCCAACACACCCAGTACTTAGATTAGGGGGCCTCGCAAAGTACCTCAGCCAAAAATTACTGCTCTATGCCCACCAAAAAACTTATAAACTCGCTCAATTTTTTTTTTTTAAACGCCCGTGTGTACGAGATTTCGGCACACGTTAAAGATCTCCAGGTGGTCAAAATTAATCCAGAGCCCTCCACTACGGCAAGCCTCATCGCCTGCGTTGCGTCGGTGCGTTATACCCTATTAATCAATCAAGTTTTTTCTCTCTTTCCCGGTCTTGACGTTCTTCGACGGCTCGAATTCCGTCACTAAGGCCATGTGGCGGCTGTTGGCCGGTTTTCCTTCAGTTGTAGCAGTGAACGCTTTTCGATAGCAACTTAAAAAAAAGCCACAATAACAAAGCAGAAAAGGAAGACCTGTCTAGTGCGACAAGCAAATCACGCAGTGCCGCTCCGTGCTGGCGATAACTATAGCTTTCGCAGTGGTTCCAGACGCGAAGGAAGGAGTGAAAGCGCTTATCAAAAGTGTTGCAGGGTTCCTTTAAAAATCGCCAAATAGGAACGGTTCTATGTTTAGACAATACACGCATCGTTCATGAAAAAGGAGTACAATAGTATACCTTCAAATCATAAACCACGTATCGGTATACATTTAGACCGTTCGTAGAGGCCTTTACTTAGTGCGCGAAAAATCGTCGCAAGGGTTCGTTCTTCGCTTTCGATTTCGGTACTTTGAAGGTTAGGTTTTGCAATCAATTGGACGCAGTTTCCGCGAACATCGGACGCACTTTTAGCTTCCGCGCTTCTCTCAACTTTCTTTAGAAAGAGATGGTAATTATTTTTCTAAACTGAACGTACGTAAGAAAAACGTGTTAAAGGACACAAACATCTCTTTCCCACTCCCCCCCCCCCCCCCCCCGACCTTTTTGTTCCTAATATGCGCTGAATGAGTAATCGTAGGTTGTTTACTGACCACCCGAGCCTCACCCTCGAGCCTTCGGCCTAATTTTGCCGGATGAGTGTAGCGGAGTGTCACTTATTATTTACCCCCGGAAGCGCCTGGTTGGTTCTGGCAGGAAATTGGTTGGCATGGCAGAACAATAACACACACAACAAAGAACAAGCTGATCAGAAGTCGTGACAGGTAATAAATAAAACCTACGCTCACTCTGCGTTGAAGCCTCCGCAACAATCTTGCGTTCTTTTCCGCCTACGAGCTCTGGTCTACAAATCGAATGCCTCCTTGCAAGGCGTAATTTGGGATGTTTAAAGCGACACAGGTCGAACTATTGTTTTGGAAAGCTAATAAAATTCAAACCGGGTTCCACAACACGTGCGAATTTTTATTGAAAACTGCCCTCAGTGGGCTCCTCCATGAAAAAGTTTTAAAACTAATAAACATTTAGCCTTGGCAGGGAAAAAAAGATCTGCTGCAGACGTTGATCCATGTACCCTATTTTTGATCCTGCGATCCGATTGAATAACTTAAATTTGTTGTAAAGTCATATTGCATATTGGACCGTCTTAGCGGCAAAACGGAATTGTTTTGAATGGCCGGCATTGACTGCTCATTCAACAAAAAAAATACTCCTTTTTCATTACTCGCGATCAAGCCGACGCAGGATTGTTTCCTAAGACGACAGCATAATCACTCCGCCAGTATTTTTTACTGTACAATCTTCGTGAGTTTACGTACATGCTTAATCAAAGATTATTACAATGCAAAGTTTGGAGACTAATTTATTGCTGTTTGTAGGTTTACCTTCAACTGGAACGGATGGGGGAAAAAAATGTATAGCAATTTTTAAATTTGTCTACAAATGCGTAATACCGCTTCTCATGAGGGTGAATTGTGTTTCTTCGGCCCAAAACCTACATTAACACTATTAGCACGAATAAACGCGTTGACTTCCCCAATGACGCATTCAGTGCATATATGCGGCGTTACACGGTTGGTGCATTTTCACGTTTTCTTTTTGTGCGTCTTTTTCGTTAAGTTTTTTTTTTTTTTCGAAAAAAGGGTGGCGGGGGTGGGGCTTTTTTATATTGGTCGTGTGAGGGCGGTGTAGCACATAGACATTACTATAACTTCGTGGTTCAATAAGTACTTTTATAACATTTTTTATGTTCTTTGTTTTTGAAATTCCATTCAACCAATAGCCTCCGTTTACACTGCTATAATAATTGAACACGTTAACTTTTTTAATAATGAATTTCTGTGTGGATGCAGGGCTTCACACGATTGATGATATTGAACATTCGGCAAAGAATGAGGGCATCTGTCCTCCAGCTCTGGAGGGCAATTCTATGTTCAGATCACAAGGCCGTTCCAGCAACTACCCCGCACTCCCACGGGGTTCGCGAACGGGGACTGACCAGCAAGAATGGGCCACTTCCCTGCTAACTAGACCTGCAGTGTCATGTGGTGTCAAGAAAGCAAAACACACTCAAGGACATCACCGCGCACAGCTCGTGCGCAATGGGGCTTGCTGTCGCTTCCTTCACGACACAGCAGGTGGAAAGCGTGTCGGGGGTGGAGCCGGAATCCGGCGTAATGTGGTGCGCTCCCACAACGTTGGAGAAAAAGTGGCTCCAATCCACGCTGTGATGGTTGTTGGAAGCAAAGCTGTGAACGATCCCACAACAATTCCACATGCGACGTCACTAGAATTCACACACGTGGCTCTAGAAAGAGTGAAACCAGAGATTCTGCCAGGCGTTACCTGGGATTCGCGGCGGCGCCGTCCCGAATAGAGCTGCAGCGTCGGCCACGGCTAGGCTCGAGCTGCGGACGCCGCCGCTGTAGCCAGGCCGTGCGTCGACAGAAAAAAAAAAACCGGAGAGGAGCGTCTTTCGAAGGGTGAGACAGCGGAGCCTAGACATCCTGATGTGCTAGCTCGGGGCAACACCACCGCGCGACACAAGCGCAGACACGGAAACAATCCGGCATGTGAGCTTAGTGATTCCCATTTATACAGATTTAAACTAATTAGTTTCGTAAGTTTCAGAATTGTGAGAAAGCTGACGGAACTTTTATTATCGCTATTTATCAGAAGCAGTTGCTCCTTTCGTCTTTTATAATACCTGTTAAAACGCAACCGAATTGGTATTCTGCAATTAAACGCAGTCCCAATCGTGACCAGCAGTGCGCAAAAGGCGTTTCTCTAGCAGCCAGATGTCAGTAACTGGTCTCTACATTTTGTTTTCCCGCTCTGCAAACTCATCCTTAACGTATCTTTGCCGTACGACCACTTAATTCCGTCGGGTCCGGGTTACCCGGGAGGTGCTGTCCGACAAGTTAATCAAGCCGTGCGAAGTAAGCGCGCAATGGACGTGAGGCTGCACCAAAACAGGCCCAACACCGTCGGTAAAGCAGTCGACAAAGCCGACGGAAGGATGCCGCCTACGCGCCCGCCGGGGCGAGCACAGCCCACGCTGGGTAATAGCGCCCTATCACCGCGCCATCTACATTGTGCTCCGTGAGTGAAAAGCGCCCTACGCCTCCCTAGCCGCGTTGGGAGTTTCTTGTCCCGCACGCCACGAAAGAACTATTGGCTGGTAGAGGTAGAAAGCTTTGCTTTAAAAACGCAAACACAGCCTTCGTTGCACTCTTCTCGAGAGCCGACACTTTGGTGCTGCCATAATTAGGGTGTGAACTGAATCTCAGGCAACGGCGTGGTGGTTAATGCGGTAGCGACCACAATACTTCCCGTGTGTCCACGACAGGCAGAGCCACCGGCCACTAGCCACTAGCCATGTGTCCACAGGCGCTTTTACTTTAGGACGTCGCCACCGTTGTAGCGCTAATTTAAAAATTGCATTTTATCGTAACTTGATCACACGGTCGTATTTAAGTGTCGCGCGTTCACTATACGCCTCGAGCGCGGCCTGTAGGGGCGCCACTGAAATCCCCCTAGCGGCCCGTTTGGAAAGCAGGCGCGGGAGTCCGCGCCCCGCTCCCCAGTGCCGCCGCTGCTTTTGCGGCACGTTCACGACTGAGATTTATCGTTTGTGGGCGTTTGAAATTCATGTTTGTGTGGAGCAGTCACTCTGTTCGCAAATGGGGTGTGTTTACGAGAGTGTAAATGTTTCCGACGCGATCTTAGTGTGGTATTTTCGGTCTGTATAAGCGCCAGGTGTGTGTCACCGGCCAGCGTCGCGGAACGGGCGTATGATGGAGCCGATTGTATTTACACTGACCTGAATTTACTAGCCGTGTCTCCGTAACCACCGGTTCCTCAGATGTCCATGCTACGGCTATACACTACGATTTAAATCGGTTTTGTGCGATTACATAATCAGTGGAGCACTCATACCTGACAGCACGTGCACCAGTTACGTTTGCCAATCACCACCATTTACAAGCCAGTCTGTGTTAATTTCGGGAATATTCAACAAAAGTACGATGGACAATGCATAATTATACTCGGGGATCAGCACACGACAGAGTCGTCTTGTTACTGAGGTGCGCGCCCGCAGACCTTCATCTGCTACATATATCCTCTGCGAGCAGCGCGGAGACGGGCTTAGAATATAATCCGCGTCCGCGACTAAATGCTTCTTCGAAATATCGTCATATGGCACAGGGAGCCTGCAGAATAAACCAGAAACTGAAATCAGAGGGCCTTATCACATACCACACTCTTCCAACGACACATTTCATCGCTTGTTGAACAGCCTACCCTGTATGTATACTTCCAAAAATGCGTCCGCCGTACTATTAGCTCTTCGTTTAAGTAGAAAAACAAAAGGAAAGTGAACGCGAGATTCATGTGTGGGATTACTAAAACGTTCATTGCTTGATTCCGCTCCGCATTTGTACACGGCGTCCCCCCCCCTCCCCCACCGATTTCTCGTGAAATAGCAGTGCATTTCGCGTATAGTTGGTCTAGTGAAACCTACCTGACTTAAGTTTAGACGAACGTCTTTAGCATGCCAGAAGCTGCACTGTTTTTTTTTTTTAAATGCGAATGCATTTCTTAGTCGGGGGTTGTCGTGCTCCGTAGGCGTGCGCCCGCAGGTGTACCTTGCGCGACAGAACACGAGATGCCGCGAGCAAGCTCGCCTTCTTCTTCTTCTCCTCTACTTCCTCCTCGTTCAAAGAGCGTGCAAGTTCCTCTTTCTCCTCCTCTGCTTTTAAATGCGAATGCATTTCTTAGTCGGGGGTTGTCGTGCTCCGTCGGCATGCGCCCGCAGGTGTTATCTCTCCGCGCTCCTCCTCGCCCCTAGCAACAGCTGTGGCGCGCCTAGCAACCGGAGCAGGTGGTAGCTCGGGCGGGAGTAGCGGAGGGCAAGGGGAGAGCAGGAGCGCGCTCGGGCGTGTGAGGGCGCTCGCATCGCGGAGCTCGGCGGGCTCTCTCCTCTCCGCGTACCCTCTCTACGCTCGCTGCGCTCGGAATCTATATAATGCAGTGGAGCGCGCGCCTGGCGCCTTGATAGCGATTCTTCATTAAGTACGCCATTAATAATAATTACTCGCACCGCACTCATCGGTGCACCCAATGCATTCGCATTTCCGCACGATCCCCTTCGGGGAGGTGGGGGGATTTTTTTTCATTTCCGTTAGAGCTATTATGTTTCTAAATTTCGCATTGGCACAGCATTTATTTTTCTGTGGTTTCATTTCCTTGGTTCTTGCTATATGGCGTGTGTGGGCACATATTTAACGACGCACAGGTTTGGAATATATTTTACATTTTCGCATGGTTTATATTCTTATAAAAGGCATAAGTTATTGTCAGGGATTGGGTAATCACATCCCCGAAACATATTTTTCTGCGGCGTATATATGCGAAACGCAGCCGCATTCGTTGTCCACGCTGCAAAATGAAGCCAACCTCTTATTGTGCCAGTATCAGGTCTAAACGAGGCGTCAGTAGAATTCATTTGTGCCTGATGTTTTGGAGGTGACATGGGTGATATGTTGCTGCCGTCGCCGACGCCCGGAAGAGCGGCGACGAAGCGCACAGAACCGCGTCCCCGGGTAGCTCTTGCAGGCGATCGCGTACTCGATCGAAGACGCAGCTGCTTTTAAGTGACCTAAACGTACTCTTTGCCTATACTCGTCACCATAACAAGTTTTTTTAGGGCGCGGAAAGGCGAAAAGAAGCGAAATAGAACCAAAACACTGCACGAGCCCCTATCAGTCACGCAGCGCCAATCCCGTCAACGCCGCGGAGAAGCGGCGGCAGGCGGCGCAGCGATCGCGAAGCGTGCTTGTACGAATGTCATTCGGCTCACGTTGTCGGCTTTTTTATACAAGCGCGGAAAGGATGCGAATGTCGTTTTAGATGCGACGGCACCTCATTCACTCGCCTTGTCCCTCCATACGGCGTTGTTGTCCGTCCACACCCCTCCCCCATTCTCCTCGCCGCGCGAGTCACCCCCTCTCCTCTCCGATAGCGAACACTCGCTCGCGAGGGGCATTGGATTGGATTCGATTGGCTTGGCTTGGCTTGGATTTGGATTGGATTGGATTGTATTAGATTAGATTGGATTGGATTAAAGTGGATTGTGTTACGTCATAGCCGCGCCACGTTGCGTCATAGCCGCAGCAGGGGGTTCACGGCACGTTTCACGAGATGGGAGAATCAACCTAACGGAAACAACAACGGAACCCCCTATGCGTCGCATCTACACAGGGGTTCCCGCGAGGGGAGGTGGGAGTAATTTTTTTGTGTTCGACTCTCTCTATTCATGACGTACAGTCGCGCTCACTATGACCTACACCGCTCATTAGTATTCAGACGATTATATCGTCAAAACAATGACTATGGGCATATACGTTAGGATAAGGCTTGATTTATTAGGACGTTGTTCTCCTAATGCGCACTTGGTCTTTAACCCCGGGTGCCAGACAAAGGTCATATAAAGCTGTGAATACTAATGAGCGGTGTAGGTCATAGTGAGCGCGACTGTACACAGCAAACGATACCATTACTGTCAAGTTTAAAAGATGTAGAAACACAAACAGAACAAAAACAGAAAGAAAAGGTTGCAGTTTTTTTGTGTGTGTGTGTTCATGTAACTTCTACGGCCTATTCTCCTCCATCAGTTTCATTCACGATCCTAGTGTGTACTCGCCTGACTACGTCATTTGAGAAGAACGAGAAACGCCCCTCTTATCAGTAAAGAGCTGGCTCTAAACCTGTTTGAAGGAAAAGGTGGTTGGATAGGAGTTGGGCTCTGTGGTAGTACGAACTAGGAAACAGAGTTTGTGTCCCCGAGGAGGCAGGCACCCGCATTCATGTAGCATTTTTCTACGTCAATCTGAGCCGGTGGCTGTTTGATTGGGCTGGTTCTCAACACAGGGCATGGGCCAGGTGGGTGGGCTAGGTTGGCGTGGGGGGCAGAATCGAAGCTCTGAACTTCTCCAGCAAGACCGCTTTTTTTTTTCGATAATTGTGCTATGCGTGTTGCGGTAGGGGTGTCCGGTCTTAAGAAAAATTGTAGGTAATTTTCAGGGGGTGCGAATGTGCCCTAACGCGTGATTTCGGGGTGGAACCAGATGAGATCGACTTCAGTGTATTTGAGGAAGCCATTCGAGCATATATATATGGTTTCTAATGGGATGTGTTGGTCAAAGTCTGTATACACTATGACTACACTGTGACTACGGCTGTGACTACACTATGTACACCGTTAGTCCTCATTACAGGTTGTTGAAACTTTTCCTTACCATGCGCTCAAAAGCACTTTCTTCAACATGGGCCTCTCAGGACCACACACGTGCGCGCGCACGCACGCACATACACACACATTGGCGGCAGTTCCGACCAAGACGAAAACACCTGCTGCCGGTCCCGACGCCGTTGTTTTTCTCGTCAATCTACCTGCTTCCTCTTAGTTGCAGTGAGGAAGCGAATATACTTGCAACGTCTATCGCCTCCTATACCTTCCAATGCCTGCTAGAAGATGTTCCAACACGCATTAGATTATCGTCAGACGGTCCCGACGCATCGGGTCTAATGGCCGTGAACTTGTAACGTGGAGTTGCTAAGAAAAAAAAAACAAGGGTTGTTTTCTCTCTCAAAGGACTTGGCAGGGACATTAACTATGAAGACGAGTGATGGGAATATTCTTACGTGCCCAAATAGGCGCACCCTCTTGCGGAATTTGCTCCTCATTAATATTACAAACTAAGGGTCCGGTCGCTCCGGTCATTCCGGTCGCGGAACAGGACTCCGCTCTCGATTCAGCTTTTTGATATATCATGGAGGGAGGGATGGTAACAATACTCCTCAAGAAGGTGCAGCAGTGGGTCATTCTACTCTATTGTGAATTCATCCGCCACTACTGCTCTGACGGGCGGACCACGATACCAACCATCATTACCCAACTCACTATCGTGGGGGAGCGGAATTGTGATCCCAGTCAAACACTTTTCCCCTTCCGATACGATGGGTGCGGGCCGCCGAATGATGGCGATTATGTTGGGGCTGCTGTGTCGTTCGTACGGGCTGACACTTTCTTTTTTGGCTGGAGCAGGCAGACACATTGCACGACAAACCCAAATTCCCCGAGTTGCCACCACTGAGAACCGATAACACGTTCAGGGTTACCTAGAAAAGGTAAACATGAATGCCAGGCCACGATTTCATCCACATGGAAGCCGCCTTAAGATGTGTATCCAGTGCAGTCAACTCAGTCAGCGAGAACAAAAAATACACCACGTAATGAACCAGCCACAGACTCGCAATCCGAAAAGTGTAGTGTCCTTCTAATGTTCTTATATAAAACGTTCTGAAGACATATACACGCATAAACCACGCAGAGCCTCTCTGCAAACACACTTTGGGCGTGTATTTGCACTACTCACTCAAGCACATTGTGCCCGCAAAAGAGACTGTTGATTTACGAGGGTACGCGAGGTAATCAATCATAAGGCGTTTTCAGACACTGAACAGCCCGACGGGGGGTTGATGCGAAACCAGGCTGTCGGTTTCTGCGGGGTTAGATTGGATAGTTAAAGAAAGGAATAATATCAACATACTTCTTCAATTTGTGCTTCACGAACTTTTTAAAGGACGCTGCGTTCACACACAACAAGACAATTATCCATATTGCTTGTTGAATACAAAAACAGCGGTCCACAGACCATAGCACATGGTGATTTTTAAATAAAGCCACACTTTTCCCGGAAGTTTTGATGCGGGCTGCTTCGAAAAAAAATGCTTTCCTTGCGGACTGAATGCACACATGTCTGACTCGTTGACTCAGGGTAAACAACGCCATCGATAACGGGCAAGTACGACCAACAATACTGGGCTACACAAAGCCTTTTCTAGATGAATGCGCAAGCTGTTTCCTTCCTGGAGACATCAAAAGAGTGCCTGAGCGGTGAAAGAGGTTAACAAAATCAAACAGCTGACTGCTACCTTAAAAAATTTTGAAATTTGCATCGAAGGGAAGACGAAGGGACCGCGGAGGCAACACGCAGTTTTCTTTGCCCAAAAGGTTGTGCAGCTCATTCCTGACCACAGTTTCGTTCAGCGGAAAAACGCTGCTGCTATCAAACTGGACTGACGAATTGGAGTTCAAGAGTGGACTTCAAATTTTCCACTTACTGCGTCTTTATACAGAGTGCTAAAAATTAAGTCGACAGGTATTTCAAAAGATAGGCGCTTAGATTTACGCGAAGATTACCTCTACATAGCAGGGCGTTTAAGCGTGTAAAAACCTGAGCCGTGCAATGGCGTCCTGAACCTTCAGTACCAGTCAAGTAGGCGTCAAGAAGAAACGCAAATGATGCATACGACCCTCACAAAGCTGAGAATGACATTTACACCTCCAGGTTCTATGGGAAGAAGCAAATCACCCCTGCGCATCTGCGCCCCCAATGAAAACTCCTTATGAGTGTGGCAAGTACCCTACTGCACTCTGGGGGTGTACATTTTACCGCCGGCGGCCGATTAAATTACCACGGAAGATTTATCAGGATTAATAGCATGTTATGCGCTAGACACACCACCTGGAGCATTGCTGGGACAATGGGCACCTGAAATAAAATTTATTTATTTATTTATTTATTTATTTATTTATTTATTTATTTATTTATTTATTTATTTATTTATTTATTTATTTATTTATTTATTTATTTATTTATTTATTTATTTATTTATTTATTTATTTATTTATTTATTTATTTATTTATTGTGATTGATGTTCTCCCTGATAGCGCAGCGTCTTTCCGTCATAAGTACCGAGTATCAAGTACAAATGTTCCTGTTAATCGCAGTGAAACGGTTAACCAAACCCTGTGCAAAAGCACGCCACGCTGCCTGTAGGGGAGCCACTGGAAGCCCCCTGGCGGCCCGTTTCGGAAGCAGTCGTGGGTCGCTACGGCTTTCTTCCCATTGTCGCTGCTGCTATCGACCACGCTCACGGCTGTGATTTCACATTCGTGTGTGCTCGAGATTAACATTAATGTGGGGCAATGAATGCAGTGTTCTCAAAGAGCGTGTTATTTGCGAGAGTGCAGATATTTATCATGCTGCTGCAGGAAATACAATCGTGCTAGCTGTGTCACAAACCAGCGTCACGAGTCCTGCGTACGATGCGGACTTGACTGCAATTGCGTAATTTCTCGGTTCTGGATCTTTTCAACAATGCCTAAGTAAGCCGCGCTTACTCAAATGGCGACGATGCAGCAACGCGCTTAGACGGAAATCTGTTTGATGCACTTATATAATTTAACTCAGAACTGACACGGCACACAGGTTACTCTTGTCATTGCCGTACCTAAGATACTGACTGAGACAGTTGTTGAATTATTGCGACACTGTACAAGCCGCCCTAATTGTCAATAGGGCATGCAAATCGTGCGGTACAGGACGGGGTTATATTCAAGGATAGAGACGTTATCAAACCCGCCGCGGTGGCTCTGTGGCTAAGGCGTTGTTGGGCTGCTGAGCAAGAGGATGTGGGTTCGATTCCCGGCCGCTGCGGCAGCTTTTATGGTGGAGGCTAAAAGCGAAAACTCCCGTGTGTTCGAGATTTCGGCGCGCGTTAAAGAACTCCAGGTGGTCAAAGTTAATCCGGAGCCCTTCAATACTGCGCGCCTCATCGCCCGTGTAGCGTCGGTGTGTTGAACCTCACAATCAATCAATCAATCAATCAATCAATCAATCAATCAATCAATCAATCAATCAATCAATCAATCAATCAATCAATCAATCAATCAATCAATCAATTAGTCAGAGACGTTATCAAGAATTAATACCGGGTTGTTCTCGTTGAGTATCAGCGAATATTTCCCGTCCGTGGATAACTGATTCTTGGAAACGTTGCGAGACGTCACACAGAGCCTGCGTAGTCTAAAAATCGGAGCTTTATCATAAACCAAATTCTTCCGGCAATGCCTTTCCTTGTTTGTGCGCACTCTACACTAGGCTACGCGAGCAGATGCGATAATTGATAATGTATTTTAAATGTGACCTATTTAGAAAATGTATTTCTTTGCAAGTTTTTTAGGCTCTTTTCATGGTTTTAACTGTTACCAGAGGGGTAAGTTAACAAAGACCACACGTTTTTCTCTGTAAAGCGTGCTTTGCTTGTTTAACTTATAAGCAGTAGGAGAAGCCGCTGTGGCAGGCGTTAAGAAAGGCGCCAGAAAAATTGGGTTTGCGATCTTTCCTGACGCGATGGCAATTTTATTTTATGAGTAATGGATAAAGCTTCTGTTGCGTTCGCACCGCTGCCGACCTTGGTTGCTAGGGAGACGTGAAATCGAAGAGGTGCCTGACTCGCCCTCTCCCTACGCTCGACCCGCCATTTACACGGCATCGTCCGTTCCCGCTTGGACATCTTGTAAAACGGAGTGTGCTGTTAGTGCAGGGTCATGCAGTGGAGTGTGCAGTGAGTGCAGAGAATTGAGTTGGAATAAAAGTGACGAAATTTCTATGCTGGTGTACAACAAAAAGAGCGACAGGCAGCCATTGACGTTGCTAAAGCGACAAAACGTGGGCAGTGAGACGGTTAGAGCGCAAATCACGATTACCGAAGTGTGCGAGAGGCGTGTGAAAAAGGCAGTGTTGCGGACTTCTAAAGCAGGAGCAAGGCATCCTCATCGGGCTATGCCTCAAGGTTTAGAAAGAGAGAGATGAGATGCTCACACATTCCTGAAGATCCATCAATGAACCCTCCATTTGTTTTGCTATTTTGTCACCTTTTAACCTCGCTGCTTTTTGTTCTAAACACTAACAATTCCTCCATATTTAACTGAAGGTACACACGTTTAGCGAGACAAAGATCTGTGGGACGGGGGTCTCATGTCCGCATAAAAAGCATAGGTAGCTGTCAGCTAATGAATTATCCCATTGTTACGATTATTTTTTACGACGGGGTGTTGCGGAACGCGGCCACAATACGCGCTGCAAGGCTAAACCAACTTTTCATTGTACCAGTACCCACATCCAATCGGTAGTTCTAAATGTGGTGACAATATAACGTACTCGCGTCGGATGCAGACGGTAGTCATGACTACCGTCTGCAAAGCAGTGTCCGCGAAGGTCTTTTGTTGGCATTCGAGCATCCCAGCGAGCAGCACGTATTCTGCGAAACGGCTTACATCTATTATTTGTGTAAAGACGTGAATATCAGTTTTATAATACGCGGATAGACGACAAAAAAAGCGAAAGAAGCTCAAAACAACACGTAGTTACCTATGATACACACAATGGTATTTCCGCAGAAGGACGGCAACAGGTTGCGCAGTAGTTGCGGGCCTTAGCGTTTACAGGTCGATTTAAAACTGTGCTTAACTGCAAATGGCATCAAGTGATGGTGTAGTAGAATAGTTTCTAGCTATCCAAAATGTAGTTATTTTTCTGAGAACGGGCATGCAACATTATCTGAAAAATTCCAATTGGTTACAGTTACTAATCAACAGATTCAGGGGCTGGGTTATCGCGGATCCTGAGAAATTAGGCTCAGCAGGTGAACGCTTTCGCTGTGTATACTGAGCCACTCCGACGGGTTATGCGCACGAGCTTAATGGCTGATGAGCTCAACGTACCATAGCAACTTCTGAGCGATCAGCCTCTTTACAGTTTGTGAAAAGAGAATTTATTATAATGCACATATCAGCGCGCAGCGACTAGTGGGAACAGCGCCGCCCTAAAAACAGAAAATTATCCGATCAGTTTGTATGTAACCTGGTCATTCAACACACTGCACAACAAATGTAAGGGGTGGGCAATCAATACAAAATCAATTCGCAGAAAGTTCACAGGTATTCAAAGAAAGAGTTCAGAAATTAGTTGAAATTTAATACGGAACTATAGAGATGCTCAGGAGGCGCTTACTTATTACTACAAAGCGAGTGGACCAGCGCAAGAGGAAGGATTCATCGCCTAGAGCTGCCAGCTCGTGCTCCAAGTGACACAGCAACATCGCCCGCTGCGGTGGCGCGCGAAGACATGCGGCACCATGATTTCACCACAATATAAAAGCAGCGCACATCAGGAAGTTCACCAACACGTCATCTGAACGTGTGTTCATTCTATGCGTGAATCCGAACATCCCGCTTAATGCAGTCCATAACGTTGCCTCTAAACGACACTGAAACAAAGCATGTTCTAATGTTTCAGTCTGACCGAATTGCGGACACCGTGCGGAACGTACAACAACGAATCCCGCCAGGCGGCCACACGTCGGGAGACCTTCCCAGCCACGCAACCATCCAAAATCCCGAAAATCAGACGGAAGTGCCGCCGCAGTTTGCTGATGCCACCGGACACCGCGTGATCTTCCTATCTGTTGATTTTCTAACTCAGTCATTGCCAATTTTTCGCCCGATTCGCTTGCCGTACTTTCCCTGAGACTTAAGCTTGGCAAGGAAGACTGGAGATTTCGCAATGTTTTTATGACGTACGCATAAAATGGCGGGGGCTGCTCAGCAGAATGTCCGGCAATGTGTTGGTCATAAAATATTGAGCGGGAAGTTCCCAGAAAGTGAGGTAGCCGTGCCGTCCCTGGGTACTCAGTTGAGTCTACAAGGTCGAACACTGCGCGTACCGCCAGCACGCTACACGTGGTTTGCAAACACGGCAGCCTAAAACCACCCACTGACTTGGGCAGCCTCAGCAGCGCCTGCGACACTGTTTCTGTATTGCCCGCCCAAAAGAACGACCCAAACTTCGTGGCTAGCTGCCGGGTGATATGATACGTTTGGGTCATCCAGAAGAATTCTTTTGTTACTTCAGTGTTCAAGAAGTTAATCTCGTCAATCCAATTTTCTAGCTTCAATTCACAGGTGACACATTGTGTTAAAAAGCTAGTTAAAGGTATTAAAAAAATAGTGGGCGTAAAAATTGTACAAATAAATTCTAAATTTACTGCAGCGCACACTTGAAAAACATAATAGTACAAATAATGTTATATGGCAGCGCTCTTCTCTATCTTGGCCCGCGCGCCAGCACCTCCTCCACAACTCGAAGAATACATGAAATATGCAACTCTCTTTCTTCTTTACTTCATGCGCTGACGCGTACGACTGAGGATGAATTACCCTAAATTTGGCGGGAAAATTCAACTCTGTCTTATTTGATCCCCCCTGCCGATATTTATTTAAGCCAACACAACCATATTAATTTCTTTTTAGTAGGTTGCCCTTTCTACGATGCTCTCAAGCGTTCTTCGTTATTTGCAGTTCTAAGATATATAGTCACTTCTACATTGTTTCCTATTATTTCATTTTTTTTTCCGGCCAGACGAACTGCATAGCGCGCACGAAGGAAAGCACAAAAATAAAAAGCCATCCTGCCTCTTCAACAACCTGATCTCCCTTTGCCGTGATCTTTCTACGCATTGAATGCGCTGTGGATGGTAATGCGGAAAGACTTAAAGAGACTGAGCGGGAGTGAGATGATTAAGAAAAAAAAAACGGTGTAACAGAAGACGAAGCCAGGGGACAAGTATGTCTTTAGCAGCCCGCTAATAGAGCTCCGACAGCCTTACTTAGGCTCGGAAGGAGCCGCTATTGTGAGAAACAGCTTCCGAAAATTAGCAGCCACGGGAGGCCCGGAAACAAAAGAGCTCCGGCGAATGAGACGTGGCCGTACCGGGCCTCGTCGTAGACCGACACACACGGCAAAAAAAAAAAAAAAACGAAAAAGAAACGCGTTGTAGGCAAACAAAAAAAAAAGAAACTCGTGACTTGACCTGAGAGCTAGATGAAAGAAGCGAGATGAAAAGCTGCTGTGCAAAGACCAAACGCTCTGTCGTGGAGTTACTCGCGTTTCTTTTTTTTTTTTTTGCTGCTCTAGGGGGCGCCAAAATTTTCTGCTTTGTCGAGGAAGCTGAGGGGGAGGAGAGGTGGTTAAGAAAGTCGGTCAGAGCAGGCGTTTAGGTGCTTTGTTACCCATTAACAACGCCCGTATCCATGCAGGAATCGTGTTTTTCTTCCGCTTTTTTTTTTCTTGGGCGGGGTTGCGTGAGCTCTTTTGATTTACACTTATGGGCTTTATTTACGCTTCGCCGGTCCGAGATTAACCTAACCCTCCACAACTATTCGAATACCAAGTACACATTGCTTTGTGTGTTACTTAACCCTTAAAAGTTCGAAATTCCAATGAAGTATCGGTCAAGCGTCGATCAGCACCTTTGATTGCTTCGAAAACGAGAAGTTTCACTGCGAGCACGACAGCATTATATTAGGCTGCTTGAGGCCCTATAATTAATAAGTGTTTACAGCCCTTTAACTAATAAGTACTTACTCACGAAAAAATCCGCTCAAACGGCGATAAGCACGTAAGTTATAACAGCCCATCCCGGGATGAATGTGTGCTGATAAAGCTGTTTATTTTAACCTCGAACATACTGTGAGCTGTGTGAGTGACTTCGCTCATTTTTCTACGCATGACCACCTTTAGCATAATCATCACCTTGCTGAACCGGAAATAACCAATGACTGCCGAGAACTCCGCTTTCGAGCTAATGAAACGACGTAAAATTCTCACAGTTGATAAAATTGACCTAATTGATAAAGTTGACTCAGCGCCAAGATTGAGGTCAGCGGCGCAGTTGTCACGGCGCAAGACTGTGGCGTTGTCTTGAATCGGGCTAAAAGATAAGATATACAATTACACACGGAATACAACGTACATTTATTTAAAGGCAAAGAATAATCAGACAAACAATGTCTGCGGAAATAAGAGGGAGTACGTCCACGTGTAATACGAGTTCGATTTGTGCAACGACCCTCTAGTTGTTGTTTTTTTTTATCCTTATTGTTTAATTGGGTGAGACAACAGATGAGTCCAGAACAAACCCGGCGGTCATTGTTTTCCGACAACGCGTTAACGTCAAAAGCAATGGCCTTAAGCTCACCTACTGAAGTATTCACAAGGGCAAATTGAATGACGCGGCACCCGCTGAACTTGTTTGAACAGAGTCATAAAAAGTGCGGTGCTTGAGCTCTTTCTTCTATTCTCGGTTGCTCCAGAACCCGAAGAACTGGAAGCTTCCGCCATGGAGCTTCCGCTCGAGGCGCTCCTCACAAAGGGGGTCGTGTTCCTGTTGATTAAGACGCAGGGAACTCTGACCGGGTGACCCGACTTAATTTTTTAACGACATCGCGTACCTCCGGGATACACAAGCTGTACGAGAGCCGTTCCACACGTGCCCTTGCTATAAAGTGCGAGGACGAGAAAGAAAAAGTGCAACGAGAGCAAATTTCACTTGCAAAGAGAGCGGTGCTCGAAGAAGCGCAAAGCCGTTCTCTTAAAAAATGCAAGTTGAAGGGTCCAGGTCAAGTTGAGGGCGGAGCGTGTAAATGGAGCGGATAGAGAGAGCGCTGCCGCTTCATGCAACCGTTCGGAGAAAGCGCTCGAAAAACAAAAATACGCGAAGGAAAAAAAGAAGCTTTGCAAAAGGGCACGTTGTTTCCTAGAACATCTCTCGCATCGCTGGCGGCCATGGGGCATTGACTCACCATTGGTTTTGTTTGCTCCTTGTTTTATTTTTCTACCTGTTTCTTCTCTTTTTCTTCTATAAGCTATAAAGACCTGTTCCTATGCCTGCATGCAATTATTCGGTTAGAAAAAAATCCGTTAAGAGAAGGAACCTGCAAAGCTGTTGTCTTTTTGCAGCCTTTTTTTATTCGTGCCCGTGGTTCAAATAATATAATTCCTCAGGCATTTTCTTTCGCGAGCACCCTCGCCTTAATTCATGAGCTACCATCCTCTCTTCTAACCACTTTCTTTTTTTACCCTTTTCATAGAACGGCCGCAGGCCGACCTTATGTGGAATAAACGTATGTCAGTCAATCAACCAATCAATCAATCACATATTTGATATGCATGTACCTTACAAGCACTGCGTGCTTAGATTTGCCAAGAAATTCTTCCTGTATAAACGATTTTCAATGAATGAATGAATGAATGAATGAATGAATGAATGAATGAATGAATGAATGAATGAATGAATGAATGAATGAATGAATGAATGAATGAATGAATGAATGAATTGCAAGCGTTGGAAATAACTTAACAATTAAAATGAGTAAACATTTTTCACTCATCTGAAAATGTTCTAAGCTTATTTGTGTGTATTCTAATTGCTCTCAAGGTTCTCCTTAACTGGTTATCGTTCTCAATATGTTTGAAAGTAGTCGTCGGCGTCTTTCTTCGTTTTTAACTCTTAACTGTGTTCCCGTGGTTTTCGTGTGTGACTAAACGACGCTGAAATTCTAGTGGGGTCAAATGACAATACTGCGGACAGCGTGGAAAATCTGCTTACGCTTGCCCAACGAGAGTCTGCTGCTTGTGTTTACTAACTTCCGAGTTAAAGCAGGGGTGTAAAAGTACCAGGTTAGCTGAAGCGCGGTAATAAAGCATAAGGCAGCGCACTTTATATAAAAAAATTGCCGTAGTTCAATGCGTTTAAACCAAGCTCGTGCAGGAAGCGTGCAATGAAAGCGCGCACAATCATACTGCAAGACAGCACTCAGAAGCTGCCCAGCGCAGTCAGCATTGCAGGCGCGAACGCACAGCAAACTAGGATGCAGCCAGCGCCTGGCATTATTTTCGAATGGCACGCGGCCATGTTCCTTCTCCCTATCTCCCTCTGCGTAAACCTCCCCTTGAAACCAACGAGCTATTAGACGCGGTCACTCGGCGGAAGCCCGCTAGAAGCCGGGCTAAGCTTGAAGGTAATATTGACTCCACGATCCGTTTTTAAAGACGATAGTCTTTCTTCGGCTACTTGAACCCATAAATTTTGGTCTGTCTGTATGTCTGTTTGTCTGTCTGTCTGTCTGTCTGTCTGTCTGTGACTCGATTCAGCCACCCGGCCAAAGTGAAACTAAATCTGTACAATAGTCTTATATACTCACAGCCAAATCTAAACGTCTAAGCCCGGTGTTCGTGTTCATACCTGTGAACATTGTTGAACAAGAGCAAGACATTACGCAAATACAAGGCGGAAAATCAATACATAAGTGATATTTGCAGTGTTTATTTATTAAAATTTCATAAATGCTCGGTTTTTGCGATAGCAAATGAAATACTACATCAATTGCAGAAAATCGTGACCTGCTGTTGCGAGCGCTACTATAGCTCGTGGCGGCCTTTAAGCAATCAAATGACAACAGCAACGAAACGTTCCACGAGAAAGGTTCCACGTTCCGTTTGGAACGAACGTGGAGAAGGGCAATGTGGTTCTATAAACGTTGTAGTAACGCGACTCAATTCACGCGCGTCTCCGCCGTACAGCAGCGCTGGCATCGAGGCACCCGACTGGGAGCAGTGGAACGCGGTAAATTTAAATTGACTTGAGCAAACCTTTAGTGTGTTTACCTTGGGCGGAGCGCTACGGAAGAGGAAAAGCATGAGAGGTGAGCGGGAAAGCAAAGGGAGGCATTTAGTTGGCAAATGTCGCCAAAGACTATCGTCTTTTGACGACATTTGCAACGAAGGAGCAGATACGCAAGCAATTTTTTTGGTTTTGTGACTGAAATAATAGTTTTCCCTACGATTATAGGCAGCGAAGCATGGCCGTGGGGTATCGTTGGTGAATAGTATTCCTAGATATAAAAGTAAAAAGTTGTTTTTATTTAAGTCCTTCAAGACCTGTCCCGCATATAGTCGTTTGTCCTTGTTTGTAAACAGCATGAAATAAGGAAGATATTTAATCCCTTAGAAAAGTGTTGAAAAGTGGACAGTGGACGCGTACGCAAAAAGACTGCAAAGTGACAACCAAATGCAATGTCTCCAGGACTTCAGATGTAAAATCTAAAATAACAGCATTGACAGAAAACAATATTTACGCTTGAAACACAATTTGCTTATTGCTGCCCCTTTCATTCCCTGAATTGAACACGTGGCTTACTTAATAGCCATTAATGGGGCACTTTTCAAAAATACAGGCACAGTTAATCTCCGATTATTGCCTTTAAATGAGAATCATTTTGGCTTAGGAGAGTTATTTGCATAATTTCTTGTCGTTACTAGTAATTTATTTTAATTACCTGAGAGAATTACTTAAAATTACTTGATAAAATTGCCTGCCCGGTCTGCGTACGCAAAAACTTTGCATTAAAACTTCGTGCACACTCTAAATGACGCCGACGGGAATCTCAAGTTTCCGACAGCAGGCTTCCTGAGTAGTTAGAAAGCGTCTTATTGGTAGATAATTAGAGCTATAGAAAAAAAAACAGCGCTACAACGCTGCTCTTTGGGCCGTATCCCCGCAGCCTTTCAAACATTCTCACGGAGAACGACCTTGTGCTGCAGAGCAAACTCTCCAAATACAAAAAAAAAATATCCTGTCGGCATTACCATACAACATTCACATCTCAACAGAGCGTGTAAAAACAGTGCAGTTACCCGGAACGTGTGCGAATCGAAAACAAATGTCATCCCTTCCTAAAGAAAGTCGAAAGAAGCGCGAAAGATAAAAGTGCGCGCAACCTTCGCTGAAAAGGCAGTTCCAATCGATCGACACTCAATCCAATCCAATCCAATCGACATTCGACAATCCAATCGACACTCGAAATCCAATCGACACTCAAACCTTTAAAGACCCAAATCGCGAACGAATAACAAACCCATGCGACGATTATTCGCGCACTAAGTGAATGCGTCTACGAACGATCTAAATGCGTACCGATGTGCGGTTTATGAGATACAGGTATACTATTGCACTCCTTCTTTATGATCGATGCGTGTGTTGCCTCATCTAAAACCGTTCGTTTTTCGCGATTTTCGAGTAACCATTTTGACACAATGAAAGCCCGGTGTCACGCACGCGCCGTGTGTCCAAAAATCTTATCAGAGCTTTTCGGTCAACCAAACGGCCTATGGGGAAATGCCTTAGTTTTTTGACAGATTGATTTGATTCATTGATTGTAGGGTTTAACGCGCCGACGCAACGCAGGCGATGAAGCGCGCCGCAGTGGAGGGCTCTGGATTACTTTTGACCACCTGGAGATCTTTAACGTGCGCCGAAATCTCGTGCACGCGGTTTTTTTTTTTTTTTGCTTTTCGCTTCCATCACAAAAGCGGCCGCCGCGGCCAAGAATCGAACCCGTGACCTCGTGCTCAGCAGCGCAACGCCTTAGCCACTGAGACACCGCAGCGAGTAGTTTATTGACGGAACTTCATCGATTCCACTACAAAAGCTTTCGATTCTTTTTGTGCGCTTAATATGAACCTTATGGAATACCAACTAGCCCGAACGCAAGCCCTTCTTCAATTAATAGACAGCTTTGTCGTCGCATCCCCGTCACTACAAAGCAGATGCTGTTTCTATTTTGTAACATGACACGTTTCCAGCTGATCTATAGGCGATCAAAAACGTACACGTAATCGTTGCTGCAGAATTACAGCCTCGTAGTGTTAATCCAGCTGCGTTTTTTCGCCCACTCGCAACTGGCTCCATGGAGATCGAGTGCTTCCACTCAGACGTTAAGTGCCGCGTCCCCTCCCACGCCTCACGACTCTACTGGGCGTCGAGAGGTCGTCTGGCGGCACGCGCGACGCTCCGATGCGAAAGGGGCTTCAGCTTGTTTTGTGCTCGACGCTGAAGGACTCTAGGCGAAACGGGGGGTTCAACCTAAAACTCGGCACTGAGCTTTCGATTTCCTCCAGCTAGAATTAAAGCACTGCGTTTTTTTTTCTTTTTTTTTTTTTTTTTTTTACAAGCCGGTTCATGTGTAAAGCGCTCGAACGAGAAGCGAGGGGAGACTCGATTAAGTGACGACTAGCGACCCGCGATTAGCTGAACGATCGGACAGAAAAAGCCTCTTTTTCTTTTTACACCCTCTATTCGCGAGAAGGTCGTTCCATTTACGGGAAATAGCCGTTGCGAGGGAAGTGTAAGAAACCTGGAAACGACGCAGTATTGGTAGGCTGCCAGAGGAGGGGTGTGGTCAGATAACTTCCTGCTCTTGGAAAATATTAAGGGACGAACTCGTATGATTGTAGTTAAATGCGTTCGGCTTGGGAGAATTACGCGTGGAACTATGTAGAATTACATGAAAGTGCCCGTAACTATACTTAAAATTTCTTAGAATAACTTCGAAGTACATAGATACATCGAGGTTAAATACTTCACATAGTTAGTTGTGTGCATGTGTGTGTGTGCGTGTTTTGTATACGCAAGCGGCAGCTTGCGTATACAGAACACGCGCAGCCAGGCCGATGAAACCAAAACTAGTCGGCGAATGATGCTTCGAATTCAAATTACCAGTACACTGGCAAGGCATTCCTGAAGATATGAGGTACAGTCATAGACGAATGAGGCGCGAACACAAAACAATAGGACAGACCAAGAAAAGCGTGAGATCATGCCACGTGAATATCGATTGTTGGTATGGTTCGGTTGTATGTAGTCTGAGGTAATGGCGAACTTTGTTTTCGTAACTGATCCGAACAATGACTGTCCGTGCTTGGAGAGAAATCGCGCAATTAGTGTGTTCACGTTACGATTTCCCCGTTCGCGTTTCATTTGCGCTTCACCGTTTTTCTTGCACAGCATTCCGTGCTTCTCTCTTTGTCCCATGTTTGTAAGCGTTTTGCCTATAGTGAATCTCCACCGACTCATTCAGCTCGTAGTCCTTCGAAACGTATAAACGGTACGCAACACGCTTTACTACATGTCTGAGGAAATATTTAGGACTCTTGCCGACGCTGGTGATTAAAACTGTGGAAGGTTAAATTTGTGGCTACAACTGGTGCACCGTGGTTTACAGCGCTTGTTACGTATACAATGCGGCTGCCCCTTTGTTACTCTTAGGATGTAAAAACAGCCATGAAAAGTTTGTCTCCCAGTAGAATTCCAGTACTCTCACTGAAGTACCAGTGCACAAATTTCTGCTACAACTGCAGAGCTCGTTTTAAGCCACTGTCATAACATAGAATTACTGCAGAACCACACGCTTTGTCCTACCGTTTATTATTCAACTAATGGGGGGAGGGGGGTGCTGAAGGGAGCAATGATTGATTGCAGGGCTCCTCGGTGAAGCTGCAGATAAATTGAATGAAAATGTTAATGACATCTCTTTAAAAGGTGTACTACTCTCCAAAAACCGGAATAATTCCTTTATTATGCAACCCGACGTTTATTTCGCCGCAAACAAGTGCTCCATATATCAGATACAGATTAGTAAAGCTAAACGGGATAACCTGTCCACTACTTACCTGTTAGTTTGTTCTGGTGCTGCAATGTTCGTCTGTGAAAATGTTGGCTAACCTGCAATATTTGGAGGCGACTTCTTTTTTAAAAGGATGTTCTCCAACGCATCCGCATTTTTTAATGACCCGCATGAGTTCCCAGCATACTGGGGCGACAAAAACTTCTATTTACTGTTCGCAAGTTATAGCGCCCTCTGTAGTAACACTTGTGTATTAATATGAGTTACGGCTGCTCGAATTTTGTATGCACGGGCCCCTCGGCACGACTTGATCTACAGTTGAGCCGCGAAAAACGGTGAAACGTCGTCACCTGTTATTGTGCTGTTAACCTCTGACGTGCATGCATGCGCGTATTCACGCGTTTTCCGGGTTTCGTATATTGTTTTATGCTTCATATTAACTTGCTTGCCGACACCTCAAGGTGGCATTCCTGCATTGCTCCAATGACCAGGGGTGACTTCTTGAGCTGCCCTTCAAGGCCCCATGAATACAAAATACAAAAAACTAGCCCTAGGTAGCATGAAAGATGCTTACACCGACAAAACACGAGAAATACGGAGAAACTTTCAAACTTCGCGCTTCAGTGACGTATTATGGACAGGAGTTATTATTTGAGGGATTCGATCAAATGGAATCAGAGGCCCCAGGACAATCACCCAGTCATTGATGATTGATTGTGGGGGTTTAACGCGCCGACGCAACGCAGGCGATGAGGCGCGCCGTAGTGGAGGGCTCCGGATTAATTTTGACCACCTGGGGATGTTTAACGTGCGCCGAAATCTCGTACACACGGGCGTTTTTGCTTTTCGCCTCCATCTAAAAAGCGGCCGCCGCGGCCGGGAAACGAACCCGCGACCTCGTGCTCAGCAGCGCAAATCACCCAGTCATGCTTCCTGGCGATGACTTTTGTCGACGACCGCAATCACACAAGATCATGTGACGTCCGATATAGGACGTCGTCAGAAAGTGGCTGGGGAGTCGAAACTGCTTCATCTGTGAATATTCGGGCGCAGCCCTTTGGTGGCTGTCTCTGGGCTGATCGACTTTGCCGTCGTCGTTACCGAGTGAACGATGGCAAGACCGTCGAGTGAAAGAAAAATCGAATGATAAAAAAAGCAAAGGAGGAGAGTGTCGCGAAATTGGGAGGGAAGGGCAGTTCGCCATGGCGGCGCGAGCCAGTGCTTTGCGAAAGTGTGCGGTGGGGGAGGGCAGGCGGCAGTGTGCTGCGCCCGCACGAGGCGCTCGACGGCGCGATGCTCGGGGAAAACGTGAGGGGGGCGTGCGTGTGACAATGATGTGCGTTCGCTTCCTAAAACGCGGGCCACGGGGCCTTCCTGAGAAGCACTTCGCGCCGCCGACGCAGAGGCTCAGCAAGGCTGCCGTCGAAAGAACCCACGAGTGAGTGCTGCCTCAGCGCACTGCTGCTGCGCCCAAATATCGCATTAGGGAGTATCGTAACCGCCAGCCTTTTTTTTTTTTTCATTATTTGTTATAAGTTTGCGATGAAGTTGATATCACTGTTATCGGGACAAAGCAGTCTTTTTGCTGCTTTTACTGCGAAGCAGCATACCTCTACCCGCCAAGGGTTTTGTCGCGACCGTCGGCGTCAACAGAAAACTACCGCGAACAAGTAAAAGAAACTACTGGCACCTCCAGGAATCGAACCTGGAACCGATTAGAGTAACAGAGCAACGGCCCGTCGTCTTACCGTCTCAGCTACGCCCACACGAGGACACAGGGGGACAGACGGTGCACTCAACGACCACAGTGGCGGGTCACCTCCCGCGCTCGTTCGGAGCCCTCGTGTGAAGTGCAAACCGCATTATTTATGATAACGTCGTTCACGTGGTTTGCAATAGCGGCGAACTGAAAAGCGTCTGGAGAGGTGGAGGGCGCTCCTTGGCGGCGGCGCATGAAACAAGAATGAGGGGGGTATGAAAATCTATGAGGGGGAGGCAGGAGGACATATGCCGCCATAGCCGCGCGTGCCGCCCTCCCCCTCCCCCTTCTCCAGACGCTCCTCTCCGCTTTCTTTCTGCCGTCGCTGCTGCGTTCGGTCGTCTCTGGTTTCACTCTTTGTAGAGCCACGTGTGTGGATTCAAGGTACGTCGCATGGGTAATCTTTGCGGGTGTAGCTTGCAGCTTCGTAGATTACACCTTCACAGCGTGGATTGGAACCAATTTTTTTAATGGACCGCACTTGTATTTTGTCTTCATGACCTCTTTAAACCCCGCTCCTCCGCCTTTCCGTTCGTCCCTCTGCCCGTCTCCCCTACTTGAACTAACCCTAACATTTGGCTAGCGAGCGATTAGTGCTGGCCGTTAAGCGTGGTCCCCCAACCAAAGAGAAACACGCCAATTTACCCGTTACCCGCTAACAACAAAACCGTTTCTTCACGTGCGTTCCGCAACCAACAAAAAGGGGGGGCGGCTGTTGCGCATGAGGAGGACACGCGACATCGCGCATCGGGACGGACTCCGGTTCCACGGGCGTGCAATGCAAGCAGGGGGATTTGCGTTCGCAGCGCTCGTGTGCAGCTCGCCGCGTCGTCGGCGGCGTATCTGGAGCTGCCAAAGCTCCTTATCTCGGCGCTCCCGTCGTAATACTGTGAGAGGCTCGAGAGCTTAGGCCGGGCGCAGCGGGGATTCGCAGAACGCGATCCTCGTAGCTAGACTAAGAGTCCGCCTTTCGGAGCCTGCCGTAGCGAAGCACACCACCAAGCCGGCAATCACACGTTAATACGCCCAACTGCTGGACTCTGTCAATTGTTTCTTTCTTGCGGAGCTCTCTTTTTTTTTTCTTTTATTACGCAACTTGGGAGGCATGTTCCCTGGCACGTGGTCGCGAATAATTGTTATGCCGGTGAAAACTTCGAAAACAGATTCTTTTGTATTTTCCTTTCTCTATTTTTAACTGAATAAAGTACTCTATTCCCTGAACGTCATTGCATAAGGCACAATACAATCTGAAAACTTCCTGGCTGTGCGAAATCTGGGGCTAAGTTATGTCAAAAAAGAGTGGAAGATTGAATAGAACGTCAGTATAAAGCGTCACTTCGCCGGTAGGCGTGTTTAATAATTTATTGCGTGCGGCATAATGTAAGAAAGAACTGGTTGATTTCTCTGCCATAGGAATCGGTAAAACACGAAATTGAAATCTGCAGCTGACCATGATTTGCGGGTACGCGGCTGTCTTGTGGGTGAGCTTGGCGAGCGACGTCCTGCTGCCGGGTAGCTTCTGCAAAGGTGTACTGGCGTCATTTCGGCGACGGATACGACGTCGGTGAAATCTTAGTGTATACCGGCGTGAAACGCGTTCGTGTTAAAATATAAAAACCCGAAAACGAAACCTAAGTATAACGTACTCTTTAGTATTAAAGGTTGCTTCCCCGCAAGCAGACCTTGTGTGCAGGGGTGCACCCCTTACAGGCCGCTTGCTCCGTTGTACTGGCGTCACTTCCGTGACGGATATGACGTCAGCGAAATATTTGTGTATCCGAGAATAAAACACTTTCGTGTTAAAAATTGACCGAAGTATTGTTATAGTTTAAGGACAATATTCGTAATAAAAATGACTTCTCAAACGGTGCGGGTGCTTTTCAAGAAAATTATGATGCTTGGTTCATTTCGGTGTGCCTGCCCTGCTCAAAGTCAGGTCGCGTCTTGGAAGAGGATGTCTTCAGTTCAACTTTTGATGACAATAAGGATGTCTCTTGCAGTGCAAAAGGTTTTAATCGCTGGATCTTCATATCGTCATCGGTTAAACTGCTACGCTCTTCCTAATTTTATTTCTGATCCGCTGGAGAAGCTGTGGATCTCAGAGACGTAGAGTTAACTGCATGGTGGTTCACGGTAAGCACAAACGAAAGAAAGGAAGATGGCGCAGTAAAAGCCACAGTAGACAGCTGTCCGAGTTGTTAACTACTCAATTACATTATTGTTTGTTGCGTTGTTTTTATCACAAACAAAAGCAAGCTCCGCACGAAGTTTTGGGAGTGCTCCCGTTTGAGCATACTTATTCGTTAGCGTTTTTAGGGGGATCTTCTTAAAACTGTTCTATACAGTTCTCACTAATTACACTCGCGTAAAAAAAATTACTGGCTTAAAATGACCTAACATGAATCCAATGGAAGTACATTTAAAGCCAACGGAATCTATTCGTTCTCAACGAGTGATTTTTTTTCTGTCGGTTTTAGCAGCGTTTACAATCAAAACGTCAAAAAACGTGGCTGTATAGCCATAAAGTAGGATCTAACTTTCTTCCGTGCATCGTATTTTATTCCCACAAACACCCTTCGCTTGTAGTTAGAAGACCCAACTCTTATTCAGCAGCCTTAAAGGGACCCTGCAACACTTTCAATAAGCGATTTCACTCTTTCCTTCGTGTCTGGAACCACTGCGAAAGCTATAGTTATCGCTTGCACGGAGCGGCACTGCGTGATTTGCTCGTCGCACCAGATACGCCTTCGATTTCTGCTTTGTTTTCGTAGCTTTATTTTTAAAGGTGCTATCGAAACGTGTTCATTGCTGCAACTGAAGGAAAACCGGCCAACAGCCGCCCACATGGCCTTAGTGACGTAATTCGAGCCGTCGAAGAACGTCAAGATCGCGAAAGATAGAAAAATCTTTTGAGCGAGTTTACAAGTTATCTGATGGGCATAGAGCAGCAATTTTTGGCTGAGGTACTTTGCGACCCCCTAATCTAATGTATTGGGTGCATTGGGTGACTACATTCTGCAAGCATTTAAGATTTCAAAAAAAAAGTGAAAAAAGTGTTGCAGGGTCCCTTTAACATTCTGTCTGGTCCGTAGTCAATCCTACAGAAGCTCGCAAAGCAAGGACCACAGTTTACCTCCTTCGCTCTCCAGTCAACCCTGGCTGCATCTGTATCTATGGTCTTTCGAACATCCATTTTCTGCCTGTGCCAAGCCGCAGTGTCCGGCACTTCGACCACGCAGTTAACGATCATGCTGCAGCGCTGCAGGTCAATGAATACCGCGCTGGCGGCGGATAGGTTTACCGAAGCACAGATGCGTCAACGAACCCCTTTAATTAACAGGACCCCACTTCTCCTGAGGCGCACTGGCCGTAACGTAATTCGGCATTTGTATATCCCGCGTATTGCTACGCCACCTCTTTCCTAAGTAATTTCTCGGAACGGCCCGCGCACCATCCACGACTGATAAATCGAAGAAGCCCCCGCTGCGTTTCCCAATAGCTTCGATGATCAGAGGTCGCCGACGGGGCAAACGTTTGGGACCTTTACTGAACTTTCGCCACTCCATCCCCACCCCCACCCCCCCCCCTCGTTATTGTTATATACCCTCTCGAATCTCTTCCACGGTCGAAGATTCGAGATAATTGAAAATCAAGAAAAAACGTCTGGCAGGCAACATTTTTCAGGGGGTGTACAGGGGGGATAAAAAGAAATGCGAACAACAAGCGCACTGCCTCCGACGCATGCTGCGCCATCTGGCTGCAAAATCAGTAAACTACACGCATGCGCACTTCTTCCAGAGCGTGTGAGAATGGGCCTACATTTATGGGAAATGCGTGGTCCAAAGGCGACGCCGTCGTTTACTTTGAGACGCCTTTTTACGCTGCGTCGCCACTGAGCAGGATGATCGTTGGAGGGCATCATGCTAGCTGCAATCAGCCTGCTGCGCGCTTGGCTCCGCAGTGTAGTAGATAACAGGATGCTCAGTGGCTACATACCATAAAAAGACGCCTCAAAGTGAATGATCGGCGTCGCTTCTTTATCAACCATTTCCCCTAACAGTACGTCCCACTCTCAAACGCTCTGAAAGAACTACGCATGCGCGTAGTTTACTGGCAGTGCATCAGGATGGTGCGGCATGCGTCGGAGGCTCTGTGCTCCGTTGTTCGTATTTCTTTTAATTCCCCCTGTACGCTCATCCCCCCCCCTCATTTTTTAGACCGTTCACTGTTGCCGTAATTGTTCTTGAAGGGATCCTGCAACACTTTTTAAAACTTTTTTTAGAACTTAAACGATTGCAGAGCGTAGTCAACCAACACATCAAGTACTTGGGGTCACGAAGTACCCCAGCCAAAAATTACTGCTCTGTGCCCATCAGATAACTTAGAAACTTGCTCAGAATATTTTTCTCTTTTTCTTGGTCTTGGCGTTCTTCGAGAGCTGGAATTACGTCATTACAGTAATGTAGCGTCTATTTGCCGGCTTTCCTTCAGTTGCAGCCATGAACGCATTCAAGAGCCACTTCAAAAAGAAAGCCGCAAAAGCAAAGCGGAAATGGAAGGCGTTTCTGCTGTTACGAGCAAATCACGCCGTGCCGCTCTGTGCTGGCGACAACTGTGGCTTTCGCACTACTTCCAGGCGCGAAGGAAGGAGTTAAAGCGAATATCGGAAGTGTTGCAGAGCCCCTTTAAGATCTGTTAGTCCTTCTCTTCTGGAAACACAGGGCTGCCACTACCACAACGAGTGTTACAGAAGTCTCAAGCACCCAAGGCGCTACTGTGTGCCGTGAAAAATTTCCTAGAATGTCCCACCTAATATGAAGGAAAACGCAGGCGTTGGTGCCAAAAACCCTTATTCTAAAACGTGTAACGAAACAGGTATAAGCGGGAAGCATATAGATCGTGTAAGGATAATTATTCGAGAAAACATGCGCGCGAAATTTATCGTAATACGACAGTTCCAGGGCTACAAAGGGCATAGCAATGAAGGGCAAGGATTTAATGTTATCCACCTTTGCTTTATCGAAAGGTCTTACGATTTAAAGACACTGGAATGCATTTTTAGGTCTCGGCATGTATACGCGAATATGCTTGTGGGAGCTCAGTCGTCACCTAAAAGTGGCTTACAGAGCCCATACAATTATCGGTATTTTAGAAAAAAAGAGCCTTACACTCAAAATAAAGAAATTGCGCATTTAGGCTGGCCTACAGGGAAGCTGCTGGCTTCGACAGAATTGGTCATTTTGGCTGTGCGTATGAAAAATGCACAGTGAAGAATGAAACTTCAAAACGCGAACTATATCATCCAGCATGCCTTTTTCAGAGGGGCTGTAATTTACTATCGTTTAAAATTTCCTGCGCAAAAACACTTTATTTAATGACTTAAAATAGTTTCATTTGGTTGCAACCCCCCCCCCCCCCCTAAAAAAAAACTGTATTAGACCATTGTTCACAAAAGTCAGTGTGGTGTTGCCCATTTTTAAGTGAAAAACGTTATTATTACTGTAGAATCAACAACAATCCAGCGCACCATAATTGATAGGGTAGGCACGGCAAACCCATCCCGTGTGGGAAACCCAACCCATCACCCCAGAACAAGCGCTTGAAGAAATGTCACGAGTAACCGAGTCGTTGTTAACTTAGATGTTGAGTGCGTGCGTGAGGTGGGCGGTGTCATCCTCTAAAAGCAGCATTCCCAAGTGCAAGTGACCTTTGCTCCTCAGGTGAGCCTTTAACTACAATGTTTAGTATTAAGGGCAACCCCCCTCTCCTTTTTTAACATGAGTGGATTAAACACCTAAACCGCCCTATAGCAACCATAATTTATTCCAATAAACGAGCGTTTCGTCCCTGTGTTACGACTGAGAATGCAACCATGTGCACCGATGTAAACTGTGCCACTTAACATCGCTTAGTTCTTTTTATAGTGTCTTTAAAAATGAAGCGGAAACTACAATACAAATGACTAAAATCTCCGATATTCTAGTGTGCGTTTACAAGCGACCCGTGAAACGTCAATATGTTCCCAGTGTTACAGAAAAGAATCAAACATAGTGGCAAAACTGTAGGCACCGGTTTTCTTGGTGTCTCGTTTTGTTTAAGACGTACGTTGCTTACAGACTTTTTTCTTGAACGTTCACGCTCAAAATGAAAACCGGGCCTAAAAGAGAGCAAATCTTTATTCATCGTGCTGCTCCTGAATCCGAGAATATCCGGTTCCCTACGCACCGGAGAGAAAATAGAACGCGACGAGCGAAAACAAAAGGGGGAAAAGCACGCTGTTCTGCGGCCAGCCGCACGCGCCACGCTTGACGTCACACCGCCACCCGATCTCGTCCGATCTCGCCGCTGCACGAGAGCCCCGGGCAGACGGCGACCTCGCAGGCGCAGCCACTGCGCCAACGGCGCGACGACTGCTCACTGCCGACGAGTACCCGTACTCCCAACGCGACCTCGACCGCGCGGCACCTTTCGGAGGAGCACTGCGCATGCGCCAGTTTTTTGCCCCCCGCTCCCCACCCTTCTCCTTCGCTGTGCTTCCCCAGTGTATCCTTTTTCCCCCTCCCCTCTCATCCCTTTCTACCCTGGCGCCTGCGGGAGCTTGGGTGCCTCTTCCTCTCTCCCGGCACTCACCTTTCCCTCAGGCCGATTGTCCCATTTCTCCCTCCAGCGGGCAGTTTACGCATTCGGCGCTGCCTCTCTCTCTACGAAAGTCTCTCACTTTCGAAACGGAGAAGACCTTCCTTTTTTTTCGCTGACATGCGCGCAGTCTGACAGCATTTTCCTGTACATGCATGCGCCTTTAATGAAATAAATTAGAGAGGGGAGAAAAGGAAGCGACGAAAAACGAAGCCACTGGAAGTGTATTTCTGCCCATACCTTTCTGTCCTTGTCCTCAGGCGTCCGAGTAATCCCTTTAATTCCTCCTACTGACACCGACAAGAACGACAGCGTTGCCTTCAGAAAAGCCTTCATCGAAATCGTCGCTCCGGTGTCGCCCCCTGCCCTTTGCCTTTTTCCCCTCTCCCAGCCCTCTCCCTTCTCCTTCGGGACAAGCCGATGCCCTTGCGCCGTTTCCGCTTGATCGCCAGCGAAAAGCGATAGCGATGGATAGGAACGGGGCTTTTGTACGCTTACTCTGTGTGCGCCATCTTGTGTTTTTGTTTTTCGTTATTCATTCACCTCGTTACCTTGAACAACCAGACCAGGCCCGGATTTGATCCGGCGCTGTGCCTCCGTTGCGAGCATCAGCCCCGCGTTGTCTTCGCGCTGTCTGTCTACTCCAGGTCGCCCGGTCATCTCGCAAGACGAAAGCAATTTCCTGCAATGACCGACGCGCTTTCACCGCGTCAACATGCTCGGGCAGTCCGGAGCGAGGCACGGGGTGATTGGTCGCGAGAACAAGGAGCACTATTCGGTGACTCACGCCAGCACTGTCAATCCTTTCAGCGTGTGCACGTCCGTAATACAGCCTCTCTGTTGGCTAAAGCTGTGCGAGGCGTGTTTGGGCGGGGTCTTCGTTTCTGCGAGATTCGTGTGGATAACAGTGCGGTTAAAGGGCCGCACCGTACTCGACACAACTGCACCTGCTTGTGCTATAGAGGCTCTGAACAAGGATTGTAATTTACATAAAATTGTGAGCTTGGTTGTATGATCTAACATAAGATCGACTTGTGGAACTGATAACACGTTATTGTTATGTCATTGAACAATAATTAGGTCAGCATGAATAATTCAACCAGCTTTTTCAACGCTTAATCTTGGGTTATGTATTAGAAAAGATGCATGCAGTTAAATATGCAAGTAAATATATAAACAAATAGACCTAAGTAGAGTCGCATAAAGAATGAAGTCTACGATTTGTACCAAAGATAATATTGGTCTAATAGCAGTGTATGACAATACAAAGCAATACGTTGAAACACTTTGAAACACTTACTGTGAGCGTCTTTGTAACTGAAAAAAATCCCCGTAAATTTTTATACAACCTTTAATATTAAAAGTATTTTCCTAGCCTGTTGGTCACATAAAAAGTAGGTGAATGACAAGAATACACTAGAACAATTTTGAGAATTTACGTAAACACTTACTTATAAATGCAGTGTACACTGCATTTATAAGTAAGCGTTTACGTAAATGCTCAAAATTGTTTAACCGTAAATGCTCAAAATTACATTTCTCGATGTAATTAATGTATGTTGTGCATTCCGGGGATCCAGTTGATTGATGTTATTTTTTGACGCAGCCACTTGGCGGCGTGAAATACTTTGAAAAAATAAGCAACATGTTTTTTTTCGCTGTCGTAAATATAGCGCCGTCTATGTTTAGCGTCACTAGCCCTCAGTACGTCGCTGCCGCGAGCTGGGACGCCTGCTGCTCTAGACAGCCACGAATTGAGTCCTAGCAGATGATAACAGCTTATGAAAACCTGCAGCCATTATTTATTTCTGTCTACACGCACGTACAGCCACTGCGCCTTTCTTTGTCGAATTTCTGAGGCAAGCTGTTTTTAAGCATTCTCTGCTCGTTTCCATTCCTCTTCGCCTGCCGCGGGATCCCGTAGTTACGCGCCAACTGCTGCTTCAGTACACTACATGGCACTGACGTCATGTGCCAAGTGCGGCTTCACTGCACTGCGCGGCGATGGACCTCCCCGAATCGTCCGTGGACTGCCCAAAACGCGATCCGGCGCTTGATTTTCCTATGTATTCCTATGGGTCTTCCTGTCAGAACGCAGTCCTTGGACTGCCCGTGGGCCGTCCAGGACCGGTAAATCGAGGATGCCCAATGGTTTCACTGGCGATGACGTCACCAAGAGTGACGCCATAACAGGAAGTGACATCACTTACTGTGATGACGTCACTGGTGACATCAGTTTTATGTAACGCCGTGACACATTGAGCTGTACTCACGCGGAGGAGGTAATAAATCCGCTTTCCCATCACGCCGTGCATCACGTGACTGACATGACACGCCTTCAGGTGTAACTTGTAGGTGGCAGGCGGCGAAAACTCTAGCGGCAACGCAGTGATGGGGGATAGCTTGTTCGAGCTACGCAAACAATACCGGCTTCGGCGGAGATTTAGATGGAGAAATGGATAACGTGCCCTTTCTCACTTCCGACTGGTGACATCGCGCACATCACCTTCCTGACGGAATCCACTCTGTAAATAGCGCTTTATGGGTGGGGAAACAGGGTATATCGATAACGTTCACTTTATTGTAAAGTTACTTTCCGCTATATAGTTGGCTTTGCTACTAAAGATATTCATTTATGAACACATGCTCACACATGGAGTACTTCACCGGACCATTTACTCGAAACGCGTAAGGTGAAGTGTAGAGAAATGTGACAGCGTACGACTTTGTGCATGGAAGGGCCAGCATAGCAGCTTTCGCCACAAGATGGTTACTATTCGCTGCTGAACTTCGTAAAACTGTAGCTCTCTAGTTCCTAATTTTAAATTTCGCGTCTCTGACCGTCAGACAATGCTGCTTACTGTATACTGGACGATGAAGGTGACGCCACAATTTTGATGGTTTCGGCTTTGCTTCCGGCTGATTTCCTTCGCCGGCGAATATCCCTGGCGGATCCCTCTCACGCGCGAATACGACGAAGGCCATAGCGATGACTATTTTGGCGTTAACGCACAATTTTTCTCAAGTGCGGTGTTCAGCAAGACAGCTCCCACCTTTAAAAAATTTGGCGGCGTATTCGCTCACTTCGTTGCAAATGTCAACTAAAGACGATAGTCGTCTGGCGCCCCTGCCAAGTAAACGACTTCCTTCCCTTTCCCGCTCACTTCTCATGCTGTTCCTCTCCCGTCTCACTCCTCCCAAGATAATCACGCTAGGGGTTTTCTCAAATTTAAATTTACCGCGCTCCACTGCTCTACGCCGAATGCCTCGATGCCAGCGCCGCCGTACGGCGGAGACGCGCGTGAAACGAGGCACCTTACTTACTCCACGTGCGTTCCAAGCAGAACGTAAAAACTATCTAGTGGAAGCTCGTTAGTGCTGCCTTCTGATTTTTAAAAATTCTGCTAGGGAAACAGCGGGCGACGCTTTCCTATTTTTCTGGACATATTTTTCATTAAATCAGTCATCCGTGTTTTTTTATAAAGAAAACACCGCGAATATCACTTACGTATTGATGTCTTGCCCCAGATAAGCGTAGTATTTTGTTCCGGCTCAACAATGTTGACAACTATGAACATTGCCACCGGACTTGGCCGTTTAGATTTGGCTGTGGGTATGTAAACCTGTTGTGCAGCATCTGTTCCACTTTGGTCGGGGGGCTGAATCGAGGGAAGCACAGCAGCGCCGTGGACAATAATGTAAAGAGCCTTTGGTGCGGTGGACCTTGTTTTTTGTGAACTTGCGTGCTTTTCACTTCGTTTCTTCTGTAGTACATTGCGTATATCCTGTGCCCTGTCGACCCATGTAGTAGCTAACTACAGCGGGTCCTAGCTGTAACTAGTTTTAATAAATTCTCTTTTTGACAGACAGACATGCAGACAGACAAAAATTTTCACGTTAAGGTAGCCCAAGAAAGACAATCGCCTTTAAAAATTATGTCCCGTCAGGGGGCATTTCAGCCCGCTTTTTCGGCGTCTTTTTTTAGCACCTGTTATAGGGGCTTCACCTGGTGCTTGTAAGTTTTGCAGGCAAAGCACGCTTTACAGGAACATACGTTGAGTTTCTTAGTAAACGCAATTTTACTGCTTTCCTAACATAGATTATAGCATACCGTATGCACCGGGCGTACCAGGACTCGATTGGGCATGTTCGCATTCGTTCCGGAGACGAGTGGCCCTGCTCGCCGCGCGCGCGAGCGCATGCGCAGTCAGGCCCCGTACACACGGTAAGCTAAAACTCTCTAGTATTTGCAACCACAAAAAGCCTCAGAATGAAAAACCTTAAGACACCAAAAAAGATACTTTTTAACGAGGATTTAGAGTCAGTCAGGAAGGTAAAGGGTTCAGCGATACTGGTGCATTCAGTAATTGGCTGCGCTGTTGTGTCAAGTCTTTCCGTTCTCACAACGCATGGTGCACGTGAGATATTCCTTGTCGCAGATTAGCAAGTTCCAGGTTGATCAGGCCACCAACATTACCACGTTGTGAAGCACTAGAACTTTGTCCCTCGCCCAGTACAGCCAACTTAAGTTTACGTTTGGGTGTACGCTGTCAAAATGCTACGAGGCTTTTTTAACACGAAAGTGTTTTATTCCCGGATACACGAAGATTTCGCTGGCGTCATATCTGTCACGGAAGTGACGCCAGTACAATGAAGCAATCGGCTTGTAAAGGGTGCACCCCTGCACACAGGGTCTTCGTGCGGGGAAGCAACCTTTAGTACTAAGGAGTACGTTATACTTATGATTGTTCGTTTTCTGGTTTTATACTTTAACACGAAAGTGTTTTATGCCGCGATACCCCAGTATTTCACTGACGTCATATCAGTCACGGAAATGACGCTAGTACACCTCTTCCGAAGCGAACCGAAAGCAGGACGTCGCTCGCCAAGCACACCCACAAGACAGCCGCCGACCCCCAAATCATGCGCAGCTGCAGATTTCGCTGCACATTTCACTTTCGTGTTTTACTGGTCCCTATGACAGAGGAATCAACCACAGCTTTTTTTGGCGATCGCAATGTAGGTGCGAGTAGAAAAGGAATGGTGGTACAAACCCACGACCACTCAAACGCATTGCAAGCACTTAGAAAGAAGTCCTCGTAGATCTCTGCACAAAAATATTAGATTTCCACTTTAAGTGCTTCTAAGTGTGCCTTCGTTAGCCAGAGCTGTAAAATGTCTCTCGAAAGGCCGCAGGCGTCTTCACGGACACGTTTAATCGCAGAATTTAATAAATTCACGCCTCCAATGAAAAGCTTTTTCGCTTGTACAATACCCAGCAAATGAAATACGAACACAAAAATATGTATCAGAACACGCAAATAGAGCTATTTCTTTCCATACAAGTCAAAATGACGCGTGACTTTTAACAAAAAACAAAGTCCGGAAATGTGGCTTTCCGAATATACCAATAGTGCGCCATTATTAGACGGCAACGAACAGCATTTTTCAGTTTTGCGCTTTCTGATTCATATTTTCGTGTTCGCGTTTCATTTTCCGCGTATTGTATTGTACGTTTGCATAGGTCACGAAGTTACACAACCTCAGCTTTCTTCGGGCTGAGGCAGCTTCTTTCGTGCTTCATTGGTGTGCATGGCCGTTAGCTGGACGACATCTGAATAGTATGAATTTAGAATGAACGAATTCTAAAGCTGTAGTACTGCTGATAAGGCAAGCAGGCGACTTCAAAGATAACAATGGAAAGTTGAGCGCATAATAAAAAATCAAAATGCTCTATATGGTACTGTATTTCGCGACGTCTTGTTTCCGTGTGTCGCTACAAATTGCGCCCGGTTCTTGGAATTGCTTGGTGTACTATCTGAAATGTTCGAACACGTGACCCTTTTTCTCTATATTTAAACAAAACACCTGCCCCAATCTCTGGAGGTGCTGCGAAATTTCTCTCAAGGTTATGAGCGGAACAAAGTAGTATCTGTCTCCGAAAGATTGTGAATTTGATTTATTTTGTTTTTCTTTTGCTTTTGTTCTCAGTGCGGTGGAACGTTGCGAGAAGGTGGGTAAAAATAAGGTAACACCACGAACAAGTAGTAGCGTGGTATTCGCAAGGAACAAAGGAAGAATGTGAGAGTGTCCATGGGATCATCACTCCTTGCTCAGTTAAGTCGTCGAGTCGGGTCGCTGAGTTTCGTGCTCCTAATTTTCGTGTTGCTGAGCGTATGGTGTAGGGAAACACGCAGTTTCCTTCGCTTTTATTTCTTCTTCCTTCCATTACCATGACTAAGAGCCTTGGCCGAGCGCCCTTGTTGGGCCTCTAACGACGCTTAACGTTAAGCGACCTTAGCGTTGAGCCTAACGACGTACCAAGCAACGTCCAACTCATTGCACGTCAAGCTGCGCGTACCAGTTGACGACGTTTGAGCTCAAAGCGTGGCGTTAAGCCTAATTAGGCCTAGCGTCAGACCGTGGCACACCCCTGTCCCCTTTCCCTATGCTGCCCCGGCAGTTTGCCTGGTTATATTGCGAACTTCTCACCATCGCTCTATTCCCCTTAGCCACATGACGCGTCACAGCCGATGGGGTCGTCAGGCCACCGCATACCCGCTTTCGCCGAAAATAGGAGTTTTGACAGCTGGTTCCTGGCTTCACTTTGCGGATACGCCGATTTGGGGACGGCGCGTTTTTGGATAACTGAACCAATAACCCGTGAGTGATGCCCACGTATCAATATGTGCTTTCAAAGCGTGCCATTTAATTGTGGAGAGATAGTACGTGGCGTGGAGATGGTCCCGTCGTGGACTGACCATTGGAATGTCGCAGTGATACAGTGACGAATGAAGTGGTGGCACTGGTTGCTGACGTCCTCCTTCCCTTGTGCTTGCGCAGGCGTAGCGGCCGCGGCGGCAGCGGCAGCGGCGGCGACCAAGGAGGAGGAGGAGGAGGAGGGGGAGGCGGAGGCGGCGGGGCTTCCCCGGCGGGCGGCCCGCAGCGATGATGCCCGGCGAGTCGTCGGCCGCCGCGGCGCCGTCGCACGAGGGAGCCCCCCGCGAGCCGGAGGAGGCCGTCGACGAGCCTGTCCAGCTGTTCCGGCCCTTCACGCGCGAGTCCCTAGCCGCCCAAGAAGCGCGCATCGCCGAGGACGCCGCCCGAAAGGCGCTCATCGCGCAGCGCATCGAGGAGGGCATCCCGGCCGGGGGCGACGACTACGTCCACCACCCGAGGGAGCCCAGGGAGGCAGACCCGGACCTCGAGGCCGGAGGACCGCTGCCCAAGCGCATTATCAACGACTTCCCTCCCGAGCTCATCGCCACGCCCATCGAAGACATCGACAAGTTCTACGAGAACAAGAGGGTGCGCAACGCCCGTCTCTTTTAGTCTGTGCTGCAGACGCGTCAGCAGGTTTCAACAAAACGGAGGTCCCTCTTGCAAGGACCTTACTCGATACGTTATTACAGCCACTCACAAAAACAAAGAAAGACGTGCGAGGTTTTCCACATATGCCATTCTTCTAACTGGCTGCAGTAGGCATTAGAATAAGTCTAAAAGAGCGAACCTGCTTTGATTATGTGATGCTCAAATAACCATCATCCGACGCGTCCTGTGGTTATCATACCATTTGCGCAGTTGTCCTGGTCTGCTAGTTCTTAGCTTGACAGGTTACCAAAGCTTCTAAATGATTGTTTTGGGCGCTTTGAGTGAGCTGTGATGGATAGCTATACAGTTGGTCAACGCACTCAATTATTTCACGGTAACTCCGACTCGTCTGCGGTTCGCTCTGCAGTCTCAGGCTAAGAGGATCGTACAAGTCACCCCGCCCGCATAGTAGAATGCGCTGTCGTACCGGCGGTCGAGGCTGTTTTGCAAAAAGTACACAAACCAGTGAAACATCTGCGTTGTTGAGTTTAGGCATCAGCGTTGTTGTTGTACAGTCGGTAAAACGCTTGTCTATAACAGCAATTTCAACTTCAACCACCTACATCCCAAAACTGCCGAAACATACTCGTTCCAAACATGTCGGAGGCAAAAGCGAAGGGCTAAGACTTCATAATTCCGCAGTGGTTTTATTGAAATCCCGCTCCGGCGGGGCTGGAGAGGGCTGAAAGTACGAAAGCTGTGTTATAGACAAGCCTTTTACCGGCTGTACATACTCGTTCGGAATCAACACTGATGCTGCTGGGTGTTCCTGCATCCCTTGTGTTATTTTGTTATTGGCTTACGTTCAAATATGCCGTGCCGTATGCACAAACGTGACTTGTTTGTCGCAACTACGTAAAAATGCAAACATGCAGTCTATTTTGAGAGGTACAATGTAAAGTAGCTGGTGACGTAAAATGGGCCCAGACGCCGTCAAATCGGCCGGCAGCCCTTCTTCCGCTAGCCCGTCTGCATTACCCTGCAGATGAAAATCAACATTGGTGAATAGCTTCTCATAAGCGCCTTCACATGCCGTATCCAACCTTGCGCAATAAACCAAGCCTAATTGAAAGGCTGCAATTTATTTAGACCATGTTGGAATCTTCAGCATGCGCCACTTTCTAGCACATTATTTTGCAAATAATCTAGCCCACCAACCACGTACGTTCCATCGAGCGGAACTTTATCAGACGCAAAGGGTCTGCGTTCGATCGTCCTAAGTAACCTGCCATTGTAAGTAACCTGCTATTAGTAAGTAACCATTGTAAGTAACCTGCTACAATGGCAGCTAATAACCTGCCATTGTATACTTGTGCGAAGGCTGCACATTATTTTACGACATAAATCAGCCGCTAAAACCCTTTGTCCAAAAAGTATTCTTTTGCAAAATCTTTCAAACAGTATCATAGTGCATTTAGAGCCGGAAGGCGCACGTCACCACGGCGATAACAGCGAGTTCTTTTTTTTTTTTTAACCTGTTGGGTATGTGTTACACACATCCCAACAGGTTGCCACCTGCCCGTTTTTTGACCGGCCCGACCGGTTTTTTTTCGACAGCAGGCCGATTGTCTTTGACTTTGACCATCGTGCCGCGATTATTTTTTGCGTTTTAAAGCATTTTTGAGATGGAGGGGGACCAAGTGGAGGAACAATTAACACAACGAAATGCCGCCGCCGCGGCCAGGTGGCATAGCATTGCGCGTGTAGAAATAGTTTAAAGCAACGGCTAGGGTGCCAAAGGGGATAGCCACATCATCATCATCATCATCACGTACATATGAATATTAAATAGATTATGTCACATGCATCGCATACTTTTTTTTTTTACTTTCGTTTGGTGGATTCAGATTCAAAGAGGAGCTTTTAATGGACGAAGTATGTGCAGTTACTTTTCGGTGCAGCCCATTCAGAGCAATATCCAAAAAATCAGTCACTTTCAGTACAAACGTCATGTTGATTTCGCGCTAGGAAAACGCTACAATACATTGCATTGCAGGCCAAGACAACAGCGTCCTTTATTTTCAACACAAATTAAACCGTGTATTTACCACGCCCCCCCCCCCCCCCCCCCCTTCCGAAAGGCCGGGTTTGTTGGGTTTTTTTTTGTTATTGTTTTTTGATTTGTTTTTTGCGGGGAAAGGCGGCAACCCTATAGTTCATACCACAAGCTAGATGCAGCACTGTGGAGGCTACATTGTTGTCAACAGCCCGCCCCCTCAGGGCGCCTAACTCACCGCGAAGGAAGCGACAAAAGGCTCCGGGGCCTTGCGGTTCCACTTACCGAGAGGAGAGAAGGGAATGTCCTTTCAGGACCCCCTTCACGGCGAGTTGGCGCCCTCAGTGGACGCACTGTTGACAACAACGTAGCCTCCACAGTGCTGCAGCTAGCTTGTGGTATGAACTATAGATGCGTGCTACTTTCCGGTCACTCACTCATAATTTTCCGGGTGTGCTGAGTTGTCTCTGCCTTGTGTATAATTGGGGAACAAATGGTGCTTTTGCTTCACTGCCATCCCTTCTTTCTCCCCGCAGACGTTTGTGGTCGTGAGCAAGAGCAAAGATATATTTCGGTTCAGCTCGACCAAGGCGCTGTTTCTGCTAAGCCCCTTCAACCCGGTCAGGAGACTGGCCATCTGCATCCTAGTGCACCCACTTTTCAGCTTCTTTGTCATCGTAACCATTCTCGTCAACTGCGTCCTCATGACCATGCCCAGCAACGACAAAATTGAACAAACGGAGTGAGTGTGCGCACAACTTTGCCGCCCTTTTCTCGCACTCACATGGAGCGCCCGGAAAAGTTGCGTGCAGTAAAATTACGCTCAAATCAAATCAAACTAAGTTCATTTTTCCATGCAATTTCAGCCAGAGAAAGGTTTTCGCACACAAGGGTCCCAAAGTCATACGACTGCGATGGGACCTTTGATAAATAATGCAAAATATGCTGCAATTAAATATATATACCGCAGTGGTACAAATTAAGCTACAACACGGTTAAATCGTACTGCGGCAAACAATACAAATGTAATAATTTATAACCTAACAGAGTGTTATAACCCGTACAGGATAATAATATCAGAGAGTTTTAGCAGTCTGTCTGTTCCGTCGGTTACGTTGTTACCGGGTTTACCGGGACCCGTCTGCGCTTGCGCGTGCGGAAGGGCGAGGAGGCGGGGACATGGCGAAGGCAGGCCCGCGGAACTTATCTCCCTACCGCGACGAATGCCCAAGTGCCCAGACGGGTCCAGGTAAACACGCTCGTTACGTACACGACGGAACAGACGGACTGCTTAAACTCTGTATTAGCTGCTGTTGCAGGCGCGTACATTAAAGTAAGCCTCAAATGATGTTGCCGATGTTTGCTTATCTTAATAGAGGTGAGCGAATATTAGAAACTGCGATACTTTGCGAATAGTGTCGCTATTCGAGTTGAATTGCTGCACAGCTTTACAGTTCGAAGCACTTAAAGTTTTCGGTTATTCAAGTTTTTAAAATAATATAGCGTTAAAAGCTTCACCGCACAACGTGCTTTTTCTGGGGTCGGCTTTTTTGCACAACGGTAGAGCTGTGCAGAAAAGCCTGACACGTGAAAGCCTCACGCGAAACAAATGCATGCTATTTGTGGTGTATGTTAGCTGTAGAGGAAGGCTACTTGTATAAAATTTATAAGTTGAAAAGTGGCACAATATTGAAAAGTGGCCCTCATGCCACTTCCAATATAGTGGCATGAGTGAGGAATCGAGTTATTACTTGCTGGCAACGCCTAAGTATGGGCTTACCATTACTAGCACGCTTAGCCATTCTTCAATTACTGGAGGAACTGCAATACCAATCATGTATACTTCTGTATTCCGAGGATCTTGAGGAACCCTCATTTCTTGATGGCAATGTATGCCAAATCTTTTTTCCACTGCTTTATCATCTTGTCTTAATCTTACATTTTTAATTTGGGTACCATTTTCTCATCACAGATGTGCCACTCCTGTCTGCCTAAGTTAACTTTTTTGTGGCTATGGTTTTACAGCTATACGAGCTAAAGCGAAAATATTTGTATTCAAAACTATTTGCCGTCAGTTTTTACTATTCGCACTTTAAAATATTCGATTCGTTGTCGTAATATGTTTGCACACCTATAATTACCTACTTTAATCTAGATAAGGCTCACTAATCTTAGTAATGCTGGCTCCTATTACTATATATGTATATATATATATATATATATATATATATATATATATATATATATATATATATATATATATATATATATATATATATATATATATATATATATATATATATATATATATATATATATATATATATATATATATATATATAACTTCTTACTATAAATATTTCACAACATTGCCTGTTCTTTACTTTCTGTACACAAATTATTTTCTTATCAGCATAACTGCCGCAGCAATTTGAAAATAATAGCCGTCTTGAGCCAAAGAAAAGATTTAGTAATGGTGTTCAATGCATGTGATACCCTATGAATGTAATTCCCCAGTTGACTTGTGCTGTTCACCAGAAGCTTGCCTAAGTCATGTGACCGCTCTCATTTCATGCTGCCCTTACATGCGACTACAGAGAGTGAAATTACTCGTTGATACGATTGTGTACCTGGTTTTTCATATAGCCGTCAATAGTGATAGCAGCAAATGTGAAATAACCTTTTTCTATACCGGTGTAATCGTGTGCAATAACCAAATTTTCACTGCAGCAACATGCAGCATGCATAGTTACATGTGCGAGCAACAAAACAATCTTAAACAACAAAAGGTGAACATTTTCTACGTGTAACTTGCACCGTGCATATTGAAAAAAAAAAATGGTAGTGCACAGGCCTTTGGCCTAACTGTATTAAAGCTAGCTCACTTTAGCAACCGAGTCACAGAAGTCTGGTGAATTCATAAACTGATCTTTATTCATTCTTTTTCAGGACAATATTCACCACAATCTACACGTTTGAATCGTTTATTAAAATGATGGCTCGAGGATTTATTCTAGAACAATTTACATATCTTCGAGATCCATGGAATTGGTTGGATTTTATTGTTATATCTTTAGCGTAAGTATGCTCTTCATTAAGCTTTACCACTCTGAAGTGTGCCCTTTCAAGCAAATTTTCACACATGTGCGCTTTTTTTTCCCACTTTTTATGTTGCAGGTATGTTACAATGTTTGTTAATTTGGGGAACCTGAGCGCCTTGCGAACCTTTCGTGTTCTTAGAGCCTTGAAAACCGTAGCCATAGTTCCTGGTAAGTCTGCCTTATTTTTTGCTTCTGTCATTTCTATCCTGTGCCAATCCAACCATAATTAGCATCTATTGCATTTGTGGAAATCATTTTGACATTAAAAGCACACCAATTAGAGAAACAACTAATCAAAACAAAATACCAAAACCAATGCAGAACCAAATAATGTAACGTGGCATAAAATAATTACAGGCAGGATTAATATCTCATGATTGTCTTCCAATGCAAAGCATTCTTTTGTGGGGGAATTAGTGCAGGTGTGTGTGTGTGTGCGCGTGTGCGTGCGTACGGGTGCCAGAAACCCATGTAGACAGCCCTTTAAACTAGAATTAGTAGTCAAACAATGCTTCCCATGAAATTTATGGAAGCTTTATTGTGCTGACAAAGACCAGGAAGAACAGAATGTGTTGATCAATGTTAATTACAGCAGGCAGTGTTAAGCTGCACAACCCAGTTAGTCGCGATATTGCAATGCCCACTTTACAGGGATGTCAGTTACGTGGCTCGCATCTGGCTGATGTGGCCCATGTGCGGTTACTTTAAATTGTTTTCGTAGCAACCAATTCAATGCAAATTTCTGACTAAAAGAACGGCGCTAGCATAAGTTATGTACTTGCATTTAGCGTCAAATCTGCTAACAGTTTCCTTCATGCTGATTAATGTTGGAACGTATGAGCCTCACCACCAGTGCTAGTTGCTCGGAATAGTCTTGCCCATATAGTATATACTTCGTGTTCATGTTCTCCGTTCAAGAAGAAATGCATTTTGCCACAGTATACGGTCCCCCTTGAGCTAAAAATTTCACTTGCTGCCTTCGTGTTGCTAACATGATCTTTATTAGTCACCTATAGGCTTTTGTTTCGTGGGCAAATCTTTTATCTCCTGAACCACCAGCAATGTTTAGCAGCAATGCTTTCCAGCAGCCCCTCATTGTCCTGACGCGGGGTTCTCTTGCACCCTTGTTTTCGCCCCTTTTTGCCAGGTCTCAAGACCATCGTAGGAGCCGTGATAGAGTCTGTGAAGAACCTCAGGGATGTGATCATTTTGACAATGTTCTCACTGTCGGTTTTTGCCTTACTGGGGTTGCAAATCTACATGGGGGTACTAACGCAAAAGTGCGTATTAATACCTCCATCCAACCTCTCCAATGCTGAATATGCAAGTTTCATCGAGAATGAAAGTAAGTCTGCTGGGTCAAGCATGCTTTTCAATCCTTGATTCGTTGCTGTGAATTGCTTTGCCGGAAAAGGTGACCGTACACATAATGGGACACATAATGGGACCAAGACCTTATTAATGGTTTCATTGTGCAATCTAACCCACACAATTTATTATTTAACTGCTTAGCTGAAGTCTAGCCTCAGTTTATACATAATAAGGGGCTGGTTCCCAACTACCATATTCACATCAAACTGGTTTGCAATATGTTCTCACACAATCTGAGTTTTCAAAATTTTGATTTTTACATTTCATAGCTAATACTATCAACTTCTGTTTGTTCACGTGCAGGCTATGCAGGTTAAACATGCTACCAGTTCACTAAACTTAACTCTGCTGACTTACCAGTGTTTTGCCATGGCTGGTGCCAGCAAATTGACGGGCAGTTTGGTATGAGAGGAATGAACTTTGGAATGCACTTTTTTGTTATAAAATGTGGGTAAATCGGCCGTATAAAAACTGAACACATGGTGTACACATCCTATACATTAATCTACTAAGGTAGTTGGACAATGTTTACAGTGCACTTCAGCGTCCCTTTAAAAGCAGAAGCCCCTGGTTTCTGGCAAGCGGCAGTGCATGATATTTCTGTTTTTCTTCCCAGCTGCAAACAAAGCCATTATTTGCATATTTAAAATTTGCACCTATTTTCTCTTCTTTTAAGCTACTACAATGAGAGTGTACCGCTTGGGCTTGGAAGAAGGCGCTGATTGAGAAAATACCACACTGTGTTATTGCTCCTCTTGTTAACGCGGTCTTTTGTTCCTTGTTTCAGCAAACTGGGCTACCAATGATGATGGAGAGTATCCACTGTGTGGCAATTCGAGTGGTGCAAAGTACGTGTCACCTTACCTGTTTCATTACATTGGAGTGCTTTTCATTGCTGAACTCATTATTAAGAAGTTTTTTCTCGGCTATTTTCTACTCAAACTACGCATGTTGTGAACCCTAGTGGCTTCGCAAGCTCAGATAATGCAGACCCAAAGCATGAGTGTTGGGATTTCATCGACAAGCTTAGGGAGCATTGCAGCTTTCTTTAAATGTCAAATCCCATTGTAGTGTAGCAAAATGTTAAGATGTTTATAGCTTAAGAATGACAGTTTTGTGAGAGCAGAAAGGTGGATCGACGTACCTTCGCACCCTTTCTCAGGGGTGTCTGCCCTTTTCCTCGGCATATTTGCACAACGAATATTAAATCGTAGTTACTTGATCTCACTAACTTATCTACACTTAAAATATGAAGTTTCATTGATTTTTAAACCTTGATAACACGCTAGTTCCCACGTAGCTCATGCTATCACCATCGTCCGCAACCCTCTAAAAATAATTTTTTTGGTGGTGGACTTGGTGACAAGTGCATCACGCTACTCAGCCATCATCCTTATTTTTACTTTTTTGCTACATCGAAATTTAATAAACCTTGCAAGCGGGTGAGCACATATTGACGATATCGTGCCTATTTGTGGAGCTGGTTTGTGCGGTTCGCATATTGATGAAATATTTAAAGGGTTACCAAGTATTCAAAGTTACTCATTTGCTCTGCTTTATTTCTTGTATGTACTTCTTTTTCTCACTTGGAAACATTTGCACTCTTATTTAAATCGACTTCTGTCCTCTTTTCTAGGCAATGTCAAGAGGGATACATGTGTCTGCAGGGTATAGGAGATAATCCAGACTATGGTTACACCAATTTCGATACTTTTGGTTGGTCCTTTCTTTCTGCGTTCAGGCTCATGACACAAGATGCTTGGGAATTGTTGTATCAAATGGTAAGTACACTTCCGTTAGTTGTGGTCGCATGCATGGATGCATGAGCGGGCAGCACATGTGCCACCGGTTCATTACAGACGTTACTAAACGATTCTGGTTAAAATCCATGTATAGTAAACACTATCACAATTACGCATTAGCCCTGTGCACGATTGTCAAATAATGAAGTCAACAATGAGAAAACAGTGGCTGTCATGGTACCATACTAGTCTACAACCTAAGAAAAGAAACAAAGATTAATAACTTCCCAAGCATGAATGCTTGTGCTTCATTTACATGTCATGAAAGTGAACTTTTTATACTCGAAGCTTTTGTTAGGCACAGACACACAGACGATGGTCTATGTGGACACAGACATTACTGAGATCTGGTGGGCGCTTAAGTAACGGTGGTTGGAGGTGCCTATAAAACAGAGCCTTGAATTTCTAAAGATATATATTTTCACAGACTAGACCCTTGTGTCCCTTTCTAACAGATACTACAGCCTAAAAATAAATGCTATTGGTTAAACACGACACCTGCGACAACAAAAGCGTAGTGTAGAAATTCTAATGGAGGGGTACAATGTGCTTGTTAAACAATTTTATTTTCATCCTTCCTTCCTTTCTCTTCCCTCTTCTTTCCTTCCTGTCCTCTTTGCTTCCCTCCATTATCTGCGCAGGTGCTACGATCGGCGGGCCCCTGGCATATGTGTTTTTTTGTGGTGATAATCTTCCTGGGCTCCTTCTATCTAGTGAATCTGATCTTGGCTATCGTAGCCATGTCGTACGACGAATTACAGAAGAAGGCAGAAGAGGAGGCGGAGGAGGACCGCCTTCTCGAAGAAGCCATGCGGGCCGTGAGTACGATTTCATCACGCGTGCTTCCGAATGACTTTCAAATAACGTAAAGGACGGTAGTAACAAGGGTCACTTGGTGGTCTGCACCTTGCAGTTACCCAAGGTTACCTGCAGTCGTACTTCGACCGGACATTTGCATATAATTCTTCCTGTCACAGAACGCTCAGATATTTCAATCTCTGCTTATTATATGGCCGCGAAACAACATTTCCATTGACACCATACTACACCGCCATCCCATCAAGCGTGCGCCACGGCCAAGATAGCAAGCCATGTTCTCACGTCGACTCGCAGGTAGCCCAAAAGTCCCGCTACGACCTGCATTATTTTACGATGTCCTATTGTAATCAGATAAGGTTTAGCGACTCTACAGTGCCTCTCTGCCTGGGTTTCTAGTCCTTTTATTAACGCCTTTTCGCCGCGTGGGTCTCTATTCGGTCTCACCGAGCAATTTGTTCCGTTCTGCCGTACTCTACTGTTTTACACTAACCTCACTCTCAACCTTATTTAATGAGCCGGTGATATGCTTCATAATTTTACGGACGCGTGTCCCGCGCTGTGATCTAGCTCCTCATGTATGTACGCGTCGTCCTGCAGGAGGAAGAGGCCCGCGCCGAGCTCGCGGCCGGCGGCCGGCCGCACGATACCGGCGGCGGCGGCGACAACGGCGGCGGCGGTCAGGTGGTCAAGAGCCCCTCGGAGTTCTCGTGCCGCTCGTACGAGCTCTTCGTGGGCCAGGACCGGGGCGCTGAGGATCCCAGGGACCTCCGGGAGCGGGCGAGCCTCAGGAGCGCCGACGCGGCGGCCGAGCAGCTTGACGACCTCTGCTACTCGGAGTCGCGCCCGCGCTCCGCCGCCAACTCTAAGGTGCGGAAGGTAATCTCCATATGCCTCTTCTCTGCTCACCTCACCACACCGCGCACCGCTAAGCTCTCTTACATCAGCCTACCTATTTGGCGCCCTCATCCCTCGCCCCCACAACCTAATAAAAGTGCCTAAGTTCAATGGCGACACTAGCGGCAGCCACCGCACCTAAACGCAGATGCGTGCCAGTAGAACGAAGAATCTACACCAAACACTTCTCGATTGTGTGGATAGTTTCTTGTCTCTCTAGTAGCAACTTCAAGGAATGAAAACTACGAGCGACCGCACGGAATCCGAGGTCACTGCTGGCGTCTGCTGCCAGCATTGGATACAAAACATTTAAAAAAAGAAAGCATTTTCTTTCGGCCCCATTTGCATTCGTAGGTGCGACCTGCTTGCTTTGGTGTGTTACTCTAATCATCTGCTTATCAAAATTGTTCAAATCTGAACAAAACGTGTGCCTAGCCATTTAAACGGGTTGATAACGCGTTGAGGCCGTTATCAAAAGGAAGATGACAAAAGCTTTGTGGAGTTGACTAGCACTTGAATTTGGTGAGATGCTCTGGGAGTTCTGAGCGTATATTCAAACCCAGGTTAGGTATAAGGAGCGCGATCCTTAATTGACCTTCAATATATTCAGTTAAGTGGCTCTTTTGTGGCGTTATAGTACTTCATAAATAGTATTACGTAGAAGAAGAGCATGGCAGAATATCTGGAGTAGAGAGCGCAGACTCAAATTCAGTTTACTTACACCGTGGGCTAGGTTTTCGGAGTGGTTTAATTTACCTTTGCCCATCGTGCTTCCTGTACCAACTTTCCCTAAAAATTATACGGCACGCTCCATTAAATATATATATATATATATATATATATATATACATACATAGTATCTGTATTAGAACAAATCACTCCATCTGCAACTCCCTCCTTTGTTCCACTGAATTATGCTGTATATGGCTATGTAATTATTACCTGCATATAGGCCGGCAAGCACGCGTGAAAAGCGCGTCATGTGGGCACTACTGACCAACTCCCCGGTTCAAACATTCTTTGTTTGCTTCCAGATATTAGGGCGGCGTTATAGCAGTCCCTTTGTGAGTATCGGGAGAGGGGGTCCCTCCTTATTCGGGCGACCCTCTTCATTTATCGGCCTGAGTTCGTGTGTCGTCCTTTTCATTTGGCCTTTTGGTTTCCAGTGTTCGTTAGCCTCGTGTTCTCGACTATTTTGCCTCGTTTATTACTGTTATCGTTATCATTTTTCTCGTTATTCCTGTCTTACCCCTCGATTTTCCTTCTTATGGTTCTCTTCTTACTGGTGTGGCTGGAGAGCTTGTCTAGTTCAGCTTTTCTTTTGCTGTAATTATTTTAATTTTTCCGTGTGGTTTTCTAGTCTTGTCCTGTCGTAGAACATTGTGCAAGCCTAGTTTCTAGAGTTAGACTAGATACGAGCTTTTTTCGTAAACATCTTTTCACTAAACCAGCCATGTATAGTACTTGATTGGTACCATGAAACAGCTTGAAGGCATCTTTTACATTCCGATCTGCTTTTTTAATAAGCGGTGAACATAAAAGCCTTTTCTGCCTACAAGCGTATCTATGGGCACAACTTGGTGTTTCTACAAAAAAAAAATTCTCACAGGCAATTCGATACGTAATTCCATTTTTTACTACATAAAATGCCGTATATTTCGGTTTTAAACCATATATAATGATAAATTCAGCCAGTACCCCTCGAAAACGTTCCCAAATATATTTGGAACGTCGTTACATACAACGTCAACCAAAACTTCATTGTGGCAGCTACGAAGCTGAGCATGGCTGGTTTGTAAAAGGCAATAAAGTGTCTGCACGCTTTTTCCCAATGTGGCAAGGCAGCAAAAAACAAATGCAGCCGCAAATCCTTGTTCCATGGCTAGGCGTAGATAAGTGCCCCAGACATTGGCGTTGCACCATGTCCGTTGATACATCTACGAGCCTAGGCACCCATTGACACGGTGCAGTGGCTTTCTTTGTCCTTGCGATAGTTGACTGCATAGCTTTGCCCTGTAGTCGGTGTAGCGGTACGGTGACTCTGACACGTGTTCTGCATCGCTCGCCTACCTACGCTCGGCCGTCCCGCTGATGGACGGTGCGACCTTCAAGCGACCTCCAGTGAGGATGGTTCCCTTCGAACACCTCTAGTGACAGCAGCGGCGGCACGCCCTTCCTCCCCCATATAGACCTTGCCGCTAATCGTAGATTGTTCGGCGACAGCAGTAGCGTCCGAGGCTCGACTAACTCCCCCTTCTTACGCTCACCTCCAGTGGCAGAGACGACGAGTTTCTATGCAGACTCGTGGGTGCCTTCCCATTTAGTGCATGTGGCTGCTCTGCCTGGCTGTCTCAGAAAAAAGGAGTGTCACGGCGCTGTTGCCAAGGCCTGCTCGTGCCTGCATGGCTGTCAGCATGGATGTGTACACGTGCTGCTGGACGGATTCGCTTTGTGGCATGCCCGCCACTGCATCCGCCTGTGCATGCAAATGCGTGAACGCTCTTGTCAAGTTCACCAGACTCGTCGGTGGTTGTTGGAGCCTCAGGAACCGCCACAGAACTACAATGCATAACCAGGCTCTTTGTAATGTTCATCAGACCCGTGAGTCACTAAAACCTGACCAGCAACCCCGAATTCACAAAGCTTAACTATTTTGTCTGCTAATGTCCTCTCATAAGTGTAACATAAAAATTTATTTCCGCAGCATCAAAGTATACTTAGAAGTATGTTTTTTATTTACAAAAAAAGTAAAATGTTGATTAGCGCAAGTCATCTCAGTGATCACCTACGTTACTACTAAATGTAAATTTATTTAGTTAATTGAAACTCATTATGCCATTTCTTTAATGCAAACAAACCTCATCTACTTGACATCTTGCTGTTTCTTTTTTTTTTTTAGACCACAATCTGTGTTTTTTGTACCTGTACTGTTCTGACATGTTTGCAAGACATACTGGGAAGTGGCACTGCAATTACAAGAACCGTTCATCGTATAAGTTCCTGATTGCTTCTTAAGCCTTATTTGCAAACACCCAAAGCTGCCGTACAAGCGTGAGCAGTGTTGACGCGCGTCCGATACATTTGTGACGGCAGTCATTCGAAGCTGGCGTAACAGCAGTCTGGGCTGGGAAGGTCTGCCGATTTATTAACAAAGTGAACACTCACACGTACACTGGTACCAGGTGTGTAAGAAAGTTGACAGCAGGCTGTGGGCATTGTATATTCGTGAATGAGTGCTACAAAGGCTATACATGCAACGTAAAAGTTGGTGACACACCTTCAGACACTTGCAAAGCTTTTGTCACGCTCCTTCACTAACTGCCTCCAACTTGTTTTCATATACAAGCATTTGCCATACATCTGCTCTGTGCTCACGGAAAGGTCACAGCAAATTCATTATTTCTCTGTGTTAAACTATGTGAAAATCTGCATAAGGCTGGGGCTGCAGTGACGTGTTGCACAGACTCGATGATCCCACAAAATGATCGCTGGGGAGCTTTAAAATTTCCATCAAAAGTCACTCATACTTCCGCGAAGCTTTCCAGGTCACACAATGCACCGTGAGTGACTTTGCACCTGTGGTAGCTGTCAGCCACTTGCCGGTTAATCGGTGCTCGCCGTGAACTTGCTCACGGTTGTACGATTTTGGCCGCCACGCCTTCCACAAAACTATCAGCTTTGTCTTGTTTCGTTGCGCCCTCCTGCCACATCTCTCTGCTTTGGGTGGTGCCGTTTTCTGCAATATGCCCGCCCCTGTTCTTTTTTTTTTTTTTTTCTTGTCGCTTCATCACGTTTTCTTCTCTCGGTTCTCTTTGTGTCGCGTGCCTCTGATCTGTTGGCGACCTGGCCGAGCAAAGGCTGTGTTCCTCCCGCATGTGTCACGTGACGCCCCGAAGCCCGGATGTTTTTGCAGCACATCACTAAATGGGAAAAGTGACGAAGGCTTTTCGCACCGCGGCTGTCGCAGATACGTCCCCTTTCGCATTGGCAATGGTAAGTAAAAAGCGCTAGCGCGAACCTTGTACCCCCTCGGAATGAAGTCGTGCTGCTGGGCAAGCATCTGCTCGCACCCTCTTCTCTTGACGTAGCGATCCTCAAGCCCACGTAGAGGCAGGTTCTCTCTCTCTCTCTTTCTCTCTCTTTGTGTGTGTACCTGCCAATCTTTCGACGTAACTTCTTTTCGGGATGGAGACAAAACGTCGACAGCCCCTTCAGCAGTGATCGTTCCCCTTTCTCAAACTGTCTCGCATTGCTCTTTCGTGCTGAGACGTAGACGCCCCATTCTTTTTCTCCCTGATTAGACATTCCTTTAGATGACAGTAGGCCCGTAAGCCCGCCCGCCCTCGGGCCGCACGTGGCTTTGGCAGTTTACTCCTTCGTCGATTAGTGTGCAATAATGTGCACGAGTAGTTTGTCCAGAAAGTAGAGTCACACGGCTAACCCTCAGCTCTTTCTCTGTACTTGGAGCTTGGAGGGCGCACGCAGCAGCTGCGGCATCCCGCTTGTATAGTGGCAGGGCTCAGTGAAAGTGGCGCTTGACTTGCCTGCAGTGTCAAGTTTTCTGCTGGAGTTTCTTCTCCTCGCATGAAAGTTATGACGAATAACTGACCATCGTGCTTTGAGGGAAAATGCGCAAGTGTGTGACAACATATTGCAGCGTGTGCTATTTTCAAGTTGTGACAAGCACTCTGCACAGAATTTTTTTTTTTTCTCTGATCTACATTTCGTCCAATTCAAGTAAACAGTCTCGTGTGCACAGTATAGCAAGATGAGGTTTTCTGCGACGATCGTCACTAGTTTCAATGAGTTATTAGGATGACTTTGTTATGTTGGAAGATATTACAATGAAAAAGGTATGTTAGGTTGAGTGTTGTCAATGGAAGAGCCTAGTTCTCATTTTCTTGATGTACTTGTAGTTTGGCAACATGAGCAAATACTAGGACAAATATGCAAGGAGAGGCAACAAGAATGGTCCTGTTATGAGTGCATAGGTGTTCACTTTTTATCACATTTAGCATTTTAAGTGGCATCTCCAGCTCGGGTATTATATCCGCAGTTTTTATTGATGAGATACTACATGCCCCGCAGCGGTGCATGTCCCAAATGTCTACATTTGCAGCATGCACCTTTCTGTCTTCACGATAAAAGAGTGATCACGCTTTAGAATAACTTATCAGCTACACTGTATGCTGGTGTTTACCACATTGGCTAGTAATTTAACTGACCGAATCAATGTTTTTGTTACCGTCGCTAACCAAACATATTTTCTTACCCAAGCAAGAAACACAACCTCCAGTTTTAGTATTTTTTTCGCTGTTCGGTAGGGTCAATATCCTCTAGCCTGATTTTTTTACGCGGCCATAAAATGCAGCTTTAACATATTTTAGGGACAACATAAAAAAAATTTAAAAAGGTATCTGTAGAGACTTTGCATACAGGCAATTGTATTTATGTGCAGTTATATGAAGTGAAGGTTTTACACAAAAAATGCAAAGTTGTGCTGCTTTGAGCCTTAGTTTCCCATAGGACAGCATTTTTAGCAAGCTGTGGATTCTTTAGATGGCTGAATCTTACCCCTAAGCGTGAATCCCAAAGTGTTCATACAGTGACACCTTTCATTACCTTCATTGTCAGCTATTTGACATTGTCATCCTCAACTATCGAAGCAATAGTGGTGGTAGTTGACAGCCATCAACCATCAACACTACCACCTCCTTGCATCATCAGCTCACTAGCTCGCTCTCGCACCTTCGCGTTGCACTCATGGAAGCAAACGCGCTTTGCTGCTGCTAACCGGGGAGGTGATCACAGTTGCTGTAGTTTTCCAAATGTGGAAATAGGCATTGTGCTTAATGTAGCTAGAGTGTTCAATTTTTCTATTACTCTACGGGACGTGCACATAGCTGCTGCAATGGCTATTTTGCTCTTGATCGTGCCGGCATACCTGCAGCGGCAGATATTAAAACAAAATCTTACCAAAGCGTCACTAAATCATTAGTAAAATGTGATAATGGGCGCTCTGGTAAGACTTTTTGGAGTTGCCAAATAGACACGGCGTGCTGGTGTGCTCGGGTGGGATTGTTCAGTTATATGGAGATGGCGCACGGGGTCCAGGCGCTGACAAAAGAAGCTTGTGAGCTCAAGCGAACGGTTCGTGCGTCGGGTACATCAGCACGGTCGCTCACTCAGGTATTGTGGCAAGTTTCTCTGAGACTCTATGCACATTCGCAACATACATAGGACGAGGGTCATTTGGTTCCCCGGTTAGCAGCAAACCACAATGCTTGCCAGTGCCTCTGACTCCCCGCTTTGTCTGCTTTCTCTCTTTCTCTCTCTCTCTTTCTCTTTCCTCTGTCTTTCCTCTCTCTGTCTCTGTCTCTCCCTCCTCCTCCTCCTCCCACCTGGCACCCCATTTCCGGACTCGGGCGATGACTCGGGCGGTGTCGGCGGTGGCGGCTGTGGTGTCGGTGTCGGTGCGGCTGTGGTGCGTGATGTGAGCAGGCCAGCCTGAGCCTACCCGGCTCGCCCTTTAACCTCCGTAGGGGCAGCCGCGGTAGTCAGCTGAGCGTGAGCTGGCGCAGCAACGGGCGTCGCCTGGGCGATCGCAAGCCCCTCGTACTGCAGACGTACCGGGACGCTCAGGAGCACCTGCCGTACGCCGACGACAGCAACGCCGTCACGCCCATGTCCGAAGACAACGGCGCCATCCTGCTGCCCATGTACGCCAGCCTGGCGTCGCGGCACTCCAGCTACACGTCGCACTCCTCGCGCCTCTCGTACACCTCGCACGGCGGAGACGTCTTCTGCCGGGGAGGAGGGGGAGGAGGCTCCGGCGCGGCCGGCGGCCCGGGACTGCCCGGCGCCGCCGGACTACTCACCAAGGAGAGCCAGCTGCGCTCGCGATCGCGAAACCTGCAGGGATGCTACTACTACGAGGTCTCTCTCTCTCTCCCTCTGCTCCTTCTCTTCTTTCTCTCTCTCTTTCTCTCTCGCCCTCTCGCTGCCACTCGGTCTCACTCTTCTTCCACTGTCCGCTTCACCCCGGCCGCCACACTGTCACGCTTTACACGCCGTGCGGGTCAAAAAAAAACAGCAGTGATTCGCTCGCGAGTGTACCCTAGGGCGCACTACATCCTTGCCTGCTCCACGTTCCACCCAGTGCACAAATGAAAAAGGTCGGCACGGAGTCGGTCACAATGACGGGCACTCCCATCTAGGCTCCTGAATGCGAGCTTCGAGGTGTAAGTCGTTAATCAGAGTTCAGGCAAATAGTTCTTTGTGCGCCCGTCTGCGGTACGTGAATGTCTGTTTTGTGCTCAAAGTAATCAAATTGCCTACCTGGAGGCATTCACCTATTTATTTTCAATCCCTCTCTCCGTTTCATTGTAGCAACTCCACGTAGCAAAAAATTTCAAGCATATAATCACTTCTTTGTCTACAAGCTTAGTAAGCTAGCTTGTTGCGAAACTATCTTTGTCCGAAACCCATCGCAGTGCATGGCAACAAGGCATGGCTTTTTTTCGTGCCTGAAGTTCAGCGCTCTATACAGATAACAAGTTTTGAGTATATTTCTACATAGTTGCAGGCAACACTAACGAGCAGTTTCGCTTCAAAACAGAAGAGAAGAGATCTAAGCGACGTCTGTCGGACATGTGTCTACATTAGAACCTTGTATGACCTTACTGGTTTTGATTAACATTGCAAAACTTCGGCGGGTTTAGTGCGAGGCTTTTTGATGCATGCTTTTATCTGCAGTGTGATGCTGGGACTGCATTTGCCTTTGCTGTTTTTATCCCATTCTCTCTTGTTCCTTGAAATACTCTGAATTAATGCCAGCTTCATGACCTTTTAGAGCAATTTCATCCACAATTTTACAGAAAAAAAATCACAACTTCTGATGAGGTACCCTGGGTTTTAGCATCATGCTAAGACGGAACCACGCGAGTGTCATAGTTGTCCGTAAGCTATAGGAACTGACCATGCGTTTAGCATAGTCTCAAAATGGCGTTTTATGTTATGCCTGTCTCTGCTAACAACTGCTTGAACAGGCAGTATACTTTCCAACTCGCAAAGCATGTTTTTTTCTAGAAGCATATTGAACAAAAATAGCCAAGCCCTTCACAGTCGACCAGCACTGGGATAGCATGTTTTTTAGCAATACTTGCGTAAGCTTTGTCCTGCCTTAAGCAAGTCTTACAGTGCATGGAAACAGCAAGCACAGAACCTAAAGAAAACCTGGTTCTGAACAGGCATGTTTATATCGAGATCTGTGATGTTAAATCGGACTCGTAAAGTTGTCCCTGCAGCAACTGTTGTCGGCACATTCTGTTGCAGGAAATGACTCTGGATGGGGAGGAATGTTTGGCTGTGAAGAAGCAACCAGACAACCCTTTCATTGAACCGTCGCAGAGACAAGGCCTCGTGGATATGAAAGGCAAGTGGCCTGCCACCGTGTTTTCTCTATGCCCACATGTTTAGTTAAGGACTTACCAATGCCGTGAAACTGCAGCACTGCATGCTGTAGTGTATGAGGAGCTGTGGTAATAGCATCACAAAAAATGCAGTCGTTTTCTTCTGCCACTGTCTAAACATACATCAAATAGGCAGAAAAGAAATCACCTTGCGCAAAAGGCCGAGTGCCTCAACTACTGATCTATACCTTTGAAAGCTCTCCTTGGACACTGGCCTACTCCATCATTTCAGCTAATAGTGTTGGTTGCCTTATTTGATTATTTACATACAATCGGCGTCGCAGAGGCAATCTAGAACCTCATATCCTGACCTGTGAGATCATGTAGACTTTTACGTCACCCACGCAAAGCTTCATGTTCATTTTGTTTACCTCTCCTTTTTTCCTCCTTTCTTCTGCGCTACTTCTTTTAGGGCCTTTACTCCCTACTCCCGATCCCCGCAGAGTAGCATGTAGGCGGGAACATGTTGGCAAGCCTCTCTGCTTTCATCGAATAAAAAGCTTTCTCTCTCTCTGCTTCTGAAATATTTAGCTACCAAATTATACAAGATGTTCTACACTTTTACGAGCAGCCATAAGTCTCCTTCACTTCATCTCAATGCACCTGATGACCAACCATTACGACGTACTAGTAAGCAAAGCCGGCAAAGGATGAGTTCCGACATACTAGTAGTAGCACTTTTCGCCAACAATAAGGTCTGGGATATGAAAAGGCACAATGAGACCGTGACATTTTGCAAGGCACCTTTTATTTGAAAGTCAAAGCTAATGTTGAGCCTCATTGTTCAATAAATTCCCTCCAAAAGACAGATGGGCTAGTCGGTAAATACTACTTATTTCAAAACCAAGCGGCACTTCAGGGCAGGTCAGAAGAAGAAGAAGATGCCTGCAGACTGGTGCTACACTAACAGCTGTCTTTACTGGGGATGGGGACAATATGTAATATACACAGATTCTGTAACCATTGCACATGCATCAAGTCGTACTAATTACACCTTGTCATCACAAAGATATGATGCTTTGCAATCTAGAAGTGCAATAGCAGACTTAGCTGAGTTTTGTTAAAGCTGAGTTTTGTTAAATTTTGAGAGGATTGTAATCCATTCTGCCCATTAGGACGTGCACACCAGATATATAGCTGGAGCAGCCTGCATTATTAAAAGCAACACACGCACGTCCATAAGCCAGTCTTCTGTTGCATTCCTGCGTTGTAAAGAGGCGTAGCTTCGTGATGAAGATGCAAGTATATTGCCATGTGTAGTGTGCTGTAAGCCGATCGTTTGTGATGTGTTTCATCTTCAGTGTTTCAGGAATTTCAAAGTCAACTCAAACACTTCAGTCATTGTTCTTTGTCATAATGTATACCTGAATGACCGACTGCTTCTACCAAAAAGAGCTGATTCCATTAATAGAAATGCCAAGCACAACATTTATTCATTTACAAATAATCCATTGAAAAATCTGATAAGGTCTGTGGCTTTTCTGCTACTCAAAACAGCGAAAACCTCACCTCTCTGTTAATTTGTGCATTGTCTGTTGTTCACAGACATTGTTCTGCAATGCACAAGGATCGATTATTTTGGGTGAATTGTGGCGACGCTGATCCCAGGCAGTGCCTCATAGTTTGCCCTTTATTTTGCCTGTTCATTCAGGGTGTAAGGCGAAATGTAAGTTTTGATCAGACAGATATTGCTTACTTTAACTTTGCGTGGACATAATTATTGACGTTGCAGACTGTGAGAAAGGACTTCGAGCGTGCCCTTACCAGTTACGCTAATCACCAAAGAGTGAAATCATTTTAGAAGGGAAGGTACATCCCCCAAGCGGAAATAGAAGCAAGCACGCATTTCAGGTGGCCACATGATTCCTCCTAATTTGCAATGTTTTAGTTAAGGAAAACAGTAATTTAGAATAACTACAAGTTTGCAAATGTTCGAAACTTCGAACAATATGTGAATAGTGTTTGATACTCGATTCACAGTGCAGTTCTGCAGTTCAAAATATTCAATGTTTTCAAATATTTGAAATTTATGAATAATAGATGGCTTTAGATGGATAAATAATAGATGGATAATAGAGTTGGCTTTGCTGCTCGACGTGCGAATTTTCAAGCTTCACCGCATGACTTAAACTTTTGGGTTGGCTTCTTTGCACAACGTCAAAGCTCCACAAAAAAGCCTAGCATGTGTGCGTTGCGTAAAATTGGTTAATAAGTGTATGCGGTGTAAGTTAGCTCAAGTGGAACGCTACCTGTGCTGAATTTATAAGCTTTTTGCAAGTATAATGGCATTGGTGAGGAATCGAGAGTTATCACTTGTTGACTTGCAATAGCACACTGCCAACCATTAGTATGCCCTGTTTTCAACGACTGGCCAAAGAAGTCAAACATACTTCCTGTATTTACTGTATGTTGAAGAACCCCATTTGTTCAAGGCAATGTACACAGGGGTGAGACAGCCCAAACAGATTTGGGAGCAGTTTTCGAAGCAGCAAAATTTCGATTTTGGAGCAGAAGAATCTTGATTTGGAGCAGTTAGGGACATTTAATACATCGTCTTGTGAGCTTAAAAAATCATTATTTCAGAAATTTGCAGGGTCAAGTGCACATTTCAATCAGTTTTGAATACACAGAACACTCAAACAGCCTTACCTGAAAGAGTTTTTAAGAGTATCACAAAGTACTAACTGCACTACCTTTTTCCTAACTGGTGATATTGTGTTGCGCCTGCACGCAACACTGACAACAATTAAAGCTGCCGTTAACATTAGAGAGTTTTAGCAGTCCGTCTGTTCTGTTGGTTACTTTGTTACCGGGTTTACCGGACCGGTCTGCGCCTGCGCACGCGGAAGGGCGAGGAGGCGCGGGCAACTAATTCCCCTACGGCTACGAATGCCCAAGTGCCCAGACGAGTCCCGGTGAGCACGGTAACTACGTTCATGACGGAACAGACGGACTGCTAAAACTCTTATCAAATTTAAGGGCTCCGCAATTGTGGCGTTTTTTTTTTTTCCGTTTTAATGCTAAAATTATTATTTTTGTAATCCCAGGCTGTGTTGTACGAACGACTGTAGTCACGGCAACAATTGAGCAGCTTCGAGCTAACGGTCGCATAGCCCAACCAGCCTACCCGTTTCAGTCCCCGGGGCGCAGGTTCACCCTATGGTCATTTGAGTAGCGTTAATGTTTATCCACCTAGATTTTGGCATTAAATTTCACTTTGCATACATCAAGTGTTATAGTCGCGTTCTATGGCAACCATGTAGTCCTGGAGCTATTGGGCGCTGCCTGAACAGGTCGCGGCGCCGCAGCACAGCCCGCAACTTTCGCGTCGACCGTTCCATCCCCGAGGCTCGCGATCGCGCTTCGAAGCACAGCAACACCTCAACATTTTACAACAGCACAACAAGCCAAAAAATTCACTTCACGAACCCGATTATAGACGCGCGCACCGCGTTTCGCACTCAAGGACAAACCACGCCGAAGTCGTAGGCCCCACATTTCAATGAACTTTTTTTCGAGCCGCCCAACTTCCCGTAATCTGGCACCAATCTCAAACCATATCCTTGCATTAACGTCACTGTTCAGAGCCACAACAGATAGAATGAATAGACTGGAGCTCAGCTGATAGCGTAAAATAAACCAGGGAAAATATCGGCGATACGCACTGAGCGCGTTGGTAGCAGCCAGATCAGGCGGCGGCCATGTTTGTTGCCACAGCGATGCCTAATCGAGAAGGCCGTTTCTGCGAACCCGGACGGAAAGCGAATCGTGTTTTAGAAGCTATCGCTTGCTTAGTTTCAGTCTTTCTATTTGTGCCATTTCTGTGTTTGCGATTGACCGACGATAAAAGCGGTGACCGGGATGCGGGAGGCTTTTGTCCCCGCCGAAACTGACATGAGCATCAAAATCCGTGCCGTTGAGGCTCTTCTGGAGCAGTTTGGCGCAATTTTCGCCATTTTCGTGCTTTTGGAGCAGCTTGGCGCAGGAAAATGGAATTGTATCAGAAAGGCGCAATATGCGCAGCTGTCTCACCCCTGTGTACACCGACTTTTTGTTCTGTTTCATTGCTTTGCGATCTTGTCCTAATATTTTATTCTTAATTTCTTGGGACATTTTTTTTTACCAAGCATGAACACTTAGATGTGTTAAGTCCTGACTACCTAAGCTATCTTTTAAAGTGAAACTTTAGTGTTCTCACTGATGCGTCTGTAACATGATAACGCCCTGCAGGAAAGCCAACTTTTTCGGACGATGATGGTGAATAGTCATGGGTGAAGTGAAAGAAAAAAACGCGTGCAGTGGCCGGAATCAAACCTGGGTCCCTTGCATTATTAAGCCGGCATCTATCCGCTTGCTCCATTTCGACATGGTCGAAGTGGTTTGGAAAACTCATACTACAACTAAAGAATCCATCACGAGAAAGCTTTGCGTTCACCATCATCTTCGTTAGATGGAGGGGTGCATGATTTTTTTTTTCTTCAGCTGTGTGTACACACTAAAGCAAAGATATTTGCAGTCCAAAATATTCTATTCTATTCACGGTTGTTTTGTACTATTCTTACTCGAAAACATTTCATTTGATTCACATTAGGTTTCTGCGATTCACATTTAATTCGAAGTCTCAAACTGATATTCATACACCTCTAAAAATTACACATGACCCCATGAAACTGAATGTGGCCACTGCGTGAAATGCCTGTCTATACTCGCCACGGTAATTGTTGAGACACGGACGTGATATCAATATGATGTTGGACCGTATATGATGTCGTCCTCAAGTACCCTTCCCTGCAGGAACACTCCCGACAATAGTGTTCTAATGAAGTCACTATCAAGGAAGTATATTTGCATCCATGAGGTGGGGGAGAAGAATGGTCTATAAATTTCTCCTTACACCCCCTATCTTACTACCTTGAATAACTTGCCCTCCTCACAGGCTTCCTGCGGTTGAACACATTACGAAAGTGGCCGCTGGATCTTAATTCTAAAGGAAAGGGCGCCCATGCGCTTAAAGTACGCCATATTTCACAGACAAATGCGAATGTGGTCTGTCCCAGCCAAAGAGCTGCTAAATTCGCGTAAAACAACCGCTTCTTCCACTCTTTGCAGACGTGATGGTGCTGAATGACATCATCGAGCAGGCCGCGGGGCGCCAGAGCAAAGCCAGCGAGAGAGGTATCTATCAACTCCCACTTGCTTCTCGTCCCTTGATGCCCCTGTTCCGCTCGCCTTTACGCCCCCGATTTGTGCTACCCTGTGTGTGGCAATAGCGCACGCATGAGGGTTTTTTGTTTTTTCTTCTTTTTTGCATAAGTGGTCCTCAGGGCCCTCATTTCAACCTACAATATGTGCTTGTGTTACCACCCTTAGTGTGGTCATTTCAGTGCTGGCAGCTGATTTAGTAAGAAGCACTGAGCATCTACAAATAAAAATCTAGGCAACGTTTATTTCAGGCAATATTCAAACTGCCTGCTCTGTAATCCTGTTAAATATACAGCTAATCTGAGGGTTTGCAGCAACCTTTCCAAATGACAATTTGATGAACAGCGGTATGACATCTTCTGAGGTTAGAGGATTAGGCTGTATTCTGGGCTTGCTCTCTATGGAGATGCCAGACAAATGCCTTTACCACACAATTAAATAACATCTGCTACTTTAAAGTGAGTCCTTTAAATAGCGGTAGTTGCAACTAGAAAGTTTCACTGACTGTTTTATGCTAACTGCTTAATTTTGTGCGAGCAACGACTAACAATTACTATATGTAGTCATATCTTGGCTACCTGAGGTTTTCTTTGAATTAGTACTTGGCCACACCTTTACTGTAGTCACAGTGTTCTCGTGCACGTTATAAGTTGGAACATGTGTGTGGAACCTGCTCTGTTCTGTCTTCTCATTTGTAGCTGTGTGTTCACACAAGGAAATGAGCATGCAACTTTTATTCCAGAGTGCATTCTAGCTGAGTTTTTAGCGTAAAGAAAACAGTGTTGGTGTTTTTTCCATAGGCATGTGAAACGCCTGCAACATTTTTGGTCTTGGTGACATGATTTCTACACCACGATGTTCTGATTCTGTTTTGCAAGTTTTGACGCTGTTGGGCACTTACTGAGTTAGGGGGGGGGAATTTCAAGAGTGGGTGTGTCAAAATCTGCTACTGTGGGAACGTTTAGTGTGAGGGTTAGTTGTGAGTAAGCATGTGATTATTCGGAAATGCAAGAGTCAGTGCGTGCATGTGACAGTGGCATTTTACCTCTTACACATAAAGTTAGGTTTGGAACCAATTCATGCTATCTTCACTCTTTTAAGATTATAGTAAACAAAATATATGTTACATTAAACATGCAACACTTTTTTTTTTTTTATGGGGCAAATTACCTGCTTTATGCCAGACGAGTGTACCACAAACAGCGAGACAGAGAGAGAACAGTCATTATTGGTGCTGGAGAGGCTAACCTGACAAAGGCGCCTAGCTTGCTACACCAGATGTATGAGGAGAAATGGGTTTGATGAAGTGCTGATGACGACTGTGATGACGATAGTGCACATGCTAATGAATGGTGCTAAAAGAACCACTTGGTAAATCTGGCCCCCGATATATATTGTTCCAGAGTAGTTCGTTAAATTTAAATTTTGATATCCCGGTTGAAAAAAATAATTGGAGGACCATTTGGGCCTGCCACGAACACAACTGGTTCAACCGGAACCATTTGAAAATGCAAATAGTTCCATTTGGCCCAATTGTGTATTCGGCAGGTCCAATGGGGCCTCCAATCGTTTTTTTCGCCTGGGGTAAATCACGCTGCGATAGGTACATGTGCTCTGCACAACCGCTTAGCTCCACAAGCTTTGGAAAGGCGGGGGAATCATTTCCTGAATTCATACCCTATCAATTCAGCCTCTCTTGTCTCAGCACCCGTGTATGGTGCTTACATAGCAGCCTTTGCTGCATAGGGTAATTACAGTTGTCTTCTTTCTAACTTCAAACGTAAGAAAACAACACTTGGAAACCTAGTCTTGGCCCCCCTTTCTCTCATCGACACACGAGTGCTCGTCCCCGTCGGGAGAGCTAGAGGGGCGCGGCGGGCGAGAGCAGCGTCATCGCCCTCCCCCTCAGTGGGTGCCCAGCGAGCGCGCATTGGTGTGTGCTGCGTGTGCCTGCCGCAGTCTGGTGAAGCCCGGTGTCCCCGTAGCTGCCTGCGTCTTCTTCTCGTGTGTGTGCGTGCTCCCCTAGCTGGCGGCGTTAGACGCCCCCCACGGGCTCACTGGCGGCCATACTTAAACATTATTCAGTGTCCATTTATTATTTCCCCACAGAAAGGGAGGAGCAGGAGAGGCCCAAGTTCAAAGACAAGTGCATGGCCAATTGCTTGAAGTGTATAGACATGTTCTGCGTGTGGGACTGCTGTTGGTACTGGATCCGGATCCAGGAGATACTAGGACTCATCGTGTTTGACCCGTTCATGGAGCTATTCATCACTCTATGCATCGTGGTCAACACGCTATTCATGGCCATGGACCATCACAACATGGACCCAGACTTTGATAATGTCCTCAAGAAGGGGAATTACGTAAGTGCGCCCCCAGTGTTCCTCTGCCGCCGCCGCCAACGGCCGTAGCAGTGCGCGTAGTGCCTCGTGCGCCGCCCCGGAGGAGTGTGCCTGTGTAGTTCGTTCGCCTGCTCTGCTGCTGCTGCTGCTGCTTCCTGGGCCGGCTCCGACCACGCCCATTTTCTATCTTCTCTGCACCGTAGTGTTTTTCTTTACACGTATAGTGTTTTCTTGCCTTATATCTCTGTTCAAATTCCCAGCGTAGTGTGCCTAGCACTTGGCTCCTCCCTTATTTTCGGAGGGCCAGGCATCCAGAGGTAAGCATCGTATTCTGAGTGCTACTTGCTCAAATTTCCTCAGTCGATATAGATACCTTATTTCTCCATTGTATTTCACTCACCCATCCCGGTTCGCACTGCTCCTGAGCTTGTGTCTGTAAGTCAGCGTATATGCCTAGGGTAATTACCGTAATCATCCGTATCCTTATCCGTAACTTCTGCTCCCACACCGTGGTTTTTATTTCACATGCCTCAACACCTCAGCTCCTGCCTGTGGATACATTGCGACGGGAAATTTGAGGCTAGATGCAGGTTTCCAATGACAACAGCTGCATTAACTGCTAATTCTGGTGTAAAGGCAGCCATACTAACTTTAAAACAACCGTTTATGTTGTCACTGACGTTTACTGATGTCTTACCATCAACTGTAATGGTTGCTTAGTGACCATAGCTATTTAAAAGACACATTGTGCCTAACGATGAGATATCTGGGTGGTGTGTGGCTGCTGTAAGTAGCCAGTTCTAGTAGGAGTGCCTTTTGATCTAACACATCGTGATATCAGCCACAGCTCTGGTGGCACAAACTGAAAAAAGCGGCCTTACCATTCTTCAACTGTGTTCACAAAATTTAAAGGATAGGCTGCAGAGACTTCATGACCTGTGCATTACGAAAACATATCTATATGTTAACACGTCGATTTAAACATTGCTCTTTGATCCCTCTTAGCACAAGAATCCCTCTTTCATTTCTCAAAGATAAAAGATCAAACAAAGTTAAGGAACTAAAAGTGACCTCGACGTTAGGCATACTAGTCTGTTTCACGCTTTCAGTGCCTGGTAGTGCCTATGCTTGTTTCTTTCAGCATTCGTAGTGGTCACATTCACAGCCTCGCGTGACAGCACCGTAGCTGCATGCGAGTATATGCAGTGCCTTTACTCTGACATTACTCCACGTCAGAATCGTAGAGCTCTCGCGGAATGGTTTTGCGTTGAACCACGCCGGAGGCACGCATTTCCTTTCTCTGCTTGTTCGCGGATGATGATGATGATGATGATGGGAATGCCGAAGTTGCATGACTAACACCGGTAAGTTATGATCGTTCATCAACTCTCCGCTGCACATACGACTGCGTTCCGATTTCCAAAGGGACATCCACGCTTCGTAGTCGCCTGGATTCTTTCTCTGCATACGAGTAAGCATGTAGCTTGAGTAGAGGCTAGTAGTACTCGCGTTTCCGGTAGCATAGTTAGTTCTCAGAAGTGTTCAAATTGTGATTTCAATAATTATGTGAAGCCCCGGATGAAGCCAGAGGAACATTTACTGCTATGTACAGATGGAAGGCGACACTTCCTGTGTGTTTGTGTGGGTGTGATAAACGTTCTTTTGCTTCTGAGCTCGTTGAAGCATTAAAGATGCTTAAGCTTTAGTGTATAAAAGCAAATTACATTATCCAAGGGGCTTAAAAAGAATGCAGCTATAAAATGAAATTTTCTTCCACAGCACTGGGTAAGGCGTTATTGCATTTGCTTGTTTCTCGAGAAAACAAAAGTGACGAATTGGGAGATACATAGCTAGTGCTTCCCCGAGCTCATGCTGTCGTCCGTTGACCATGTGTGTCTGTTCCTTCTTTTGCAGTTCTTCACCGCGACATTCGCGATAGAAGCCGGAATGAAGTTAATGGCCATGAGTCCAAAAAACTACTTTCGCGAAGGCTGGAATATCTTCGATTTCCTCATCGTCGCGCTCTCCCTGATTGAACTCAGTTTGGAAAACGTCCAAGGATTGTCTGTGCTACGTTCGTTTCGCCTGGTGAGTCGTTAATTTACTTTGCCGTCTCTCATGTGTTTCCCCGTGCTTCCCAGTCATACACACACCACCTCAAAATGTGAAAGTGGGTGCCGCTAATTGTTATGTTCTTATGAATCTGAGATAAGGGATTCTGAATTGCATATGTTCTGTGGTTGCATTTTACTGAAGTCATCGATAGCATATTTAAAGAATTGGTGCTTACTGTTTGGGTGGAGAAACCACGGAACAAAATGTATCAGGTTTAAATACCATCCCATTAAACTAACAGAAATAGCAACTGCCTCAACATTGTTACGCGGCAGCAGGACGAGCCGAACTGTGGTAGAAGCAACGGTTTAATGAGCAGACATGATGGCACGAGCGAACCCCAAAGCTATGCTACATTCAGTCTGTCGTTGTCTTCACTCGGGCTTTCACTGCGTCGTGCGCCTCTGCCTACTTTGTCGCCAGCCTATAACCTATCCCCCTCGGTCACATATTTATTTATAACATTATTTTACAGTGTTTAGAACTTCTAAGTGGCACATCTAGTGGGTAGAACTGTGAGGCATTCGCAAAAGGAAGAAGGCAAGCAAAATTGCTTTGGGAATTTACTGCCTCAATGGCCGTTTGTAGGCATCAAGCTGCACCACTAAACCCCCTTTAATGTGTCACATAATATGCCGCAAGCAGTATGAGCTGCACAATTAATACAATTATTATTATTCAATTAACATATCACCACGGCTAGGAGGCACACATTTTAGCTAATTATATCCTGCATATATTGTTTCTTTTGCCTGCATATGTACTTAAATTCTGTTTAAGCTACATAAGAGTTAGGCAAACTGATACAGTTAAGATGAACACTGTCGATTTTTTATGACAGGCACAATGCAAGAGACATCCTAAGTTAATTCCTTATAAGACGAACAGGCTTTCTGGTCCCGGCAGGTTCATCTTCATGCTGGTGTAATGCAGAACATAGACAAGATGCTGTACAATACTTACGTAGCCTTGTGCGAACGGGGTACTACTGCAATCCCAAAACATCTCATGCTGCAGACGGCGATGGTGCCCTCCAGGCCTGACTTCTCGCCGTTTTCTTCTCCCCGCAGCTACGTGTGTTCAAATTAGCCAAATCGTGGCCTACCCTTAACCTGCTCATCTCTATCATGGGGAAAACCATCGGTGCCCTCGGGAACTTGACCTTTGTCCTGGGAATCATCATCTTCATCTTCGCCGTCATGGGAATGCAACTGTTTGGCAAGAACTACGAAGACAACAAGCACAAGTGAGTGGCTTTAGGGGGCGGGCACCCAACTGAGAGGAGAATGGCGTTTTAAGTGCAGAGCATTTTAGGGGCTCACCTTGTCATCGTAGCTCGCTCACTGGACCCAAATGGAGCCACACGGCATTCCGTCGTTGCGGCGTAACCCAGAGGCTTCGAAAGCCAAGTGGTTTATATTATAGTCATAAGCGTTCGAAATTCATGAACCACTGGCGCTTGTCATACATCTCCTCGTTGTTTAGCGCAAAGAAAACAGTAGGTTACATTTGGTGCAAAATATACGTAATTAACCGGCAGCACCTCGCATTCATTTAGTTAGGAATGCTTGTTGCGTTGGTTTTTTCGATAGTAAGCAAAAAAAGTGGCAGTGCAACGCTGGCACAGGCAGGAAGAAAAGCAAGCACAAAAAGAACAGAACTCCCGCTGGCGCAGTTTTAGGCAGGGGGTGCATGAGCACTGTGAAGGCGGGAAATTTGAATTGCATTGGGTGGTAGCAGTGTGCGGGTAACGGCGCTACAGCCCATTATGGCGAATCACTGCTCTGCACTTCCGACAGCTTTCACCTTGAGTGGAACGGCTTTAATTATTTTTTTTAAAGATGGCACCATATCAGTGCAGCGTGTACAAGCTTGAGGTTTGCTCCACTACTAATTCTACGTGCAGTGTTAGAGTTTTATTAACAACTACAACGCTGTCGTTGAAGGCTACCTCGAGAGAGGAATTAACTGCGATGTTCCGTCCGGTCTCTCTTGCTCACCATCGCACTCTCTGTTGTCCGTTTTGTCCTTTCCCTCGTGCAGGTTCAAAGATAACTTGGTTCCCCGGTGGAACTTTGTTGACTTCATGCATTCTTTCATGATCGTGTTCCGAGTGCTATGTGGGGAGTGGATCCAGTCCATGTGGGACTGCATGTGGGTCTCTGGCTGGCCCTGCATCCCCTTCTTTCTCGCTACTGTGGTCATCGGGAACCTTGTGGTACGTATATGCCCACAGTACACCACCACCACCACCACCAAAATCACAAGAGCGGGCCTTTCTTTCGCCGTCAAAAGGCCAAATTTCAAAGGCACTGAACCTAGCAAAACGAGATTGCTGTCTAAAGCCCTTCGTTGTTAAATTTGGAAATTATGCTTAATTGATTTTGGGGGTTCCTGTGCTCTGTCATGCGCTGATTCGAGACAGTGCGGCTCTCACAGCTTTTTGTTAACGAATGCTGAATCTAATACCTGGGCTACACAGCCATTTCGAAGGCCTTCGAAGGGCCTTCGAATGCCTTGTTTATTGAGTGGCACATTGTCTGCATATTATACGCACTTGTAAGCAAGTTGCCAACTGTCGGTTTAAAGTTTCAATGTTTCACAGGTTTAACCGAGCAAGTTTTCTCAGGGTGACTTCATCTGAGCTAGCCATGGCTGAGCTGTGGGTGACCTGTCTAGATGTAGCCTAATATGTTTGCGGGTATGAACACTGAGGCACAATACATGTTCACAACACATCAGTGCACCAGCGGCTTGCAACTTTACGCTCCTTTAGCAGTGGAATCGGCACCCACAGAGCATGCACGATACAGTCATTGCATTTCTTGACATGGTTTATCTTGTGCGTTTTCCTCCATGGCAGCTACATTCACCATGGCTGGCTTGGTTGTTAATGTAGGCGTATCTGTTTAAATGCCGCTAGCCTGCTTCTTACCCCATGATTCTTGACTCCAGTACTTTGTGATGAGGGTACCCAGCATCCTGGGAGGGCAATTAATCAACCCACAGACGACATCGTTCGGCATGTTGGCGCGCTGTCAGACATGTGTGCCATTTATTCTGCCTGTGACCACCTTTTGCTTGCTTGAATGTCTCTCCTTGTATATTACAGTTAAACGTGAATGTAACGAACCTCTATGTTCGTTCTAACAAACATAGAGCGAATGAAGCTCACCATTGTAAATGCCATCTTCACCTGCAAGAAAGAAGAATGTCACCGCTTGGTAGAGTTCATCTAGCACACTTTCAACAATTCTAAGTGCAGAAAAGAGCATCGAGTTTGCAAAAACAGGCCCTTTCAGCATGCGTTTGATTCTTGAAATGCTGTGCATGTGGAGCGCCGTCGGAGGACACATCCATCCACTCTTATTGGGGATTCCATGCTAGTTTACTTCTTCTGCTGACTGTACTTGTGTTGTGTCTTCTAGCACATTATTGTCTTGTAGCATAGGAAGGTCATGGAGCCACATGAAACTCAATTAGATTAAGCCAGAATACAGGGACGTTACACTGCACTGAATATTACCAGGTTTTATTCATTCTTCAATGAAATACGCTACTATTTGGCCAGTTGATGCATGCCACCTTGAAGAAAGGCACACTAAAATCACACAAAACTGTGTCGTCCTTTTTTGTTGGTTCTGATTTTAGAAGTTTCTTTTTCTTTATAAAGTTTGGTTTATCATTGTGTGAGCGTCAACATGGTGTGCGTCGACAAAAGTTTGGCCTGTCAGAGGGCAGACAGAGAGTGACAGAGGGAAAAAAGAACTATGGAGCACATGTGGAGACAAGTGACGTCAACTAAGCTGGCAGCAGTGGTGCTGCCTTGTCACAGCTACCAGTCTAGTTGCTCGGAAAGCGGCGGCTCCTCACCACTTCCCGCCATCCAAAACACCCATTGCCCGGCATTTCAGTGTAGAACAGAGTGTGAAGCGAGTGCGGGGCTGAATAGGCTCAAGTGAGGATAGAATGGGAATGACGACAAAGAAATGCTGGTATTGGTGATCAATGAAAGAAGCAACAGGCAGCGAGTGCCGCTGCTAAAGCGAACAAACATGACCATGACCACGTAGCTGGTTGGAATACAAACACGGTTGGTACAGTGGGCAAGGCATATTGGAGAAACACCGTGTTTTGGCCTTCTGAAGCTGAACCAAAGCTTGTGCTTGGAGCTGACCCCCAAGCTCGTGAGGGAGAGGGACCAAAAGCTCACACATTCAAGGTTCCACCAATGAATCTTTCATTAATTTATGTTTGCTTTCAGGAATGTCCAAGCGACTGCTATTCTGCACAAAACGTTCATCTGCAGAGAACCACTACTGAGCTTTTTTTTTTTTTTTTTTTTCATTTGCATTATCCCCTTCTTTTAAGTATGTCTACGGAACGTATTTGTTGAAAAGTTATGCGTGCTTAAAAATCACGGTGTATCTGTGTCTTTCCCCCTCACCAGGTGCTCAACCTTTTCCTTGCCTTGCTGCTGTCCTCGTTTGGGGCGTCCAATCTGTCCCAAGCGAATCCAGACAGCGGCGACACTAAAAAACTACAAGAAGCCATCGAGCGGTTCCATCGGGCAAGTCGGTGGATCAAGTCCAACTCTATGAAACTTTTCAAGGTACATCTGGCCATTGATCACTGTTCGAACGGTGCTAATAATCACACGCTACTGAGATACTAACTAATAAATAAGTGTGACAAAAAAACATATCTTGTCTCAGTTTTAACGTGCTGTGTTCCAAGTGCTATTGCATTTTTGTACCACACCCACTGTTCTGCTCTGCATCGTCTCAATGCTGTTTGTATTGTCAACAACATTTCGAACTCAAACAGTCTATCACATAAGTATGCTAGGAGAGAAGTGTCTTGCCTCCACCGCAGCATGCCATTAGTGTCACCTAATTCATGCGCTGCTCTGCCTCTGATCTCAACGTCGTGTTTCCCCTCTGCTTTTTTTCTCTTTCACGTCTTTCTGCTGCTCACCACAAAATGACAATCTAGACAACTATTGCAATTTCATGACTCCTCATGTGAGAGAAGGCACGTGAGGCTGGCATAAGACTCATTGTACCACTTGTGCTGCCACCGCAGAGCTTCCGTCGGAAACCACGCAACCAGATCGGGGACCAGACAACAGACATTCGTGGTAGCGGCGCAGGCGAAGAGTTGGAGATCGACCCGGGCGTCGCAAGAGAAGTTGTTCTCCTCGACGGCCGAGTGCCGATGCGAGATAAAAAGCCCCAACACAACAACGACCTCGAGGTTGTCGTTGGGGACGGCCTCGATATCGCCATTCAGGGTGAGCTTACATTTTGTAATACAGTTGAACCTCGTTATAAGAGACATGGATGTAAGAGACAAATGGGTATAAGAGACACTATTCACCCACATGGTTGGCTGCCCTATCTTTCCCATTACATTGACCTCTTTTATAACAGACATCGTATGTGTAGAAAATTGGTTGTAAGGGACAAGTCATTCTTGAACTTTAATCGATAATCCCGCTTGTAACAGACATTTTAACTTCAGATGCAGTGCCACCAGTCACTAATTACAGTTGCTTCCATTCTAGAAACACAGGTGGACGACAGACGCCTGCTGTCGTTATTTATTATAACTTCAGCAAATACAAAGTGGTTCAGTCAGCTGTGAAATGACGATGAAAAGCCCTGCCAATAGAAATGCAACTTACAGAAGTGATTGAAGCTCACTGCCATCCATTGGATGGAGCGCGATCGCACATGCGGGCTCTCCCACTCGCGTAGTTCCCAATCAAGAAGCATCGCAGGTGTTGGGTCCTGCAAGCGTAACGAATAGCCTGAGCACATAGCTGAAGAAGCTGTGCTCTCTGACTATTCATCAGGCTTGTGAACTCAACATCTACGATTCATCTTCCACAAACAAGGAAAGGAAAAGAAGCTTGTAGAATCGGTTGTAAAAAACAGTGTAAATACAGTCATGAAGCAAACAACGATTCAGAACTGTTTCATAAATTTTCGGGGCCAAACATAAATTAGAATGAATCTTTTGAAACATGCTGTAGCGTTCTTTTGAGCTTATTTTAGTCATACGATGCCAACATTGAACTAGGATCTGATTAGTAAGTGAAAACATGGTTCCCTGCTTATAAGAGACATCTCATATAAGAGACAGAAGCGGCTCCCCGGTACGTGTCTTTTATAAAGGGGTTCAACTGTAAAAGAGTGAAAGGACACAGTAATGGCAACATGGAGATATTTTGACGCATCTGAAGTTTATTAAGGTAAGGAAAGCCTTACATGTCTAATGCGAAGGTGCCCTAGCTTGAATGCCCTCGAAGAAGTTGGGCTGAAAGTTGACCCCACACAAGAGGCCTGGCAGCATGAAGGAAGCATACCATATGGGGAGTCGTCAATCAGTGGTGGACACCAGACGCCGGCTGTGGTTTGCCCGCAGGTACCCTCCTCTTAAAAGAGCCATGAAGAGAAAACACAAGTTTGGTTCATTCAAAAGATTGCCTCGTTAGAATCATACTGACACCACTTTTAACGCAAACTTCGCTCAAATAAGCTACATAATTAGGTAAAAAGGGAATGGCCATGCGACCCACTAGCTAATTTCCCGCAACAGAACCTATGATGTCATAGCAGACAGCTCTGCGATTGGCGGAGGGTGGCAAAAGCAAGTGCAAATTAGGCAGAGCTTATAAGCTTGCTGAACGAGCTATTTGTGCTGAAATTTAGGGCACATTCTTTTTAAAGCCCTAAGAATGGTGGGACAAACAGTGGAAGTTACGAAAGCACACGTGAACATAGAAGTACCGATGCGTACTGCTGTTGGTACTGCGCGCACTATGCTTGGTTTAGATGCACAGGACGGCGGGGCTTTGGGGTTGTTTCAGACGACACTGGCCAATTGACGCAAGCGACGATGTCTTACGTAACCATATTTGTCGAGCGAGCACCATGTTTCACGAAACGATTGTCTCCATGAACAAAACAAGCCATGTACAAATACGTTCACAAACAAACCAAAGGAAGAAAACGGCTTGCCGAGGTGTGGTGGCGCCATCTAGGTTGACTAACGGTAAACAAGGCCCTGTGATGTCATTGCAGACCACGAAAACGCACGATTTAGTGGGAAAATCAAAATTTTAACTTAGAATAATTAATTTCTCAGTGAATAAAGCATCGTTTGCATTCGGACAAGCGCTGGGGGCACTATAACACACACGAAATCTTTCAAATAACACAAACTTGTGTTTTGTCTTCATGGCTCCTTTAAAGGACTGCTGGAATGACAGTTTTGCCGGTATATTCCTGTTAGGGCGCGCCCACATCCCTGTTTTGACCTCGGCTGCCCTTAAGAGGCCTGGCAATGTGTACAGTCCTCAAAAGTGTTAACAATAACGAAGAAGCGGGTGCCAGCCTATGCACGGAGCGGCAGATTACGATAGCCACCGGCGCATCTTCGGCGCCTGATAATGGGTGCTTCCGATGCAGGCTTTCTGTTCTTGGCAGCTCCTGCGCATGCGCATAACATCGCTGATTATCCTGGGCGCTATAGCAAGCTGCCACTCTAGGCATACGCTGACACCTCGTTTTTTGTTGTTGTTAATACTTTTGATGACTGTAGACATCAAGGCTTTTACCTTCCACTTGTCCTCAGCCTCAGTGAGCTCATTTTCTGCGGTACAAGTATACATGCCGAAATCAAATGAACTAACTTGCATAGAGAAAGATCAACCGCACAAACCGGTGCACTGTAACAACTAAAGCAGAATGTAGTACAATTAAAAAAGTAATGTTCTTTTGCTAGAGGTATAAACTTTGTGGTAATTGCGTAAATGTATCCCTTGTGGTGAACAAATTGTAAAAAGGCTGTCGCTTGTTTTCATTGTTTTTCACCAGGTGATGGCAAGGCCGTTAAAATGAAATTGAAAAACAACTCTAAGCCTGTGATGAATTCTGTTTGGGTGGGACCCATGATCGAGCCTCAGAACAAGCAGCTAGAGAAAGACAACAAGGAAAAGGTAGGTCTAATCCCGCTAGACGCGTGTTCTTCCTGCACCTGGTATGCCCATTCCCGCCACTGCCATTTCGGCCATTGCCCTTGCAGGAGAAAGAGGCGCAGGGCAATAAAGTGTACCCGCAGAAGGACGAGGATACCCTCAGCGAAAAGTCAGCGTCCAGCCCCAAGGAGAAGAGCCTCCTTGTGAACAAGCCGTCCAAAGACCTTAGCAACAGCTCCCTGTACCTGGGGAACAACCTGGAGGAGGAGAAGAAGGACGCCAGCAAAGAGGACCTCGGCAGCAAGGAAGGTGCGTGCGCTTTCCGCCTCTCTTCACTCATCGTGCGTTCTCTCTTTATCTCTTTGAATGCTTCCAGTAGCACTAATTCCTCACCGCCTCCAACATTGAGTGATCAACTTCACTGCCAAATAGGTGGTGAAGCTGATCACTTAACATTACTAACACCGAAAGCTCAGATAAAAACCTTCGGCTCACGTCTGCAACACAACATTCTGTCACAGTCTTATGTAACATGTAACTACCATGTGCACATAACTAGGGTGTATACAGCATCAAGTTTAAATCCTAAATCTCTGTTCTGAGAGCCCTGATGTTCGGTGGAATGCTGATAGTAGGCCCCCCAGTCTTACGACGACCCGCTTATTATGATGGATCACCGTGTTCCCAATGCACTAAGAACCCCGATCATACAACGCTCAGGTGCACGTGGTCCACTCCACTCGGTGGACGCTGGCAGGGACCAATCAGCATTTTCCCCATTTTTTACACGACCACGCCACCTCATGCCGACCTCTCAGCCCCCATTTGATGCCACTTGATATGCAAAGGTCCGCAGGGGGCCAGACCACTTGCTGAACAGACGCAAGCAAGCAGACGGGTGCTGGCGGGCGGGAGTTAACCTTCGACGACCCCACGCAGCAGCAGAACACCAACGCGCCAACCGCAAGAAGTCAAAGTCCTCGTGAATTTGAAGACCGTGAATTTGAAGCACCCATTGAGCCAACGGACATGAAAACACATACGACGCAACCCTGCAACACCCGCATTCCTCGCCTGCGCAGTCCAAGTTTCTTCCTTACACCACACTCTCTCTGCCCTCTCTCTACTTATCAGCATCTTTCAAAGCCACGTTGTCTCTCTGTTCCTTTCTTTCCCGCCTTTTTTCCATCGCCGCTTCGTTAGGGTTTAGCCTCGTACTGTCATTCATGTCGCTTGGCCTTGGCAGTTTCACACTCCCGCCTTTTCCCCCTCTGAGCTGCGTTGCTTCCCGGCTTCTCACGTCGACCTTCTCGCATGCGCAAAACGCGGGTCTGGTAGGCTAGCGCTGGACGGCATAGGGGTGGTGTGGCACGCAGCGCATGGCTGGCGGACTAGCACAGACGCCATGGAGGGGAGGGGGGCACAAAATAGGCATTTCTTGTTTTTAGAAACTTGAAATTTTAGCTAAGGCTTCGCAAATTACGCAATAACACGCTAAATGTTATTATGTATGTAGTAGTTTGATTAAGTTCTTAGCCCTCCTGTCACGTGAGAGCGTCTACTAGGCTGGCATTTACCCATACTCCGATCATACACCGCTTTCACGCGGTCCCTTGAAAGTCATATTATCGGGGTTCCACTGTATAAATAGATATCATATTGTCTCTGCACCCCTTGTTTGCAATTTCTGTAAAGGAATAGCCTGCACTAGTATATTTACGTGACAGGCAGAAAGGGTTACAGGTAAAAAAAGGAACGTGTGATGGTGCAGACACCAGTCGCTTGCAGAAGCTCAGGTGCTGTTCATTTCCTTCGCTCTGAGCAGTACTACTATTCATGAAGCATCCAGTCTAGAAGCGCATCTACAAACATTGCAATCTCACCGCCCATTACGCAGGTGAGGAGCCCCCCACCGACGAGCCAGTCAACCCGGACACAGAAGACGTGGACACGGACAAACTGGAGACGGCCACGTCGGACGTCATCATCCCGGAGCTGCCTGCCGACTGCTTTCCTGACTGCTGCTACACGCGCTTTGCCGCCGCGTGCTGCTACGATGAGAACAAGCTCTACTGGCAACGTTACAAGATCATCCGCACCAAGGTGTTCGCGCTCGTCGAGCACAAGTACTTCGAAACCATCGTCGTGGTTCTCATCCTCACCAGCAGTCTCGCGCTGGTGAGACAACTCTCCTCCCGTTTCAGTAAAGGCTGCTCGCAATAACTGCAACTTCGGACACGTGTTGTATCAAACGAAGTGTAATGTGCTCAGACATTACTTTTGGTTTACCAGCGTGTTCTTCATTATGCGATAGCAGTTGCTCACACGTGCACTGCATTGTGACTCCACAGGCACTCGAAGACGTCAATCTCAAAGACCGGCCGCTGCTCAAAGCAGTGCTCACATACATGGACAAGACCTTCACGGTGATCTTTTTCTTCGAGATGCTTCTCAAATGGACAGCCTTCGGCTTCAAAAAATACTTCACAAATGCCTGGTGCTGGCTGGACTTTGTCATCGTGCTCGTAAGTGGTCGTGGCATTGATACTGTGAGCTTCTTTGGCCATTCTTTACAACGGGCATTGAGCCTTTCTATCTATATGCAGATTAGCATAGTGTTATTGTTCGATTTTGCCAAAAAAATTTTACAGCTCAAGGTCATTCTACCTGAGCCCAACTTTCAATTTGAACACTGCCCACCTGGCCTTCCTTTCTTTACAACCTAATCCAAATTTTTCTTCTCTTTCAATCATATATAAACTATATTGCCAATGCTACTTGCTTCTTTTCACTAAGTGCACTGCTAACTTTTCCGTATTGCCAAACAGTCATTAACATGTAACCAAAATAGCATAACAAATGAAAGGGGCAGGAAGAAATGGTGCAGCAAATGACACCAATGTGAACAGAGGGCACAGTACAAAAAAACACCCCTTGAAGTAGTCATAAATTGTGAAAGTGCACAACCAACCAGTGCTTAAGGGCTCATAATTGGAAGTGGCATAAAAAACAATACAAACGACAGAAAAAAAGTGAGCGGGCACCCTAATAGCTCTTGTCTTGTCAAGCAGTTTATATAGTCATAAGCGTTCGAAACTCATGAACTGCTGGCGCTTGTCATACATCTCCCTGTTGCTTTGCGCAAAGAAAACTGCAAGTACATTTAAGGCAAAGTATACATAATTAACTGGCAGCGCCCGTGTTCATTTAGTTAGGAACGCCCGTTGGGTTGGTTTTTACGATAGTAAGTGAAAAAAAGTGGCAGTGCGACGCCGGCACGTGTGGGAGGAAAAGCAAGCACAAACAGAACAGAACTCCCGCTGGCGCAGTTTCAGGCAGGGGGCGCGCGAGCACTGCGAAGGCGGGAAATTTGAATTGCATTGGGTGGTAGCAGTGAGCGGGTAATGGCGGTACAGCCCATTATGGTGAAATCACTGCTCTGCACTTCTGACAGCTTTCACGTTGGGTGGCTTGGCTTTAATTTTTTTGCGACATACCTAGGCTGACGTTTAAAAATATAGTACTTTGAAACAGGTTGCTGACTTTGCCCCTAGAAGCAAACTTTCACAAATGGTGTGGCAAAAGAGGGTCAAACAAAGAGGGTCAAAGAGGGTCAAACAATGTATGTACCACATAATTGGCTCAAGACCGGAGAATGTGCTCTTTGTTATCTTGTGCCTTTATGTCCGCAGTGTCAACTGACAGCCAGCCAAGCGTTTCATTTTAATTAAATGCAAAGCCTTTTGCACTTTGTGTTCTCTAACCAAGTTCTTTGTAAATTTACATATGGTTTATGCTGCATGAAAGCAAGAAATTGTTTAGCATTTCACAGCTTCTTCACAGTTTGTGGGTTTTGTTAGTTTTTAAACTCTCAGATATACATAGCTTAGCATTGGTGTAGTGACCAAGTGTGTTTAGTGTGCTTATAAAACTTTTGCAGGAGGTTCTTTTAAATGACATCATTTCTATAAAAGCTAAAACCAGCTGCTGTGACTACTTAAAATTTTTCAACAACAACTTATGCCTGACTTGACAATGCCGCATATAATTTTCACATGTGAGAGAGCAAAACACAAGGAATTTCAATACTGTGCTTTAGTTGTTTTTTTTATTATTATTTGCAGGTTCAGTGCACACTTAGGTGCATAGAATAAACACGTCATGCATGCTTCACATGGTATTTGGTGAGCTAGCTTTATTAAAGATGGTATGAACAATACTATCAAAACTGAAAAGTTGCCACACTAAGCCACTGTTTTCAGATATGCGCATTGAAAATGGCCGAGGTTTTCCTTTTCATTTACACCCAAAATAAAAGCACGGGCACGCAGGTGTAATCTTTCGAGCAGCCTGTATGCCAGCTTGTCTGAGAATCCTCTCTGTTTTGCTCTCTGTGCAGCGCGAGTGTTGTGCTTTGCGTGCAGTGTCCGTGCCTTGTTGTTGTTCCCCCTTTCTCTCTCTCTGCCCCCGAAGCCCCCTGTTGAGCCCCGCTTTCCCCGCCCCCGCTCCTTTCCCCCACCGAGTCAAACCAGCCTGCATCCGTCCCAGGTGTCCTTCTTTAACATGGCCGTAGCCATGATGGGCTACGGACGCATCCCCGCCTTTAAAACCATGCGCACCCTACGAGCGCTCAGACCTCTGAGGGCGATGTCCCGCCTGGAGGGAATGCGCGTAAGTAGACGCCACACACCACCCGGCCTAGAGGCACGCACCAAACACATGCGTACAACTCATCTCTCTCTCCCCCCCTCTCCGCGTCTGCCGTGGCAGCCGTTGTGAGGGCACACGTCACAACCCGTGCACACATGCACTCACGCCGGGCTTGCCGAGGCTGCCGGACGGTAGAACTCGGCGGCATTGCCTTCTTGTACTGCACCCTGTTGTTAAGCTAACCAAACCAGAGTGGGCGATCCAGCCACCTTTATAAGGTTGATTGGTGAGAAAGCTCAGCATTCTTTTACTCTGTGTGACTCTGTTATCTAGTTAGGATCGACTAAACAAGCATCGTGCGGGGTGTTGTGTAAAAAAAAATGGTGCTTTGAGTGCAGAGTCCCTTTAGCTCGCACAAACTTTCACAACAATGGCTAGTGGTTGAAAACGGCAGTTCACCTTTCCTGTCTTGCAACATCCACCCACTGAAAAGGTTCTACTTTAATCACCGGGAAAAAGTGGTACATTTGAAACCCAAGTCAGCGGAAGGTAACGTCAATCTGCAGAATGCTTGAAAGCTGGATCAGGCAGCCACATGTCTGAATTTTTGTGCCAACAAACCTTCTAACCTGAATGCCCAGCCAAAACATCGCAAAGGAAGGAGCTTGCATCGAGGTTTGTCGAATCTTCCAAGTGAAAATAATCTTGAGCTCTGAAGCAGTCCTTGGCAAGCACAGTGTGAAGGCGGGGCGCACTGGGTCATTTCACGCGCAAAGACTAGTTGCGCACGCAGCGAGCACATCATACGCCGCGCACGCGCTCCCGCGTCTGTGTCGTGTCTGCTGTCCGTCTGTGGTGCTGTCCTAGTCTGGTGTGAGGCATGCGCCAAGAATGGCTTGTGCAAGCAGCTGTTCTCGCCAGCCATCCCCGGTACAAAAGCAGAAGAGCTCTTTTACGTAGGCCACTCCACAAAGAAGTGATCAAACGATGCAATGAATCGATCAATCAATCAGTGATGAAGCAATGCAATGGGTTTGCGAGAAGATGCTGAAGATGTGTGTAATTGATCGCAGCCTAATTAAGCTGAATCCACTAATTGCTCTTTTTTTTTCTTTGCTTCAAAACAGACATTTTTGTTACAAGGAAGCTTTCACGCTTAGTAGTCATACAGGTGACTATTTTACTCTTTTGGAACTGCAGATCTACTCCATGTCTTAATAACATAGAGCAACAAAATAAACTTTAAAAATTTTGCCTTTTATGCTGAAGGAACCGTTTAGCCACAAGTTTTGTCAATTTCTGGAGCATCTTTTTCAGACATAAATCACAGTACTGTCATCTTTCAACAAAACGGAAATGCTAGCGTAATTCTACGGATGGCAATGATCCCTGCTCGACCATTTCGAATCCTTTGCATGTGATGTAAAGTGGGGTTCATTGGTTCACCTCGAAGGAAAAACAATGCCACAACCAAAATATCGACTTGCTGAGCGATTTCTCGGGGTTTTCTCGACCTGAGGCTCAAAGGCATGTATTTTCAACTACTATAAGGCAGCATTTTCAAACACCGTGGTTTGCCACCATGTGGAGAACAAAAATGACCCTAAATTGTTGCCTTTATCACTATAAAAAACGTATGTTAGGAGGTGGTCACAGACATCAAAATATATATATAGCGCCTGTCTCGTCTACTCTGTTCTTCGTCTATGTGTTTTTGTTGCGCTTCAAATCATGGCATCTATTCACCAACTAGCCCAGCAAGAAGTTCTCAGTTATATAGGAACTCTCACATGGGCTTAAACGTCTAAGGCTAGTGAACGGAGGATGTTTTTCTTGTTGTTTTGTTATACTAATTTTCCACTAAACCAGCTGACATTACACATGGAGAAATTTTATACACGCAGACTCATTATTAACTGACAAGATACCAACCATCACAAATCTAGGCTTTGATCATTCCCCACGTGGTAAGATCTGCAAGGTCTTCCAGAATTAGGGCTACTTATCACGCAAAAAAATAGAACAAAGTCTCATGTCACAAAAACTAGGGGGATGTTGGCGAGAACATGCAGATACGCATCTGTCTTGTGTGTATGTTGTCCTTGGTCTCTAGTGTGCCTGGACGAGACAAGGAACAAGGGACACTTGGACAAACAAACGCCACTATCCAAAGAGCCATGGTCTGCGACTGCTTTCAGCTCCACAATAAAGCAAGGGGCAGCATATTATCAAACGTCTGTTTTTTTTCACTGTGAAGGGTAGCCAGATCAAGGAGCTGTCTACAGCCACAGTCTGTCCTGTTTTTCCTTCACAGCCAGTCATTTGTACAATTACGACGAAATCCTTCTCGCGAAAATAAACAGTGAGGCAGACAGTCACTAGTGAAAAGGGGATGCGTTCAGTTCATAATGTACTAACATTAGACACCTCCAGTGCGATTTATACTTTTCCTGTCGGGCGGAAATGTTACTTCAGCAAGACAATTTCCAGAATACCCACGTATAAAAAAGTCAGAGGCGTACACAATCGTAATGCCGTAAAACGTGTCTCTTTTACCGCGTCCTAACAAGGCTGCCTTCAAGCAGCTCATAACTTGCGACACCCCAGAACTACATCCAACAAAATGTTTAATAAACTTGCAAATATTATTACAGTTTATTTATCCCGCAAACTTGCTATGAAGAACATTTGACGTAATAGCAGCGGGGAGTATGTCGACCAAATTACCACGTGAGGTGAGGCGTGCGAGCATTCCGACATTTTTGGCCACATCGAGTACCTAGACCGTGTGTACAGGCGCATGCACCGCCCTCCGTCCCCTTGCCGTTCCCTACAAAGGCCGAAATCCAGGCGATTCCCTCGTCCGCCCTTCCCCTTCCCCCCTGTTCCGAATGTTGTCCCCCAGGTAAGTGAGCCCTCCCCACGCCCACCGCGAAACAGCGAGCGCTCAACCCCCTCTTTCCCCGAGGTGCTTGCATGCACCCAAAGCGGCCTGTTCTTCTCGCCAGGTGTCAGTGGTCAATCTAATAGCGTCAGCGCTGGGGGCGGGCCGCATTCAAGCCTTCAAGACGATGCGGACGCTCCGGGCCCTTCGACCACTCCGGGCTTTGTCCCGGTTCCAGGGCATGCGGGTGAGTATGGCAGCACCGTGTGGGCTTGGTGTGCTCGGTGGTCGTCTCACCGTGTGTTGTTCGTGCGTCTGTGTGTGGTCGTGTGCTCGTGTGCACCTGCGTAACTTGGCGGCATACGGCTCGTCTCTGCATTACACCACTGAAATGCTGCGCCAAGAGCATTTTTTTTTTTTTTTCGCACAGATCTTGAGACTCCAATTCGAGAAGAGCTAGTAATAAAGCAATATTTTCTTTGTCACTAGTCCTATGACAGAAGAAGACTCAACGTATGGATGGTTGCTCACGATAGAGTAGTATTTTGTTTGTTTTCGGCACGCTCCCTTAGCTTCTGGAGTTGCATTCATTACTCGAGGGGGAATCTGCAATCTGGGGGCACTGAACAGGCATGCTCCGAATGTTGTTTCAAGGGGAGAGGCCCACTAGATGCGTCAAATATAATTCTCGTGAAGAATTGAAGCTATGTTTTAGTTTAAGACAAGGTTGTTAATCAGTTTTAACCTATGTTTCCCTTATAATTTGCCCATGAGCTTTGAAAATGATTGGCAAAACTGCAGCTTGTAAAAATTATGGAGTATTGCATGCTACTTTCGTGAGAAATATCTGCATAACATCCAGGAAGTGAAATTCAATCAAGCTTTCTCTGTTAGTGTAAGGCAAAAAAAATGTGATTATCCCTGGGTACTTTCAGGCCAAACAGAGTCAAACGAAATTTCTGAAACTGTTGTGTGCCTAATGATCACAGTAGGAGGAGCAACTACCAGACAACACTGAATTTGTGACGCAATTAGCGTGCATATGGGGATCAGAAGATTCCCCTGGCTTTTTAATACATAGTGCTCTTGACGAAACGTTTCACAGGTGCAATCTGGTGGTGGCGTCATTGTAAAATACCTTCTACATCTTTATCATGCAACTGATAATATTTCGTATAGCTGTTCCTATGTCGATTGTGTTAACTTAAATTAGCCGAGGAATTGAGCAGTATCAACCTAACGTGTCAACAGGGCACAACTTGTGGTAATCTGCCTAAATTATTTTCAAAGCAGTGGCACGAGGTAGTTTGGGCGATGCCAACCAAAGAACGCTGCTGGTGCACGCCATTTTCTGCCGGTATGCAACAGGCAAAAAGCATGTAAAGCCATTAAATGTGCGCATTTACATTTTACCTTTGCCTCATCAGTAAACAGAAGCCAGAGTCCCTAATTTCATCTGTAAAAAAAACCACAAGCAGGACGTGTCAGCAGGACCAGCTGACTATTCCTTTCTTTATGTGATCAAGTACTAGGACATAAATGGAATAATAGAACTTGCCCTTGGGGAAAGAAAGGCTTGCAAGTGGCTTTTATGTGCTTATTGTGATTGGCAGATGCCCATACACTGCTTAGTGGGCTTTCTTACGTGTTCTGAGCTTCTGGCTGTTTGCTACAAGCTTTGTGTTCTTGGGAACTACAACGCTGCTGGTTTTGTGAGCTGCTGTAATGCTTCGCTAGGCGTAATTGCCATTATTGAAGTCTTGGGCGAATCCGTCAATTATCTGCGTTTACATCTGCTGTGAGCGCAAAACGATCTTACTGAGGTCTATAACACCACCAGTTCGTGCTGCGTCGAATGGCGATGCGAAGTAGAGTGCACGTTAGAAAACTTGCAAAAACTAGATTGTGTCTGCAACTGACGCACATTTAGTGGTCGTCTGCAATGCATCCGCACCTACTACTGAGTACTGTACCACTAAGGCTTTTCTGATGAGAACACTTTTTTTCTGTGTTTTTGTCTTCCATGCCAAGCACAGCGCTGTTGAGAATGCCCCCCTTTAGTGCGTGCGCGTTTGTCTGCTTTGTACCATGTACCAGCAAAATAATTATGGCTGCGGCAAATGGCGCAAGCAAGCGTGCTCTACTCATATTCGTGCCTGCTAAGCTTGACAAAACACCAGCGCCTAAAATGTCCTCCGTAATTAGCAACACAATCACTGACTTAACACCACACCTGACACTGACTGACACACACCACGATACGCACGCACTGCCCGGTCCGCTCGTCAGAAATTAGTTACGTACCTCGTTTTTTTACCAGCCCTGGCGAGGCCGAATTTCTGTCAAGCTGACTGCGGAACATTCAGGGCCCCACACAACACGACGCGAGTGAAGCATGCAGTGGAATGCACAGCCCGTTTTTGTTCTCTGCAATGCTGCATGCACTCGCATGCCTGCCTGTACCGCACGTAGGCCACACCTGATAGGTCCACTTGCCCTCCAGGTAAGTATGTGTCGTTCGTAAATCTATCTTTCGGGCCAGTCACTTTGACCTGCTAATTATGCGCCACTGTCGCTGTTCAGCCTAAGGTGAGCGACTCAGCAAGTATTGCCGTCGCATGTTTGTTCTTCATGTTCTATGTCCCCCATCACCATCGTGCGGCGAGCCGTCAAACTCAAGCACGGGCCACTTTCAAACCACACTCAGAAACGCGAAAATGCTTTTCCATAAAGAACCAATCAGTACGACGTCGCCTTGACGTACTACAAACTACCAGGCCCTGTGCTTTACGCTTTGATGACTCGCATTGAAGGCAAACCACCACAACATCACTCACAAGTTCTATTTTTGGCTCTTAAATGACTGTTGCATCTGTTCTTTTACTGCCTCTCATTCTGTACTTATCTGACTTTTCTTTTTACTTTTTGTATGAAATGTGCTTATGGACCCCCTTTCGTGGGCTTGTTGCTTCATATGACTGGTAGAGTAGAATTTTCGCGCACTATTGCACAGCTTTTTTTCTGCGTACGTAATTCTTGCTGCATGAAAACTTCCAAGGACTCATGACAAAATTAGTTGTATGAAAGCCTTGAAATTTCTTTCCAAAAAGCTTTCCCCTGGAAGGTACTACGGATTGCTTGTATGGTTTTCATTGAATCAAGTGTATCTCTCTCTTTTTTTTCCCCCCTTTTTTTTCTTGCACATGAAAGCATGGTGCATTCCATGCACGCCTTCTCAATGAAACATCTGGGTCATCAACTACAGATTCAACCCCCGCACTAATGATCATTGGGAAAAAAATCACACTATATATTTAGTACGTAAAGATCTTGTGCAATGGTAATAAAATTTCTCTGATGCAGGCTTAAACATCTTTATTCACAATTCTTTTGACTTCATACAGAGGGCAATTTTTCTTTGCCCTGTTTTACTTGTTTCTGCAAAGAAGTCAATTCAGTCCCTAAAAGAAGCCGGAAATTTGTTGCAGCCACTCTTTTGTTAGCCTTTGCAATGCTGCAAGTGAGGCTAGGTGACAGCTTTGCACTGTTAGGATGTGATGCTAATGTTGCATTGTACTTTTAAGCGTTTTTGTGCCACAGCCTCATTTGGGAAAACGACATTTAATGTGTGTTTATATGAAGCACCAAACATTCGTGGAGAATTCAGAGGCAGTTCATAGCATGTCCGAAAGCTGTCTCAGCCAAGAGGTGGCACATTAAGACATGAAATGTCACCGCAATATACAAAAACCAAATTCCTGCCAAGCCTCATAGTTTTTCGAAATCACCCGAAACTTAGGCTCTGTGCACAGGTGTTGCTGAGCCCAGAAAATCTGTTTGCCTGTGAGCACTTGTCCTGTTATCATTTATGGGTGTTTCGCACTAATTTCGGCAAAACTCGCTGGATGGCGCATGCCTACTGCCACCGGGTGAAGGAAGCATCTGGTAATTTTTTACGCTGCTGAATATTTGGGCTAATAAAAATGCGTGGGGATCTCAAAGGTACAACGAGCATTGCAAATAGCCACACGTGTTGTGTAAACTGCCTCTGTACACAAGACTCACTCGGTGAGGTGCCATGCGCTATCCAGACGCATGATGTTTGCATCTGTTGATAGCGACAAGAGGGGCCTAGGTGCATGTGTACAACCTACTGTTGCGGTCGTAAGCGACAATGAGATGCCAATGCCCGGAGGACACCCGTCTGACTGCTGCCCCCCCCCCCCAGGTTGTGGTGAACGCCCTGGTGCAAGCCATCCCAGCCATCTTCAACGTGCTGCTGGTGTGTCTCATCTTCTGGCTCATCTTCTCCATCATGGGCGTCCAGATGCTGGCAGGCAAATTCTACCGCTGCGTCGACGCCAACGGCACGCGGCTCAACAGCTCCTACATCCCCAACAAGAAGACCTGCGAGAGCAACAACTACACCTGGGACAACCCCATGATCAACTTCGACAACGTCCTCAATGCCTACCTGGCCCTCTTCCAAGTGGTGGGTCTTTGATCTCCAGTGTCTTTGCTCATTGAGTGTTTTGTGCTGATACAAGGAATTACATCTCAACATGAAAGTGTTTTATTCCGGGATTCACGAAGATTTCACTTACGTCATATCCGTCACGGAAGAAACACCAGTAAAACGAAGCGGACAGGGTCTTCTTGCGGGGAAGCAACCTTTAGTACTAAAGAGTACGTTATACTCAGGATTGTTCGTTTTCAGGTTTTATATTTTTACGCGAAAGTGTTTTATGCCGGGATACACCAAAATTTCACTGACGTCATATCTGTCACGGAAATGACGCCAGTACACCTTTGCCGAAGCGACGCGCCAGCAGGACGTAGCTTGCCAAGCACACCCGCAAGAGAGCCGCCAACCTGCAATTCATGCTCAGCTGCAGATTTCGCTGCACATTTCACTTTCGTGTTTTACCGGTTCCTATGACAGAGGAGTCAACCAGTTTTTTTATATATATATGTTACGAACAGATTTTGCTGGGGTACTCGCCAGAGAATGCAGTAAAGAACAAAGTGTGGCTGAGCAGGATTGCAATGCAAGAGACAAACAGGCTACACAAAAAAAAAAAAAGAAAAAGGAGAGTAGAAAGGCCCTAGGCCATTTATTATGCACTTTTGTAAGGCCCCTCCTATCCCAATGGAACGCTATAAACCGAGCCGCTTTACAGCAGGTTTTACTACTATAGAAATGAATTTCTGGAATGACATCTTTTATGGTATTTTAAGAGGTTTTGTACGAAAATGTGAAGGCTCTACAGCGTTTTACTCAAACTTCATTAAGACCCATGTTTCTTTGTAATGCGTTATGCTCCAAGCTCATTTAAAGTTGGCTTTACTACAATACAGAAATGCATTGCCGAAAAAACATTTTTTCACAGCAATATAAGCAGTCTTGTGTGAAAAATAAGATTCTACGGCCTCTCGTCAATAGCATTTTTTTATGCATGGCAAAACTGGCTGATCAAGTGTGACAGATGGAAAGACAGGTTTTGTTGTTAAGGACAGACAGAAATGCTTAAAATTTAAAATTTAAACGGGAACAGATGAAACTAGAAACAGGAGGAGGCACAGAGTTGGTTTAGGGATGAGACGGGAACATTTGGGAGAAAAGAAAATATCTCGCTGACCCAAGATAGCACCATTTGGAAGTGATTAGATGAGATCTTTGCCGAACTGTAAACAGTTAATGGAACATAATAATTGAGTTGTTTTATTACACCCATTACATTAAAAACCAACTTCATCTGTTTGTTTGCATCACCTCCTTTGTCTCACCCCAAAAGGTTTGAACATCTGAAGTTGTTGATATTTTATTGGCTTTAACAAAAGCTCCTCCTGCTCTTAATCTCAGAATGGTGTCCTCTTCGACTCAGCTGAGTCATTTCTTTTGGCTTCATGAAAAACATTGGCATTGCAACTTGTTAACAAATATTGCAGTACAACAAGAGCAAATACATGCAAGTACGAAGGTGTATAGATGACGGTCAAAAAGCTTAACCATGTTTCGTTTTTACCTGTAAGAAAAAGTGCTACTATTTCTATTTTCTGTCTTTTTACACAATGTGGCACATAATGATGAATATTTATTAGACTAAAATGGCTACCGCATCGTTCATTATTTAAAGGAGCCATGAGGACAAACCACAAGTTTGGTTCATTCAAAAGACAGCCTCGTTAGAATCATACTGACACCAGTTTTAACGTAAACTTCGCTCAAATAAGCTATATAATTAAGCAAAAAGGGAATGGCCATGCGACCCACTCGCTCATTTTCCGCAACAGAACCTATGATGTCATACCAGACTGCTCTGCGATTGGCGGAGGCTGGCAAAAGCAAACGCAAATTAGGCTGAGCTTATAAGCTTGCAGAACGAGCTATTTGTGCTTAAACTTAGGGTACATTATTTTTAAAGCAATAAGAACGGTGGGAAAAACAGTGGAAGTTATGAAAGCACATGTAAACATAAAAGTACTGATGCGTACTACTGTTGGTACTGCGCGAACTATGCTTGGTTTAGCTCACAGCACTGAGGGGCTTTGGGGTTGTCTCAGACGACACTGGCCGATTGACGCAGGCAATGGCACTATGTTTCACGAAACGATTATTTTCTCCCAGAACAAAAACAAGCCAGGTTTAAATACGGTCAAAAACAAACCAAAGGCAGAAAATGGCTTGCCGTGGTATGGTGGCGCCATGTAGGTTCAGTAACGTAAGAAAACGCCCAAATGGCTGTGCGCAATCGGCTGCAGTAGAGTACTTTGATGCCAGCACCGCTGTACAGGGTGGAGACACCCTTTGAACGGTCCTGTGCCACCACAATTGGGTCAACGTGCTCAACGCGTTGTTCTTTTCGTTTCCCACGAGACCCAGCAACGCGAAACAGATAAGATGATTCAAACTTCGCCAGTAAACCACTTTGCAGCAATAAATTTTACCACGGATTTGATACAATGACTTGCTTCGGCAGCGAGTGAGACCCAAATTGGTGGTGCCAGCGTATACGTGTCTCCACCCTGCACGGCGGACGCGTGAATCAAGGTACCCTAGGCTGCAGAGCAGTCGGTTCCTGTGATGTCATTGCAGACCACGAAAGCACACGGTTTAGTGGGAAAATCAAAATTTTAACTTAAATTGATTAATTTCACAATGAATAAAGCATCGTTTGTATCAGGACAAGCACTGGGAGCACTATAAAACACGAAATCTTTCGAATAAAACAAACTTGTATTTTGAATATAAAGAGGAAAAGCGCTTTGCTTTCTAGTGATGAGGCCTGCCTCATTTAAAGCCAGAATCATCACTCCCCCGAATAATGCAAGCCTAAACCTTGCAGCTCATGCAGTTACATCCTGACTAATGAGTTTGCAGGCAAGAACTGTGCAATGTGCAATTTTTTTATTCATTTTGCAGGCAACATTCAAAGGCTGGACAGACATCATGGACAATGCAATTGACTCTAGAGGCGGCGTAAGTCAGTCTTTCACTTCACAATGTATCTGCTGTGTTATACTTATCAGGGAGGAAGGACACACAGTCTACAAATGACTAAGACATCCTGTTCAGTTAATTTTTATCATTTTCACTTATAAGAAGGTATGCAGCAGACATCGTCGTTGCTAGATGTGCAAGCTTTTTGCAATGCGTTTTTTGAACATGCATCATCCCGATAACCACAGACTTATACTAACATTCACAGCCTTTAGTGTTGTCGCCACAGGGGCACCTGTACAAGTTCCCTTTCCCGTGCGTTGATTGTGTGTCTGGGCTTTGGTTGGTTTCCTGCAGAAAGATGACCAGCCGGAATACGAAGCCAATATCTACATGTACCTATACTTCGTGTTCTTCATCATATTCGGCTCCTTCTTCACCCTAAACCTCTTCATTGGTGTCATCATCGACAACTTCAACGAGCAGAAAAAGAAGGTGAGTAGGTTTGCATTTGCATACGTCGCACAAGATAGCTTTTAACCTTTTTTTCAATAACTGAGCTCATTTAGCTTTCAAAGTTTGCAACTGCTGCCGCTCTACTAATGTCTAGCCTCTTTTTTTGGGGGGGGAAAAGTGCAATACTTTGTAAGCACCACCTTTGAGCTTGATTATCTCCTCTGGTTCTGAAATCATTGCACTGAAAAGCAATATGGTCAGCCTCCTGCCGAACATTAAAAATCAACCCAGTCAATAGCTAACAAGTCCTACTGAAGTATGCAGCCACATACAAAAAGCGCTGGTCTGCACACTGGTCCAAGGTAGCACCAACAGCAAAGCAATGAGATATAAATTTCTGACAGGCAATCTATCGTGAATAATTCTCGGCGCAAGTTTTGTTTGTGTTATAAACTTGAGAAAAACCTGATGATAGCCAGAAAGCACATTGCTGCCTTATTTGTACAAAAAGTTGCTTTATCTGTTGGTGATTTTTCATTTTTTAGAACATAACAATGCCCATGCCATGATCTTAGAGTGACTGAAGACTTCGAGTGAAGACTTAGAGTGACTGAAACCGGCATAGCGCAGGTTTTAAATAAATGCAATACGACTACGGTCCTTGCGGGCATGATAATGGAATGTTGCATCATTGTGACGCTAAATACTCTGAGTATATCCTTGTCAAAGATGAACTCGGAGCTCAACGCGCAATAAGTCAGCTGGCAAGAAGAATTACTTGACCACAGGATCATAAATGGCCAAGCCAAGACCTCGACGCCCTGGGGTCTCTGCGCTAAAAAGAATATTATACTTTGGGAGAGTTAGAGGAAGCGGCAGCAAGCAAAGATTCCAACACCCAAGCCACTGATGGCCGAGGTGTCAAATTCAAGAGACGATATGTATTCCCTGCGTGACCATAACACTGCGCACAGAAATAATTGCGAAATATTGCATTACAGTGCGAGAGAACCGCACTACACAGGGCAAAGTGGAGCTTTAAATACACTACACAGAACTACAAATAAAGAAATACATCAGCTAAGCTTCACAACGCAGCCCTAAATAAGTGTTTCATAAATTTGCTTCAGTGTCCCTCTAAGAACGCAAAGCTCCATTACCATCTTCTCGCTGCCAGCCTATTGGTTATCTTCTTTGTGCCAACCAAACTGTTCTACAATACGTGTAACCGCCAGCTTTAGAGGATGACGTTTAAAAATTCAGCGCTTATGGGTGTTACACAGGTGCATTAAGCCCTCTGACAGCCTGAATACAAAGAAAAAAAAGCAGGCACAACTTGACAGCTGGCCACTGCTATTGGCTGGCTGAGTGATGCAGCAATGTGCGCAATGTTTAACTTGCCTGTGCCTGTGGTAATTGTTCAAAACTTACACTTGACCATGCTGTTTTGCCACACACTTGCATTGCATTTTATTCGACGAAATAGTTTCTTGCTCAATGTAGTGGACATCTTTCTTGCATTCATCCATGCTGGCGGTCAGCCTTTGTTGTCATGAGAAACTTGTATTAAAATGGCCGAACAACAACACATGACCGGAATGAACGAGCATTCAGCCCATAACGCTTTTCTTTTTCCCTTCCCCAACAGGCTGGAGGATCATTAGAAATGTTCATGACGGAAGATCAGAAGAAATACTATAATGCCATGAAGAAAATGGGATCTAAAAAGCCAGCCAAGGCTATTCCTAGGCCTAGAGTAAGTACCTAATGTTTCATTGGTTGGCCAATTTTTATCTTTTGTGCGCGAGTGTGTGTGAATCGAGTTGGGCTACCCCAGCCCAGCAAGGTGCATTCCCAGTCGTTCTTTTTTTAAATGCAGAAGCGTTAAGAAACCAATTGAACAAAAAAGCGGCAGTTGTGTTGGCACGGGCATCAGCATCGAAACCAGTGAAATGCCTCCTGACTCGCGTACCTGGAAAGTGTTCCACAGTGCGAAGATTTCTATAGCATGAGCTTTGTCAGTAACAAAAGGTGGCCATCCACGCGAACAGTCAGGCAGCGAAACTGACCATCGTCGTCAACTCTCCCATTACACAGCAGCAGGAATAAGCAGTGGCACAATGCGTGGGAGACAGATTAAAGCCATTAGAAAGCATTGACCCTCTGCCTACCGTAGACTTGCTGAGCTCATCCACACTGGTTGTACCACTCCCACTGGTTGTACCGCTCGTCCATGCTAAAGCAAGTGCTTGCGCGCTACCGCAGTCAAGCTACCCTGAAATATGTTAGTTTATTGTGTTAGTCATGTTTATCATGTTGTTTATCATGTTAGTTTATTTTCAGCCGGTTTTATCTATTATGCACTTGTTTTTTTACCATCGTTTGACGACTTGTCAATTGGAGATGTTGGCACCTCCTGTTGCTTGACAACCGGAGACGCCGACAGCTTGACGAGACCCTAAGGCGCTGCGGCCCTAAAAAACTCCGTTTACCCCTTTTGCGCCCATTGACGAGTGTAGTTGTCAGGAGATTTTGTACAAAAATGACCAATGACGAGTGTAGTTGTGATTGGTCCTGACGATTATGCTCATCATCGGTCATTTTGGAGCCCTGACGCTTTTTTTGCAAGACACGGCGGCCATGCGGTGAAGCTTTCTCTGAGCAATTTTTTTTTTTTTACACAAAGGAAAAAGGGAACATTATGTCATCAAAATATTGGTGCCATTTTATTCAGAAAAAAAAAAACTCTACAAAGTGACAGAAAAACATTTTCGGTGTATTTGTTTTTTTTTTTTTATTGTTGTTGTTGTTTTCTTCTTTTTGCAAATTTTGCTTTCTCTTTCCTTCTCTCTCTCACCTTTCACCTTTCGCAGTTCAAACTGCAAGCCATGATCTTCGACCTGACCACAAACAAGCTGTTCGACATGGCGATCATGATTTTCATTGTGCTAAACATGACGGTCATGGCGCTCGACCACTACAAGCAGTCAAAGCTGTTTGAATCCATCCTGGAGCGGCTTAACATCTTCTTTATTGCCATCTTCACGACGGAATGTCTGCTCAAGATCTTTGCCCTGCGCTGGCACTACTTCCGAGAGCCATGGAACATGTTCGACTTCGTAGTTGTCATTCTTTCCATTCTAGGTAAGGGACTTGAGATGCAACGCCTCCTTTTGTTGCCTCGTCTAATGCAGTTTCCTGGATGTTAATTGCTTGCCAGGTCGGTAGTTACTCACAGACTAAAAATAATACTGCCCCGGCCTAACGAAACCCTGGTGTTGAAAGTGACGCTGTGACTTCTGCCATTTTGTTTTCAATGAAGCACGTGAAGCACTTAGAAGAAAACATTTATTTGGCAATTTTTCCGTAGGTCTACGCGCCTTCTATTATAGTAGCAAGCTTGCTTACAATGAGCATTCACTGTTGCCTTGTGCACATCTGATTACCAGAAGTATTTTAGTAAGACACACATAAATTAAGGATAAGAAGGACCCTTTTGTATTATTCGATGCCTATGAATCAGAGCAGAGTTTAAGATCTGCTCGTATGCAGTGAATAGTTTCGTTATATCACCTTTAATATGTCAGCCGCACTTCACTCGAAAAACAATCCATTTATATTACTTAAAGCTCACATAAAGCAATACAACTTTATACAAAGCTAACAAAATAAAAAAAATTGCCAGTGTGTTGACAACGAGCTCACTGATTTCTTTTCAGCATAGTTTTTCTGCTAGTAGTACTTTCAAGCAAACATGTACCAAAAATAGCCCTCACCCAAAGCATAGTGCTTCAAAATTGACTTCTTGGACATTCTAGACCCAAAATGCTGTGGCTGTCATGGACTTACTGCTTGAAGCACTTTTGTGCTGAAAACAGGTGCAATCGTTACAGACACACCCAACGGTAATGATCATCTGTTACAGTTGTGCTGTAATGATTCTGCCTTACAGGGAACCGCAAAAGTGAATCTCGTGTTTAATCTCGAAGCCAGGCAGATTTCGACTGATCCCGCCACTTGCGCTGTGATGCAGGTACGGTGCTCAAGGACCTCATCGCCACCTACTTCGTGTCGCCCACGCTGCTTCGTGTGGTGCGCGTAGTGAAAGTGGGTCGCGTGCTGCGGCTGGTCAAGGGCGCGCGAGGCATCCGGACCTTGCTGTTCGCCCTGGCCATGTCGCTGCCGGCACTGTTCAACATCTGCCTGCTCCTGTTCCTGGTCATGTTCATCTACGCCATCTTTGGCATGTCCTTCTTCATGCACGTCAAGCACCGCTACGGCGTCGACGAGAACTTCAACTTTGAGACGTTCGGCCAGTCCATGATCCTGCTGTTCCAGATGTGCACGTCGGCCGGCTGGGACGGCGTGCTGGCGGCCATCATGGATGAGAACGACTGCAACCTGCCGACGGACGAGAACGAGGGCAACTGCGGCAAGCGGGGCATCGCGGTGGCGTACCTCGTGTCGTACCTCATCATCAGCTTCCTGGTCATCATCAACATGTACATCGCCGTCATCCTCGAGAACTACAGCCAGGCCACCGAGGATGTGCAGGAGGGCCTGACGGACGACGACTACGACATGTACTACGAGATCTGGCAGCAATTCGACCCCAAGGGCACCCAGTACGTGGCCTACTCCAACCTGACCAACTTTGTGAACGCGCTGGAGGAGCCCCTGCAGATCCCCAAGCCCAACAAGTACAAGCTGATCGCGCTGGACATCCCCATCTGCAAGGACGACATGGTCTACTGCGTGGACATCCTGGACGCCCTGACGCGCGACTTCTTTGCCCGCAAGGGCCACGTCATTGAGGAGCCCCCCGAGCTCACCGAGACCGTCATCCACCTAGACCGGCCGGGCTATGAGCCAGTCAGCTCGACACTGTGGCGGCAGCGGGAAGAGTACTGCGCCCGCGTCATCCAGCGGGCGTGGCGCCGATACAAAGGCGGCGGTGGCGGTGATTCGGGCGGCGACGAGGAGGAGGACGGTGAGCCCCCGGCGGCCGCCCAGACAGCCATCGTGGTGGACAGTGACGGTCACGTGACGCGCAACGGACACCGTGTGGTGCTGCACTCGCGCTCGCCCAGCGTCGCCAGCCGCTCGACGGACGTGTGACAAGAGTAGACGCCTGCCTGTCCCACAGGTCCCATGGATAGGCAGGACGACGTCCCGGCCCCCTTGTTCTTCTCTAGCGCTGTTATAACTCAAGGGACTCAACTTTACAATTGCTAATCCAATTGCTAGCCCCGACGCAGCAGCAGCAGCACACCGTTTCGCTCCTCTTCGGCGCACAACAAGGTCGCGCGTGCGTGCGTGTGTGCGTGTCTCTCTCCACTGCATCCGGCCAACGTTGACGAAGAGAAAAGCACCGTAGCTTGGGAACTGCCACATCTGCAATGCAGAAAAAAAAAAACGCTTCTTGCTGCGATTTCGAATTTTACGACGGGGAAGAAGATATAAATATATATAAATATATATAAAATATATATAAATATAAATATATATTATACATATATGTGCGTGTAAAGAAAAGAAAGAAGCGCTCTAGTTGCACCTCGAAAATAACGGCGAGCCTCTCAGTAGCGAGCAAAGCTGCACTCGCCAACAATGTATGCACACCGGACCAGGCGGGGTCCGCCGCCGCACCACTCTCCGTGCACCGGGGAAGACTCTTGCCTTTTTGCCAGGCGAGAAGGAGCCGACCCGCCCTTCCGCCGCCGCCACCGCCGCTGCCGCCGCTGCCATCGCCGCGATTTCCCTCTCTTCCAAAGAAGCCGTGCACACTCGACGCCGTGACGTCGGACGCGGCCCCGGGACTGCCTTGCGCGGCCGCCCCGGTGGGCCGTCACGGCCACGCCTGCTCTCGGACCGTAGCGCACGCTCGGGGAGGACCTCCGGCCGCGGGACGTTCTCCGAGTTCAAGGAATGCATACAATGCTCAGCACAACAAAGTTTGCTTTTTTGCCGTTAACACTCTATATAACATAGTCTACCTAACAAGCTAATGATATTTGCCGAGGGAGGGAGGAGTTTAAGAGAAAAAAAAAAAAAAAGGAGACCCGCGAGCTCCCGCCGACGTCCGGGCACAGGCGCCGCTAGCCGTGCGCTCAAAAAAAAAAGGCATCTGTATATAAGGTGTATATCTGCGCGGAAGGCTGCTCCAGAAGCCATTCACAAACAGATTTTATTTCCTATGTGCCTTTATGGGTTAATACCTGCTTTTCATTGACTGCATCAGCTTTCAACCATGCAACGAGTGTCCTGGTTTTTCTCTGTGTTCTTCGTCCCGTTGCCCATGCGTGAGCGCCCTGCAATGTTGTTAGCCAGTGGTGTTGTCGCTCTCTTTCGTTTTCTTCGGGACGTCTTGGCGACACTAGAAGCCTGCATGTTAAAGCCGCCCACCAATGGCCACATCCTTCAGTTTCGACCCCTATCTGTTCCTCTCCCGTGTCCCGTTCACTGCAATGAGCTGCACAGAGTCGCACCCAGGCCCGCATCTCTCCTCACACCCTGCTTGCGCACAACCCTCGTGACCCAGAATAGTGAACGAGAACGGGAATGAAACGAGAAAAACTGGGAAGCCCCAAAGCCGCGTGTATCGGAAGGGAAACCGAAGCACGTGGAGAATCCGTTCCCGGCTTAACTGCTCGCGTTCAACAAAAGCGAGGAGTCATGTTCCGCACAGTCCAGGAGAAGCCGCAAAGCCTTGTCCAGCAACGCAGAAGGGGAGCCACGCTGACCGCTTTCAGCAGCGTAGAAACCGTGTCAACGCTTGCCATATAGCATGTCGACCGGAACAATTGAGATAGTCTTCTCAGCCCTCTCACAGGAAGGACCAATATTCACGTAACGTCCATTGGCGCGAGGCGCGGAGCCATTGCCAACTCGAGCCCTGGGAACAGAGTGCCCAGGGGTCCTCAAACCATCCAGCTTCCTCCAAGCTTCCATCGCCGATACACGCGGCTTGAGGGGCCCCCATAGCCTGTTCACCATGCGCTTGCAGCTCTTCGAACATGGTTCTCTGGAGTGTTGCTTGTCAATACGGCTCCGTTCGCGCTCTCATCCATCATTGAGCGGGTCGCAGGGGAGTCTGCAAACCTAGATAACCTTCCCTCCTCTCCGCTCTGCGCTGGTTCACTCGGTCCCCCTCTACAAACTATTTTTTTCGGCCAAGCTCAACAGGAAGCAAATAACCTACTTTTTCTCGTGAACTCACACCGCAAACGTGCAACACAGACACGCCCGCACCAAAGCAAGTGATGGAACCGTAACAGGCTTGTACGCACACTGTACCACATTCCTACCCCATCACTCAGGTGTCATACCAAAGCCGAAAAGCTTTTTTTAAGGGAACGCTGAAGAACTAATCTTAGGGAGACTCAGCGAGATGTGGCCATGGTGCCAAAATCCACTTGCAGGTGTGTGACGCAGTTCCTGCAGCATCGCCGCTCCCGGCAGAGATCAAACGTGTGCTGGGGAGCTGCAGGAACGCACCGCATCACTGCTGGTCAGGGGCTTTGTACACGTCTCGATTGACCTCTTTTGCATTGGAAAACAGCCATTGTCCCACCCAGCTAATTAACGCTTGTACGTATAGCCCAAACACTGGGCCTGCATTGAATGTGTATGCTTCTGGTCAACGAGCACGCTTCGGCGAAGCGTTTAAAGTTTCGTGCTCACATGTTTCATTTTAGCTTGGTTCCAGCCAATGACGTCCCTGTATTGCACTGATACAAGCTCCAGGCTTCCCATTGCCGTCACATGCACGGCCTCTCGTTGTTTAAGCGGCACGCCTCAATGATTGCCTCGATCAAGTATGAAAGCCGCCAGTCTCATCATGCCCCCATTATGAGCGCTATAAAAAGCTCTTGGTAATTTTTTTTTTCTTGTAGTTTCGAGTCAGACTGACATCTACCTTTTTGTCTAAACTCAGAGCAAATACGTTTGCACTTATACGCGAAGTCTCTGTCAATCATCACGAGCGAAATTTTGCCTATGGCTGACACATCTTTACCAGTGTAATCTAACGGCCGTGATTCCGCCAATGAGAAGAAAAAAAAACTGCAGAGACTAGATACACAACGCGATTCTTGCAAATTTAGCCTGTATAACACGAAGCTTCTTAGAAGTCCGATTACTGTGTATTTGAGAAAAAAAAACGTATTTTCGTACAGCGTCAAGGCAGCGTAAACATGCTTCTGCGGCCTGTAGCCGTATTGCAACACTTAATAGCCATAGTAGAAACTCTTTGTGGCCCGAGTGTTGGCCAATGTAGCATTGTTAGCTACAAAGCTCTCCGCATACATCATCAAGAAGAAAAAAAAACGAGGTTGCTACATGTGTGTGCAAGGCTATCGTGACTATTTTATTGCGGGAAAACCTTTTGCACATGCCCATGAAACTATTTTACCCTACTTTAACAAGGAAAGATTTAGGGAAAGAAATTAAGAACAAAAAATTGATTGATGCACAGAAGTAAGCATGTTGCACTTGTTTGTTAATATTTACCAATAACTAACTAAATTTATTTCATTGTCTGAAGCACCATCTGCACACCCTTTAAATTATGACAGGACATCGTATAAAAAAAATAAAAAGAAAGATGTGGCCAACTGCAAAAACAGCACACCTTTATTTCAAGACGTAGATCACATGTTGGCAGCAGAACTCATATGTTTATGGCTCACTGAAAAATTGCTTAAATCTTGTATGAAGGATAAGCGACTTTAGTTGCTTTTCTCAACTGAGGCGAAGAAACCAGAGGCAAAAAGTTTTGCTAACAGCCTTTCCTTTTTTTTTTTCAAAGGTATTCTTGAGAACTGTAGTGCCCAGAAACCCGAAACACTATCCTAGAGCACGAAAAGTGCTATACCCTGAGAACAACAGTTCAGAGTACACATACACTACTCTATGTTAACCTTATTACTATATGTGCCCTGCAAAAATAACACCTCGTGCGATCATGAGCTGCGGGATGCGTTATCTTCTTCTACGACACCCAAAGCCCTATGTTTTCTGCAAACACTTCGCTGACGTGAGCGCGTGAGACCAGAGTCGCCGAAGTTTTGGCTGTTGAGGAGTAACGGGAAAATAGGGAGAGCCGGTAGTGCATCGATGATTAAAGCAAATACCGAAGCATGTTTACACTTTCAGCGTTTCAAACAAACCAACCGGGTGAACTATACCAGGTCAGCAAAACGCTTCCCCTCTGACCCTCCCCACCCCTACCCCTTTGACCTTTCCACCCGTCTAACATTGAGAGAGTACGTAATTGAAGCGTATGGCTGTATGGGTTTTGTCCTCAACGGCAGTGCGCGCCGAGTGTGGTTGTTACAAGGTGGCATCGTTTTGCGCGAATGTTATGCTGCTTCCATGGTTGACATGTGTGCGATGCAGTGAAGGACTGTTGCTATACAACATGTGTTTTGCTATCTGCAATTTTGTCCTCTTTTGTCCTGAAGAAGAAGACGAAAAAAAGGCTCGCGAGCGCATCATGTGAATGCAATGTATAAAAAATAACATTACAGGGCGACAGACAAGTACAGTTCGCTTCGCTACAACTGCAACCAATGGTGGCACGTTTCTAGATAGGTTGTTTCACACATGCGCGCTGTTAATCCCTTCTCCCCTAGCCCAGTTCACTGCGCTCTTGCCATAGCAAGCGACTTTTGCTCTCTTGCCGCTGTGGCTAAGTGGTGCCATGCACAAAACGTCCGAAGTACGCCTCTCTTACCCTTTCGTTTTTTATTCCAACCTTCCTCCCTGCCATTGTTTGTCCCTGCTCCCCCGTGCCCCCGGTACGCATTCCCAGGTTTCCCCCTGCTCCACATCGAGCCTACACCGCAACGTGGAGGCGTAGCGGGGTTGGGCTCGGGTGCGTTGATGGTTGTGTCTTTTCACTCCTTTATTTGCGTTTACCATCAACACACTCATACATACACACACGCATACACACGCTCGACCTTTCTTTTTTTTTCTTTCTTGCTGCTCGTAGCTTTCATTTTTGCTGTCTTTTCAGCAAACAAAGTGCTACAAACCGCTTCACTCCGTCACGACACGCATAGCAGTGCGCGCCTATACGGACAGATCGCTTCACTTGTTCCGTTCTGGAGAGCCTGTAAAACATGCGAGCCACTCTTTTTCGACAAGCCCCGAGAGAAGAAAAAAGAAAAAAATGGAAAGTGGGCCTTGTGTAGCTTTGGGAGGAGAAAAAAAAAAACGAAAGAATGAGATAAATTTGGTCCCTCCGTAGGTTCGGAAGGATAAAAAAAAACGAAAGAATGAGATATAGAGATAGAGAGTGGGGAAAAAAAGGTTGTGCGCAGGCCGCAGTCGGCGAACGATGCCTATATACATAATATATATAAAAAAGGGGGCCCAGCGGTACCCCCGTACGCACACAAATTGTTCCGCACAATATAAGCCACTTCTCTCACACACAGACGCGCGACGTCGCTCTCTCTCTCTCTCTCAATCTCTCTCTCTCTCTCTGCGTCGTTTTTCGAAAACAAGGATGCTTAGACGTAGTGTACAAGAATTTCCACGCTATAGGAGCGAGCAGCTACGACCTAGAGAAACGTTGAGGGTTCTTTCTGACTAACTTAGGATCAAACGGCAAGTGCATGTGTTCGGTTGCCCCCCTCTCGGAGGGGGCCAGGGAGGGAGGCACGCGTGGCCTGAGCCCGCCCGCGAGCCCCATCCCGCAACCCCGTTCCAGACCGTTGCAAGAGCTCTGGGCGCCACGTAATAAAAGCGTTGTGTTTTGTCGGAGCCGCCGCAATCGCCGCCTGAGATAGTGAGAGTCTTTTCTTACCTACGACGGATCTGTTTGCAGCAGTTTTGCAGTTCTGTGGCGCATTATGGTTTTACATGTTGTTGTTGGCCGTGCCAGCTTTAGAGAGAGAACTGTTACACGGTGACGAGTGGTTTAGAATTCTACTACAGCAGGCCGTTGAAGGCGTAACTATATTCTGAGGCGTAAACGCTGCCGTTACTACATATTTGTTGAAAAATGATGTGCTACACAACGGGAATCGTTTACCACATTACTCTTAATTTTCATGAGAGGAGGCTTAGAGTGTCACAGCAGGCCTCGCATCAAAGGGCTGTCGGTTTGCCTTCGCTATCGCACTCTTTGGGACAGTTCAAGAAAAGGCAAGGGCATGGTAGGCGTTAAAATTTGTGACCAGCCAGAGGCAGTGTAACTTGCACAAAAATATTCTACTCAATTGCTACTGTGCATTCTAACTGTGTGTTAGATGGAGCGCGAAGATACGGATCATCGCAGGAAAGCTAACCTTTTGAGGTGCGTGTTTAATTACTGCCTTTCAGCAATGGCTTTCTAAAACCTATTGACTTGTCAAAGTGCTTAAAATTTGCACTTAACTGCACACCCTTAAGCGAAATGTAAAAACCAAAAACTAATATTCTGTTCTTTTTTTTTTTTCTTAAATCTCATGTATAATCATTCCCTGGCATGCATTTGGAGAAAGACATTAACATCAAAGACGCTTCAGGAGCTCTGCAAGACCACATTCTATTAATAACATCTGTTGCCCACGGCTGAGCTACTAAAATTTCTAGGGCAAATAATGACTGTATTCAACCACTGAAGCAATGTGCTGGAATTGCATGCCAGGACTGTGCTGCAGCGAAACATTGGTCATGTCAACAGACAGCAATCATCATCAGCATATGAACGTAGCTTACGTGGTAAATGCAAGAGCGTGATATAGCTTCCCCACGGTCACTTTGCACACTGTCGTGAGCTAATTATTGCCCTCACAGAGTAGTGATCGTGTGAAGAATATACTTCTTCACAGAGTCGAGAACGAGTCAAAAATTATTTCGGGCCGTGTGGAACCAAGACAAAAAGAAAAGAAAAAAGATCGCTTTTCACCGCAACGTCGAGGAAAAGTTCACGTACCGTGCCTTGCCTTGTCTCGCACGCGAAATGTGCGGAATAGTGTCTGTGCTTTTAAGCAAGCGCCGAACATTTAACACAAAGCTTTGTCTCGACATTGCGCTGTACTGGGATCCCTTTTCCCTTTTCTTTTTGCTGCCTTTGTCGTGACCGTAATTCTTACAGCGCGATCTTTCAGTTCTGCGTCTAGCTCACATCACAAATGCTGCTGGCGGAAAGAAAAGTGTGCGAATGTGCTGTCAAATCGATAAGCCCTTGTGTGAGGCCAATGTTTATAAAACTACATCAGGATTTAAAGCCTTCAGTACTGACCGTCGGAACGGAAACACAAAAAAGAATTGTGCCCAATATTTCGTTAAAGTTCCTGGGATACAGTCTCCTGAGTTGTAATCCTTTTGTCCCCTGTATATTCTTCAGTTTCTCTACAACTCTGGCGAGATAATCAATGTGTGAGACTCGGCGAGAAGTATCTGTCGCGGGCCACTCAGCTGAGAGGAAGGCGACTTGTTATCAAGTCTGAGACAATAAGAACAACGATCACGCACATTTACGGAGGTTCTCCTGAAGGACCGTTCCTGTCCCACCACAATTCGATGCGATTTTGTTTACTTTACATCAAAACTCCAACGGTTACATTTTCCTCAGTGAAGGAAGTTTCCGGATGGACGAAGAGGGTCAAAAAATTGAAAACAGCGTGTGTCGTACTATAAAAAGGAACCAAAAAACATTAATACCCTCCTCCTCCTCCTCTTCCTCCTTATCCTCAACCTCCTCTCAGCATGTTTTCCTCTTCCGGCCCCCTTTTATTCCCCACGCAAGAACGAAACGGCGTAAAAAAGTTAAAATTAATGACCGTTACCTCTCTGAATATAAGGTTGGGAAAAAGAGCAAGACTCACTTAAGCCTTTTAAGCTTGTACTTACTTTGTAAGATGTTTTCAACTTCACAATTTGTACCACATTTCCTGTAAATACATCATTGAATAAATTTTTAATAATTTATCACAACAGATTTCTACCTGTTACTCACTTGTGGACTCGGACGTGCGAGCAAGTACATCCCATGTCTCAAAGAAGGAAGCATGATTTCCGACACCTTGGCGGAATTACGGGCTTCCAAACTGTGAAGTGGAACCTCTGCTGACATGACAACAAAAGAGAGTCACTCTACTCTGCCAAACTGCTGCACATCATACAGGGTTAGAGAAGGGTATTCGTATGTATCTTCATTGCTTACTAATGGCAGTGGCGATAGCTTCGTGATTGCAGTGGTATAGTCCGATTTTTCAGTTACAACCTTGTACAGGATCGTGACTTTTACTGTCCATAACGGTTATTGAAAACTGGATAGCAATAGTTGAGAAGTTGAGTGACTGGCATTGTTATGGCACTTCAAACCAAACTCTGAAAGTGCAAGCTGAGTGAACCATTTCTTGTACGGTTTAACATTGAAGTATAGGGGATCCTCAGTGGCGTAGCCAGAGGGCCCGGGGTTTGGCGGCTTCAACCCAACCCCCCCAAACGAAATTTTCACTGCATCCCCCTCCTCAGTCGCGTAGCCAGGGGAGGCCTGACCGAACTTCAGCCCCCCCCCCCCCCCCGAAATCTTTCGGGCCGGCGCCGTGTTGCCTGTTTTGCCTGGTACGTCGCCTGTGAACAAAGGCGCATATCTTTCGCAAGTGCCGCTATCTCAGCAGAGGAGATTGACTAGTCACGGTATGGACGAGGAAGCAAGGAGTGGTCCGCATTAACTCGCGACGGAAAAGAAGAGGGGCCGCCGGCTATTGACGGGTGAAGACTAGTACGATGAAGGGCCTAAAGGGAGCTAGCAGCTAGGGAACAGACGATTATTGTATGTTAAGCAGAACAACGTGCAAGGGGCGATGGCAGACGTACCACGGCCGCTCCATCTCCTAAAAAGGGGGAGATCGAGCGGCCGTGAGCACACATTCAAGACTCGCAAGGTAATCCGCCTCTTTCATTGCGGTGTGCTGCCACCTAGCGGGCCTAGCGGAAGTTGAAGCTGTAGGGTTTGCCGGCGTTTCCTCCGGCTGCGTTCTCGTACACGGCAATCCCACATTACGGCGAGGAGCAGCCGAAGTTTTTCCTCTGTGTTAGTGTTATAACGCCTTAAGACGACAGCCCCTGGTCATCACATAATACCAGGCGGCTTCTTATCACTGAATGAGGGCTGGCAGAGAAATCTCGGACAGATCCGTGTGCCGTCCGAGTAGCAGAGCGAGCAGTACTTGGAGTCGTCTGGCATGAAGTGCGATCGCCAGCTCAACAAAGGCCGGCAGTTCGCAAAATGCCTTTAAGCGCTGGACACATGTACGATTGGTACACGCGATTCGCATGCGACTGATCGTTACGACTGTCGCCACGATTAGTCGTACGCGTGAATTTGAGACGGCCCGATGCGCGCATGAGATGCGTCGTCGCTCCGCCCACCGTTTTTGCTCCATGGTAAACTACGATGATCGCTGAGCTGAATTTGTAGATTCTGCGCGTTTGTTCGCAAGAAATGGATAAAGCAAGCAATCGTGAAGCGTTTTCTGCCTTCGGAAACAGTCCGCGCACACGCCGGCCGCGCCTGCCAGCTCGGCACACTCAGCGGCTCGAACCGGCGCAGACCACGGTAGCAACCGCGCTTGTCGCTGCTCTTCTGAATCAATCTGATCGCTAAAAAGTTCCACATGCGAGAAAGTAGGTGTTAGTGTGGTGAAAAATTGTGCTAGGGATTGTTGTCAGGGCTTATTTTAAAAGCGGCGATCAGATATATCTGCCGCGATGCAAGCCTACGCTGACCGGTCACCGCGGCGCGCGGTGCGCCGAGCGGCCGAGAGATGGCGATACCTGCGCGGAAGCATAGAAACAGGCTACGCAGATGTCTTGGTCAACGATCGCTCAAACGGCAGTTATAACTTAAATAGAGTTCCACATGCGAGAAAGGGGATGATAGTGTAGTGAAAAGTTGTGTTGCGGATTGTCATTCGCAGTTGCACAGATAGCAGCGATCAAATATCCGCTAGGATGCTAAGCCTAAAGTTCCCATCACCCGAGCCGACGCGAGCGGCGCAAGCCGCCGTAGCCGATCGCGTGCGGCCGACGGGAAGCGATAGAAGCCGAAACCGTTCCCTTTTCGGCACTCCGAGTTACAGCGGAACGCAGCACAAGTTGTGGGCATTGTTCCGCGCACAACGAGCACACACAAAAAATCAAACGATGTAAATACAGGGTGTTGCGACGATAACTGGAACACTTTAAAAAAATTTCCTGAGCGATCCGCCGCTCTGTTCGCGCTCAAACTTCACACAAAGGTCGCATTTTGTGGTCTATTTTGTTTGACACCGGGAACAACAACGGTACTTACCTGTTTATTCTGAAAATAAATAAAAACGATTTTCGCCTATGGGAAAATGGCCGCTGATTTGGACGTGCGAGCCAGCGCAAGTTGATGTTGGAACGGCGGAACCACCTGCAGAGTGAAACGCATGTTTGGGATTCACGTACGGAGCCAAATGGTGCAGCAGACGATCAGAAAATGCACCTAGAAATGAGCTAACAGACGATCAGAAAACCCGGTTTTCGGGCTCGCACGTCCAAATCGCCGCCATTTTCCCATAGGCGAAAATCGTTTTTATTTATTTTCAGAATAAACAGGTAAGTACCGTTGTTGTTCCCGGTGTCAAACAAAATAGACCACAAAATGCGACCTTTGTGTGAAGTTTGAGCGTGAACAGAGCGGCGGATCGCTCAGGAAAAATTTTTAAAGTGTTCCAGTTATCGTCGCAACACACTGTACAACCACGACCCCTTCCCGCTTGTACGGGAGCTGTGGGGAATGTCGTCTGCTGCCCCTACTGGGACTGCAGGAACTCCTACTTCTAGCTACTTCTAGCGGACTCCTGGCGCCCTCTTTCTGCCATTGTAGAAACTATGAAGCGGTCTTCCAAGGGCGCCAAATTTGAATTCTACAAAATCTATTTTTTTTAAGACCGCACCTCAACCTCGATCACCACCATTGGCATCGTCATAAATTATGCTGCTACAGTCATTAGCGGTCTGTCGCAAACCCTGCAGCTTTCAGGAGAACTTGCAACTGCGTACACCCAACGGGAAGTTAGCGTAATGGGAAGATTTCACTGCCAGCAAAATTCCAAATTGTTACCCAATGGTGATGGTTCTGCAGCGTATTTAAGCTTCGCGTTTTAACCATCTTTCTCTTGAGAGAGGGGCTTTTTGTTTTATTGAATCAGATGCTTGCATTCAAGATTATTTAGATGTGAAATGTCGTGCCCCAAAACATACAGTACAGCTGTTGGTATCGGATTTCATAAATTAGCTGTGGGGAAACAACAGTTAAACCATTTAAATTGCGATAAATATTGTTAATATAATCTGCTCAGAAATACGGCATGAAAGTCGAAGATACAGATCCTCAGGCATTTCGTAGGTAGCTGCAGAACCCAAGAGTTCCGCCTAACTTCAGAAAGCATCAGCACATGCGAGGAAGACAACACGCGCTAACAATGTAAGCGTTGGGTTTATCCGTCCTAAGAAGAGAAAAGATTGCAATACAATATACACTAAGGAATAAATTTGGAATATAGCTGTATATCTGGTGACTCCATTCCTACGCGGCGGGCGAATCGCCGGGCATAGAGACTCGCCAAAAGCCAGGCACTTCGCGTCGCGTAGTCATTGCAACCACGGGGGCGACGTGCCACGGCTAAAGGTGTCTGGCGCGTCTAGGTGTCGCGCGACGATCCCACCATGCAGTTCTTGCCGTGTGCGGAGGTTGTCGCGCCCAGCACGGGTGCTGTTCCGCGGTTGACGAACTTGCGCGCTGCGCTGCAGCGACCGGGTTTGCCGGAGGACGTGTGCGCGCCGTGCCCGTAGGCCCAATAAGGGCAGGCCGGCGGCGAGTACGAAGGATGCCCCGGGGAAGAACTGCAACACGGTGGAGGCGACGGCATGCACATGGGAGACGCGCAAGGTGGCATGGACGAAGCACCGGGGTACGGGTAAGGCAGGAATCCGTAACCCGCGTGGTACCAGGGCAGTGGTGGCGGCGGCAGCATGTCGGGTGACAGTCGACGAGACGCGCGACGATACGTGCTAGGGGTCTTCTTCAGGGGTGGAAGCGGAAGGACAGTGACGTGTTGCGATGGGTCCGGCGGTGATGGTGCAGGGGGTCTAAGAGGTTGGGACATTATTACCGGTGGTGGTGCAGACTTCGGCGGCAATGCAGACCTCGGCGACGGGGCAGACCTCGGCGGCGGTGCAGACCTCGGCGGCGTAGCGTCAGGAATGTTCCGTTCCTCTTGTCTATTTGAGGGCCTCCTGCTTCGCTTTGACCGTTTTGGTTCGCTCCTTTTGTCGTGGCTCCTTTTTCGATGGCTGCTGCTTCGCTTTGGCTCTTTTCTAACCTTGTTTTTCCTCGCCTTCCTCGGAACTGTGAATATTTGTTGGGCCTTCGACTGGAGGATGGAGAACGCTAGTACTAGGGCGCCTATGATGGCGGGTAGGTCGAAGACCACGCTGAGCACGAGGGCCAGCCAGAACGCCACGAGGTCGTCGTTGAAGAGTGGGCACGCCGAGTCGGCCAGCACGGACACGACTTTCTGCGGGTAGAAGCAGTCGCCTCCCGTTGCCGCTTGAGCCGGCGCGACGGGCGAAGGAGCAAGTCGAACGTCCCCGGGAATGTGGACCAAAGAGCGCCCGCTGCTGTTGCACGAAGGCAGGCTCTCGAGGCTGACGACACCCTTCGTGGTGCACTTGGAGAGCAGCTTGCTGGGCGCTATGCGACAGAAAGGGTCCGGCCTCACGGCAACTGGCCAAACCCTGGCCACGGCATCGTCCATCACGCCATACTGGCCATTCCTGTAAGGGGCGCACACGTAGGTTTCCGAGAGCACGCACACGGGCAGCAGATAGGCCACCATTGGCAGCGCTAGTGTCATGTGGACCAGCAACGACGCCGCGCTGGCGAGCAGAAGAACGCCCGCTTTGTGGTGCCTATGCAAGCTTCGAGCAGAGGACCCCAGTTTCGAGACGCAGACAAGGAGTACCGCGGGAGCGGACACCAGCAGCGCTAGTCCCAACACTACCATGACCAGAAAAGGCAGCGGTCCTCCTAGCAGCCGGTCCAGCGACTTGAAAGCCCCGTTTTCTTGCTCCCATTCGGCGAGCTTGGACGACACCTTGTTGAGCCCCCTGGTCGTGAGCGCCTCTTTGGCATCTAGTTCCTTGAGCATGCGCTCCCGCCAAGGGGATTCGGGCTCAAGCATCAGCGCCTTGCGCATATCCATGGCCGTCGCTCTGGTAAAGTTGAGCAGCAACTCGAACGCCCAGCCATAGGCCTCAGGAGCGTACTTGTGAAGTCCCTGTAGCATGGAGGAGTGCGTCTCGATCTGGAGGTACAGCCAGCCCGTCTGGAAAACGGCGCATCCCAAGAGAAGCATCTCGCAAAAGGAGGACGCGTTGGGGCCCACATTCATCGGACGTTGCAGCCAGCCCAAGGCGGTCGCGGGCAGCACGAGAAAGAGCGCAACGAGTGCCAGGCCAGCCAGGAGGTAGCAGCAGAACGAGACTCTGGAAACGTTGGGCTGGTCGTGCTCCAGGTAGGACACCAGGGCGGCCATGCTTCCCTCTTTGGCCAGCGCCACGAACACGCCCGCGTTCTGCGGCCGCGTAGTCATCGCCGAGATCAGAGCACGCGCGCAGCTGCTCAGCCGTGGGCTGTAGCTTCCCCCGTAGGTCGAATCGAACTCGAGGATGTTCAACACTGGCTTCAACGCCTTGTTCGCCATCTTCCTGTGTTTCCTTCTTCTTACACGCGGCGCACGTGCACGTGTGCATGTGCAGCGATAGCTGCTAATAATGATCACGTCCTAGACTACATTTACCCACACTTGCTCAAACCGGCCGGCTGCCGCAGCACGGATACCGTATGAGGGCCTGTCTGGCAAGCAATTATGTCTCCGTGTCACAAAACATCCCACGGTTGTAGAGTACGATTAAGCACGCATTCACTGATTGCCGCAGCGCAACATTAGTATAGGATATTCTGTAAAAAACTTCAAAGAAGAATTTTTTATCGCTGATTACAAAATTGTATTTTCTGCCGTTTTTTTTTTTTTCAATAAAAAGGGAAGCTTGTATTGGCTGACTTATGCCGTCGGTGGTAGCGCACGCCGAAACGCCTTGTGGCAAAGCCAACTTTATCCACGTGCTCTCATAACGACGACGACGATGACGATGATGATGATGCCTTTGAGGTGTTTGGGAGGTACCCACTCGGGGGGATTGGTTAAAGTGTGGAACGTGCCCATGTTGGAGCTTATGGAATGAATTGAAACCCTCCTGGGCAGGGATTCCCCTCCTTGGATACGTAACCTAAACCTCTCACCTTATCCGCCGGGTGGCAAACCGCCAACACGGCATGGGCGAGTCCGACCGCATACGTCTTCTCCAAAGCTTTCTAATCAGCCGATTAACCTACCACCTTCCTTTCACCCCTCTCACACAAACCCAGCACGCACAACTCAACGGCCTTATACGTAAAGCCTACCGCCACGCGTTGCTTTTACCTCCCCATACCTCTACCACGTGCCTTACAGCTATGGGACTCCACAACACTACACAGGAACTCATCGAAGCGCAGCGCTCCTCCCAAATCCTCCGTCTCTCCCGCTCCTCCACTGGACACCACATCCTAGCCTCCCTTAATATCAACCCAATTCAAACTCCCTCTCCCCCACTGCTTATACCCCCACACATACGACGCCTACTCCTCATCAAACCCCTTCCTCGCAACATGGACCCTCTCCACCATGCAGGCCGCCGCATGGCACGTGCCAAGCGCCACACCATCTCCCACCCACCCTCCCCCGCTACCATTTATGTGGACGCGGCTCAATACCCAAACAATCAGGCTTACGCCACTTCTATGCACGCTCCTCCCCACCCCACAACCATGTCTGTCCTCACCCCCTCTCCTACGGTGGCAGAGGAAGTTGCCATTGCCCTCGCCATAGTTCAACAGCCCCAACCCACCACCATCCTCTCCGACTCCCAGCATGCCCTCTCCAACTACCTTAAGGGACGTATCTCGTCACAAGCTCTCCGTATCATCCTCCGACACCCTCCCCAGGATCCTGTGGAGCTACTGTGGACTCCGGCGCACACTGGCTTAGCAGGCAATGAGGCAGTACATTCACATGCTTGAGAGCTCATTACCCGGGCTCCTGCTTCTTTTGCTCCTAACCACAGCATCCCCATCCCCCTGTGCACATACACCGACATTACACTGCACCACAGACTGAACCGTCGAACCCTCCCACCACCCCACAGCTCCCTATCACCAGAGGAGGCCCGCATGTGGCGCATCATCCAAGCGCACGCGTTCCCTCACCGCACGATCCTACAGCACTCCCACCCGCACCTGTTTCCCTCACCTCGCTGCCCGCACTGTGGTGCACTGGACACGCACTTTCATTCCATCTGCCAGTGCCCCAAGAATCCCTACCCACCCCTCCCCAACCCCCAGGCCTGGGAGCAGGCCATGCGGAGCTCCGAGGTTTCGGACCAGGTGCTAGTCACTTCCCGAGGCCTCCAGGTCGCTGCGGCCCTGTGGGCAGCCGCCACCGCCCCATAAGGGCGAGCTCTTTCAATAAATGTTATTTCTCTCTCTCTCTCTCTCTCTCTCTCTCTCTCTCTCTCTCTCTCTCTCTCTCTCTCTCTCTCTCTCTCTCTCTCTCTCTCTCTCTCTCTCTCTCTCTCTCTCGCTCGCTCGCTCGCTCGCTCGCTCGCAGCTGGCGTGGGCGCGCGCGCACAGGTGTCGTGCTATATTACGCCACAATGGGAGCCAATCCCAGGGCTGACTGCGTTACAAAGACGTTTATTCCACCTTATCAAATGTTTATTCTCTCTCTCTCCTCCTCCTCCTCGCATCACGCCACATCGCAGGTGCGGTCGCTCGCTCTCGTCGGGTAGTTCACCTCCTAGCGCGGCATAGGTAGGCCGCGCGTGGTTCACTCCTAAAAAGAGTGGGATAACAATAACAATAACAATAACAATACTTTATTTCAACCCAGGAGGGCTGGGGTGTGCTGGAAAGGCCAAAGGCCCATACCGAAAGGCCCAGCACACCGACTTTCACAGCGCAAGAAAAGGAGGGAGGGGAAGGGGGGGTGAAAAGGATGAAAGGAGAGAGGCGGTTGAATCAGACGATCAGTGGACCGTTCTCAGGTGGCGCACTGCTTGGCGGCAAATGCTTTTCACTGCATCAGCGTCAGTGGCAGGTTGGCTCCTGAGCGCACTGGGGAGGGAGCGCCACAAGCTCACCACGCGCGGAACAAAGGAGTTCTGGTGGCGCACTGTCCGGCCAAGGATGGGGGCCAAGTCGTTGGTCCTGGTGCGACGAATATACCCTGCCAGTGGGTGGGGGGCACCGAGAGGGCTGACGACTGCCAGAAGCAGCCGGAGTGATGCAGCGTCGTACCTCTGCGCAAGGGGCTGCCAACCGACGGCGCGAAGCAGCTCCGGTGTTCGGTAGTCTCGGTAAGGACGGTCGGGTGGGGAGGACCTCTTGAGGATGGCAAATGCTGCCCGCCTCTGTACACTCGCGAGACGTGCAACACGGGAGGCCTGATGCGGCAACCACACAGGGGCACAGTACTCCAACTGGGGAAGCACAAGCGCTGTGAATAGTGTTCGCAGGGCAACCGGTCCAGCGCCGGATGTAGCGCGCTGGGCGAATGCGAAGAGACGACGCGCACGGGCAATGGTGGCGTCCATGTGTACGCTGAAGGAGAGTCTGTTGTCGATGGTGACACCTAGAAGCTTTATCTTTGTAGTCTGCGTGAGTGGAGTGTCAAGTATCTTCAGGACAGGGAGGTCTAAGTTGGCTGGGCGGCGTGCTGTGCAGATCATAGAGGTGCATTTTGAGAGCTTTAACGGGAGCCGATTACGATTGGACCAGGAAACAATTTTGTTCAAGTCATTCTGCAAGGAAAGAAGAGATTGGGATGTTCCGATCGGTTGGATGAGGGTGACATCGTCAGCGTACAGTAGGGGCGTGGACTCAAGGTTGTTCGTTATGTCGTTGATGAAGATGTTGAAAAATACTGGCCCAAGGACGGAGCCCTGCGGGACACCCGAGTGAACTGGTGTGCGCTCGGAGCGGCAGCCATGAAAGAGAACCTGAAACTGGCGGTGGGCAATGAAGTCCGTGAGCCAACGAAGAAGGTTGCCGTGTATGCCAAAGAGACCAAGTTTTTCAACAAGAAGGGCATGGTTTACCATGTCGAAGGCTTGACGAAAGTCGATCTGCAGTACGTGACAGGGTACCTTGCTATCCATGTGGTCGCTCAGGATATGGACTGCAAGAGCAAGCGCTGAGGCACAAGAGCGGCCAGGTCGGAAGCCAAATTGGTATTGGGACAGGAGGGAATTTTGCTCCAGGTATTCAGTGAGCTCTTTCGAGACAACACGTTCCATGGTGCGGCAAACAATTGAGGTAACGGAGATTGATCGGTAGGACGAGGTTTGGTCGGTTGGTAAACTGACACCTTTCAGAAGAGGTGTGACAAACGATAGCTTCCAGTGTTCGGGGGAACATCCCATGATGAGGAAACGGGAAAACATTGATGAGAGGACGGGGGCAATTTGAGGGGCTGAAGCTTTCAGTACTGCAGGTGTGATGCCGTCGGGTCCGGCTGCTTGGTAGGGGTTCAGACAGTTCAGAGCGCGGAGAGTTGCAGCAGGGGTAATGGCTGTCAGGTCGAATTGGGTATTAGGGGAGCTAGCTTGCAAACCAGGTGGTGCAGTTGGTGGGGTATACGATCGGCAGTTTGAGTTTGAGAGAAGTGGCAGCTGAAGAGGTTGGCGATGGATTGGGGATCGGTGAGAACGGCGTCTTGGGTGGAGAACTGCGGAGCTGGTTGGGACTTCCGTTGTGAGTTAACATAGGCCCAGAAAAGCTTGGGGCATTGCGAGGCTTTGGCAGCGATTGACTGCACGTAACGGGCATGCGACACATAGATGAGCCGTTTCAATTCACGCTGAAGTTCTTTTGCTCTGCTCAAGTGGCTTGCATTGCCGGTACGCTTGGCCTTGTGAAAGAGTTTCTTTTTGCGGCGACAAAGTTTTGCAATGTCACGGGTTATCCAGGGTGACGTGAGGAAGAGGGACGTGTGGGTAGGCACTCTTTTTGGATGGCCGTCATGAAGTCAAGCCAGACATCGTATATATCATTGGGAGACTCCTCAGAGAGAGCCATGGACCATGGGGCCAGGTGCACGAGCTGCTGCAGGTGTGGAACGTCCATTTTGTGGAACAGCTGTACCGTCTTAGCAAAACGGCCGTATTTAGGCAGGTGCTGAAAGATGTCAACCGCGAGTGCGGAGTGGTCTGATCCAGGAAGACTCGGAGAAAGCTTGCAACTGTGCACTAGGGTGGCATTTGTGGCAAACGCCAGATCCAGAAATGCTGTCCGGCCAGATTGGGCAGTGTAAGATGCCTCTTGAGCAAGCTGAGTTAGACCAGCACCATGGACAACTTCCAGGAGGTAGTCGTCGAAGGCATCGGATGGGGAGGGTGCTTCAACGTTGGACCAGTCGACATGAGCATTGAAGTCTCCGACAACATACACGTTGACGTAACGCTTTGAGGTGGCATTCGACAGGGCCACACTGAGCATGTCGTATGACTCCCTTCGTGGTGGCGGGGGGCAGTACACGCAGCATATGAGGGACGTTCCCTTGGCAAACGTCACCTCTACGAACACTGCCTCAAAGTCCGGAGACTCAAGGTCAGCCCGTCGACGGGATGGCAGCTGCGCTGGCGTTGCTATCAAAACTCCGCCACCAAGGGAGCCGCGGTCGCGGCGATGAAGCGTATACGGTGCCCCTCCAGTTACTTGGCTGTCGTACACTGACGAGTCAAGCCAAGTTTCACACATTGCAAAAATGTGAGACGGGTGGGCCTGGAGACTGGCGTGGAAGTCCAGTAGTTTGTTCTTGAGTGATCGTACGTTGGAGAACCAAATTGTGACAGTTTGCGAGGGTGGGTAGCGCTTACTGGGGGTTGAGCCTTGATCGGGCAGCAGGGAACTTCGACAGAGAGCTGCTGGGGCTGCGTCGTCGAAAAGGTCGTCGGAAAAAGGTGGGAGGGAGCACCCGAAACAGTGCCACGGACAGTCGGACCGGCCGAGCCGGCGGTACTCGGCGAGCGGCATGTGAACACACGCACGATGAGACCACCGATTGCACGTATCACAGCACAGCGCTGCTTGATCGTCACGTACACGTTTGTCGCATCGTTGACACAGCGGGGCGGTGGGGCCGGGATTCGGGCAGACATCGCCGCTTAGTAGCAGCGAGGGGGTTGCACCGATGGAGGAGGTTAGGAGCAGGAGCAAGGAGAAGGAGGTGCTTGAAGGCGTTTTGCCGGGTGAGTGGGGACGCCGGAGTAGGCCTAGTAGCGTTGCAGGCAGGGAAGCTGGCTGGGCAAGCGTAGAGCGGGGCTTCTGGTCATTCGTATAGCGCGCATTGACGGCGAGCACTAGCGAGCATAACACGATGAACGCAAAAAAGGTTCGGGGAGGACGGCGGCGGAACTTCGGAGCACGTTTGTGGAATGTACACACACCACCCGCCATCTTGGAAAAAAAAAAAAAAGGATGCCATTGCATAACATAAACGTTCCCGATAATCGCAGAAGAATGATCTAAAATTGCGTCGTATGCCAATTGTATACAATAATGTGTAGCGCCCTTTGGTCGGCGCTCTTAGCTGGCGCCTTGGCGTCGGATATGAAAGACGAGAAGAATAAAGAAACGAGCTGGGAGTGCTTAGTGCGTCAGCACGGTACGGGCAGTTCGATTCCGAAAGCCTGCCACGCTGGTATACTCTTTCTCTTGGGCTGCGCTGCGACCCCGCGGTTCCCGACAAATGTATACATTAGCGTTCGGGCAAAGCGGGAAAGGAAAAGGTTTTGTTTTGATCGATCGATGGTTTTCCGTTTTCATTTCGGTTATTGTCTTTTCAAATTATCTTTGGTTTGGTTTTGCGGTCATTGTGTTTCGATTCAGATGTTTTCGTCTTCACATGGGTCAAGCTTCGCGTGCAGCTCTGTTTCCGGAGGGAAGGGTTATAATTTTTTTTTTTAGGACCGAGCAGTAACACTATGAACATTGCCACACTACAAACACCAAGTATACCCTGTAGGGGCACGCGCGAACAGTTGAAAAGGCCGCTAGCATATAACCTAAAGTCCTTTCATCGGCCGATGAAGGGGCTTTAGCATAACCGAGCGATCCGAAGCGTTCTTGGAGGAAGAGGTTATTCCGTTGCTGGCCCCGCTGTTCTGTGCGCAGCCTCGCCATTAAACCGAGCTCTGTTCTCCGGAAGCGCGTCCCTCTGCTGTGGCAATACAGTCGAACCTCGTTATATCGAACACGGGTATATCGAATTATTGCTTATATCGAACCATTGTCAGTTTTTTAAAAGAATTACATGCATTTTTAATTTTCTGTATCGAACTCGGTCGGTTAAGAAATGGATATATCGAACTCAGCGCCGGCCGAAAGCACGCGCTCCGGAGACAGGCGGCAGGCTTTCCCGCAACGCAGGGGAGAATAGCGGTGGCGCAGCAGGCGTTTGCGGCTCAAACGCATGCCTCAGGCGCCGGTAGCGCCATTCAGGCTAGGCGGCATACGCAGTTGGCGGACTCCGTTCTGAGGCTGACTCAGGCTCAGCCGAGTCAGCCTAACCGACGTGGAAATATCCGCGGAGGTCACCTGCGAGCTGACTTCAGAGGCGGTGGATGGCGAACCTGGCCCTTCGACCACCGAGGACCCCGCTGCGCTCCCAACTGCGGGCGAAGCTGTGGCTGCTGTGGAACTTTTACGCCGCTACTTCGGCGGAATGGAAGGTAGTGGTCTCGCGTTCGTGGACTCTTTGGAAACCATGGAGCAGGCTGTGGTACGACATGCCGTCAACTCGAAGAAACCGTCAACGCTGCTGCAGTTTTTTTCCCTTGGGAATAAATAGTTCACTTTAACGCTTCATGTGAGTAGTCATTCTTGTCGTTGCCTTTTTAGTGATTGAATCGCGCTGCATTTTGACGCGTTTTTGATCAAATTTTATATATCGAATTTCGGTTATATCGAACTATTTCACGGTTCGCGCACTGTTCGATATAACGAGGTTTGACTGTATGTACTCAGGCTGGCAGAAACTGTGATCCATACGCACACTCTGTGCGAGCTTATTTCCGATGTCAACATTTCTCTACCCGAAGCGCCTACGAGCAGCTAGTGATCAAAATGAATGGTTGGCAATTTTGATACACTGAGTCACCCAGGTTACTTGCAATTTGCGTAATTTAGTAACCTACTCTAGCCATACGCCGTGTCCGCGAGCTTGCAGACCGGTGGACACGCTTGTCGCGTAGCAAAGACAAACGAATATGTCTTTTGTCTGTAGCGGTTAACGCATCTGACTGGCAGTCACGGAGGCCTGCAGTTCGATCGTAGTTGCTGGAGAGGAGATACGTCGCGTCTGCAAGTTTTGTTCTTTGTATTGCCCGAAAAAAAGAAAAAAAAAACACCGAATGAAACGCACCCGTTCAGTTCATCGGCCTGTAACGGCGGCTGTAGGGCGGGAAAGTACGCGTCCCACTTGGCCAGGAACGATGAAGCGCAGTTCCTGGAAATCTGAGAGCATGACGGGCGGCGTCCCCACTCGCTCGCAGCGCGTTCTGCTCCCGCGGACTTCCACAGAGTGGTCACACGTGCGCTTCGTGGGGCACGACGAAAACGAAAGGTGAATAATGTTGCTGCGGTCGCTGCTAACTACCTTATTCGTGGCCGCATCATCGGTATTCGGTCAAGTAATCAACATTGGTGCGTGCCCGGCGGTCAAGGTACAGGAAAAGCTGGACCCGAACAAGGCAAGTGAAATCCTGATTGCAAGTGTTATATTTCTCTTCGATTTCCGTTTGTTCGGCTCATTTGAGGTCCAATTCCAGAGAAAAAGAATGAAGCGTTTTTGTTTTCATTACTTCTTAAAGAAGTTCGAACTCGAATTTACGTGCCGAAGCTGCGCCTGGGCGATGAGGCACGCCGTGGTGGAGCGCTGTTAATTCCGACCATCTGGGGCCCTTTATAACATGCGGCGAAATTTCGAACACTAAGCATGTTTGCTTTACCCGTACATGAAAAAATTTGCCGCTGGCGGAAATTGAATGTTCGTCCTCGGGCTCAGCAGCATAACACCTTGGCCACTGAACCACCCTGGCCGGATATTCTTGGTGCGAAAGCACTATTATCGTACTTCTGCGTGAAGCAAAAGTACGTTAATAGTGCTTTCGTGAAGCCTGTTTCGTGAAGCCCCTATATTTCCTCGTTTATAACTCGCTTGTACAAAGGTTGATGCGCAGCAGAGGCAGGAGGCGACACGGGCATGTGACGTCCAGGTGTTAGGCCTAACGTCACACTGATGTTTAATGTAGCCTACTGATACCCACAGATCGACGTGCAATGATTATGTCGTTACTGGGAACGTCGTAAGGCGAATTCCTATCGCTAAAGTTAAATATAGAACGTTAAGCCTAACATGTTTTAATTAAGGTCTAACGCTGCCAACTATGACGAAAACGGTACTCATCAAGTGAGTATAAGTACGCAAAGTAAGCAAAAGTACTCAAAGTACATACTAATTGCATTCTGAGACAGGGGAAGTGCGATCGGGTTGAATTGTGATCCACCCCTGTAATAGTATTGGCGACTGTAGCTGATTGAGCGCTTATGTTTATCCAACCCAATATGCATGGCCTTGAAGAAGTAACTCGAAATGCAAATTTTCTGTCTCGCAGGCGCTTACTAAATTACTATGACCTCGTTTAAATATTAGGCAATGACTATTTAAATGTCAGATAATTCCGAAATGATCTACACTGATTAGGTAGATTGTAACCTCTATCGTCACAAAAGATCAGTGATCATGCAAGGACGAATCAGTTAAAGAAAACGACTTAAAATTCGAGGGCCCGTTTGTGTGTTGGCGCCTCGAGCATGAGCTTCCTTAAAAGCCTAGGGCGCGTCTGTCCTTGAGGCATATTGCCGTTGTGACCAATACCCCTCCACATACACTGGCCTCGTCGGCCGCAGTCCAAAAAAAAAAATTAGTAGTGGCTTAGCTCTGCTATGCCACGATATACGTAGCAAGAGCTAAGGTTCAGCAATCCAGTCCAATCCAGTCCAGTCCAGTCACTGCTCCTGGCGCATGCTCAGCACTGCTCTTCACGAGCCACGCGAAACTGCTATCAAGCGGCTCCGGTGCAGCGTCAGACTTGGCTACTCCGAAATTGAGGCGCACACCTGGACACGCGCCGGCACGAGTGCGTCTGCCGCGGCTATGACGCAACACAATCCAACACAATCCACTTTAATCCGAGCCAATCCAATTCAATCCAATATAATCCAATGTTCCTCGCGCTTGCGCAGAACGACCCTTCACGGCACACGCGAAACTGCTCAACCTCGGCCAGTGTAGATTACGCTACAAAAGCGGCCGTGGACGAAATGGACGAAGATGGCCATCGGGTCCTTATACTTTCTCGACCGACGTCTACCTGTGGCAGGGCTGGTGACCGCCGTGTCTTCAGGTACTTCAGGTTTTAGGATCAAGTCTGGAACTGGCTCGGTGAGCCACAGCGGAGCCGTTTTGTCGATTCCCCTTTCGTGCGTTAGGGATAAATACCGCCAAACAAATCCGTCTAATCGCGGAGGAGAAAGTGACTCTGTCTGCCACACCTTTCAGAAAGGGACACGCCGTGCGCGCAAACTGGGGCCATACAAGTACCCACTCAAAGGACACCCTTCGCGCTAGACAGCGGGGATGAAGGGGTGACGCGAGGAACAGTGCGCACAAAGGCCCGCTCCCCGCGCGCGGCCTTCATCCAACTGCCGGATACGTAGACCTAGAGCCACTAGATTAGTGGCTCTACGTAGACCCATCGCTAAATTTCTTCGGCCACCTAACTCACCTTGCAGGACTTGAGTTTCTGCCTCCGCCGCTTGCACGTGGTTCTGCGCACACAAAGACCGTCGATTCCCTTTCAGGCCTTCCTCGTATGAGTTTTCACCCATCAGTAGCCGGAAGTTCCTCTTTTTACTGCAGACGACTTCCCCCGCCTTCCTTGCTTCCCCCGCCATGCCGTGGCGAGTCGATCTTCTCTGCTGAGTAGAAGTCGCGCGCGGTTTTCCTCCTCGCTTTTCCGGTGGAGAACGACCCAACCGGCCAAATATATTCTCCGCGTTGCGGCATGTCGCCACGCATTTGAGTATCGGGGAAGGCATGGTATTTGGGCGAATAATAAGGAACCACACAAAAAAGCAACGCACGCGTTTAGCGTCCCGCGCCTTATCCGAGGGGGCCATCGTTTTGGGGGCTGTTACCAGAGGGGGCCAGCGCTTTGCGGGCTGCACTCCTCCGCCATCATCCTGACTGGGGCGCTTCGTTCTATGTAAGCGCCCAGGCATAGGACAGGCATTGAGGCGAGAATGTTTCTAACAGCGATACGTTCCAATTATATGCGCCTTTGTTTACAAGCGTCGTACCACGCATAACAAGGAGCACGGCGGCGACCGGAAAAATTTCGAGGTGGGGGAGGGGGAGGGCTTAAGCCCGGTCAGCCATTCCACCCCCCCTCCCCCCCCCCCCCTCCGGCCACGCCACTGACGTCAGCAGGATGTTCTAAGCACTGTGACGTCAGGCCTGTCACCGTCCTGAACCAGAGGGCTACCTTCCACAGCGCTACAAACGCGGGAGAGAAGGGTAGAGATGGGCGCTCCTCTGATAGTTTGACATGCGGTAGCTTCGTCAATATTGAACACATTAAACAATTCTGGCGGGAGCAAATTACTCGGCCTCAGCAGTGCGGGACCCTACGGGATCCATAGCGCGACCATAGGTCTTCGAAAAACTGATTTGTGCTACCTATACGGAAGGATAGCAAAACGAAAGACGTGTCACTGCCATGCGCTCCTAAACTAAGACATGACGTTTGTGAGTTAATCTGATACTTCGCATTCCATTGTTTTTAAGTGACGGGAAGAAAGATGGATGAAATTCTAGGCGGAAGTGATCGTTCGTTCGTGCGCTCGCGTAAGATCACGCATTAGCATTTCGAATGCGATTGGGAGTAACCGCTTCAAACATGCATGACTCAAAGAACAAAAGTTCCAGTCCGTGCTAGCCCCCCAAAAGTCCATTAAAATGCAGAAGCATGAATTGGACTTGCACAAGTGAAAAATAAATATGTGCAAACTCGAATAATTAACACGAGGGTATTAGAGCGACAGCTTACCCTCCCCCGCTACGTAATCGAAGCTTTGACTCACGCCTTTTAAGACACCAGTCACACCAGAGTAACTTGGCGTCGTTCATGGTTTCAGAGGGTATCCATTCACATAAGCTAGATCCTCTCGTGGATCTGAACTTGGCCAGACTGACGCGCATCAAGCTTTCGACTTCGGGAATAAATACACCAACTGTGCCGCAACGCCCCTGCAACTTTCTCTGTCCACACAAGTATAAAGCAAGCGGCAGCAAAATTTCACGACCACAGCTGACCCACACTCAGTTTGTCGTTTTTGTGCAGCTAAACGACGTTCTAATACCAGCGCTCTGCGCACTCGTGTGCGCAGTTTTCGGGGAAGTGGTTCGAGACGGAGCGCACTTTTGCCAGGCGTGGGAACAACCAGCGGTTACACTGCGTCCGCGTCGAGTACTACTACGACGGCCAGGGAAAGTTCTCCGCCGTCAACAGCGCGGTGCTACCCAGGTGAGCCGGCGTTTCTAAAGCGTTAATTCGCGCGATTCTATTCTGGGAGTATAGGCATTCAACTGGGTCGCGTTATCACTACTGGGCAAAAAGAAAGCGCTTCACTCTTAATCCTTGTGTAAGGATAACTGCTGTTGTATTTGCGTAGCCGATCATTCCTCGAAAGCCTGGCCCCCAAAATAACCAGGGCAGTAACACTAGACACGTGAGCGGTTGGAAAAAAAAAGCACTAGAAAAAAGGAAACAGGTCTTATTTTCTCGTTTTTTTTTTCTTGTTTTTTTTTTCTCGTTTTTTTTTTTAACCCGGGTAACATTGAAAAAGAAAAACAAAGCTTCTCTGGGAAAATTCATTGTGATGCGACCAATCTGCAGTGAGGGAAACGTTTTCTGAAATCAATGATTTGACGTTAAATCGCGCGCAGATTTTGACAGCCTAAGCTCAGCTGGGACTTATATTCTTTCCAGTGTAAACGGAAAAATTCATCGGGCACTTTGGTCTTTTAAGTGATCATAAGGTGATATCCGGCGATTATCGAATACTTCTTCACTGCTGCATCGTGTTTGCGGTGCCGTCACGTTGACCTGTCATGCGGCACGCATCGGGATAATGCTTGTTCCAACCCGGCACGGTACAGGGTTAGTGCTGTAGTTACCACACTTGACTGCGGCTACTGGCGAGCCAGGTTCAAATCCCAATCGAACCCAAATAAGGTTCTATTTTGTTTACTTATTTTCTTTTGTCCAGCGGCAGTTCTTTGGTTTAATTCGTGTAGTCGCCTGCAACTACGGTCACTTTTCGCGTTTGATGAGACATCTAAGCCTTCCGCATTAAGAAGTATATCAATTTTTTATAGATCTGTGCAGAATAGATTTTTTTCAATATTTTAAATTATCCGAAAAAAAAAAACGTGAAAGAAACTGTTTCTTTTTTTCACGCCCCTGAAAATTTTATGAAAACTTGCATCTCTAGGTAGCACCAAAAATGAAGTAGCAAATTTTACGCTGATGTTTGTTGATCCTCCAGGTACGTACCTTTACTGAGGAATATTGAAGCTTACGACCCCATGGGCTCAATAAGCCTATGGAGAAGCACCGCATTGGTAGAGCTAGCAGATTACAAAAACCACACACATCACGCCGCCACTTGCAAACTAGCCGGAATAGTAAGAGCTTGTCGTTTCTTAAACATAAAAATTGCGTTCGTGCCCACACGCAAAGTTTTCTGTGAAGAAGTTATACGCCGGTAAAGTGTCGTGCTTTGCGTATGATGTATGTTTCGCTTTATTGCTTCCTTGCAGCACACGCAAGTGCATGGTGGTGCACGCTTTGCAGGCGGCCAAACCAGGCGCGCTTTATGTGCAGAAAAATGCCAATGACGACTCTGTAATCTTTGACAATCTTCTTCTTTGTATTCTTGTATAGTTTACGTGCCATGACAACCCCTTCCATGCTTAGAAGGGACTATCTTGTACCATCTTAGCTTTTGGAAGGTGCAGTGAAGTTCGAACTGTCGTGACGCGGTAACTTTGCATACGTCAGTACGGTGCACGGAAAATTTTATGATACGAAATATCACAACAAATAATAGAAAAAACATAACCAATTTCCTATTCTAGGTTAAGGCTGCTAGAAGTAGCGTGTGGTCTGCTCGTTTCTCAATCATACTGTTACATGGCGGCAGTAGAAGTGAGACTAACCATGGTGAGCGAAGGACAGGATGAATTTTAAACGGCGTCAGTCATCGTATTATGAGCACTGCTATCAAACGATCATCCCGCGGTGATCTTAATTGTGATAGCTGAAAAAACAACATTCTTTGCGCGGATGCAGTGATAATCGACCTCGTTATTCTTGCTCACGTGGACCGGTAGTAAATAGCCACAGCTGCTAATTTTCTATGATAACACAAGTGCATATGTATGCAAACAATCTTAGAGCACGCTGGGCAAATTCATTAGATATTTTGAGCGTTGAACATATGCTAAAGTGTTTGCGTCTAACGCAGTGGACATACAAATCGCGTTCTGGGCGAGCTTACGATTCTCAACCAAACGGAGCCTGCCAAGATGTCCATGAAGTTCTACGCCAGAAGTAAGTATGTATACACGATTACCCAAATAAGAGCATTTTAAGCGATCTTGCAAGCGTCCTCGCGCGGTGGGGACAGGCGCACACTGCCGCCTTGCCGCAACCATGTGCAATGCGGCTGGCTACTTGCGCCCCTCGGAGTCCTGTCCGTTAAATTTTCGCCGTGATAAATTATCGCAACCGCGAATTTTGTACCAATTTTATAATTTGAGGTTTGGCGCTTCATAGGAGCAGCTCGGTTATGAATGGCGGCGTTCTCCGGGTTAAACAGGCCATATGTGTTGACTGAATGTATGCACCGAATGTCTTGCAATTTATCCTTCTTTGGCAGACGCCGGCACATTTATAAGGTTAGGTATGCATGGTCACGAACAAAATTTCCGAACACAAAAGCGGTATTGCTCGCAGTACTTTGTCGGAATGCATTTTTTGCAGCTTCCATCATGCACGCCACCACACCAGCCACGCAATATCGAACGCACCGTGTGAAGGTCGGACCTTTACGCACTCGCGCACAGGCACAAGGAAATGCCTCGCATTTAAAAACAATGTACCTTCATAAGACATCGCTAATACCCACTAATCGCCCTAGTATTCGCGCGAACCGAAATCGCCACATTTGTGCGTGTGCAGGTTCATGTGCTGCTGTTGGCAATGAAGCAACTGCTTACGGGGATGGCGCAAGCAAATAGGGACAGAGGAACGGTACTTTTCAATCAACGTTAAGACGTCAAACATTCCCGGATGACGTGTACATGGTTGCGCGTTTCAACCCCCCCCCCCTCCCCCCGCCATGCAGTATACATTGCTATCGACAAATATGAGACTGTAAAACAAGCACCATTTGCATTTAAATACTAATAAACAAAAATTGAATTGTCAAAAACAAGAAAACGGAGATCAGTGCTTCCTGCGCAGTACACGACGCACGTACAGCAGCTCGTCCGAGAGGATTGCGTGTCTCTGCCGAATTTCCCGCGCTTATGACGTCATCTGCTGGATAAGTTAAGCCTAACGACGTTCCTCGAGATCTCCAGAGGCACCACACCTGGATGGCGCTGCAGGGCTCGAGCTGAACACCTGTTCACCCCTTGAAGCGGAGCTACGGGGCGTACTGGCCGTACTGGACCATTTAACGTACTCTGCGAATACACCTCAAATGGCACGCATATTGACCGATTCCCATGACGTCATGCAAGAACTCCGGAAACCATATTCAGACCACCCTATAGCCAACATCATTACGCTATCCCTTCAACATCTTTCGCGAAATGGTGTTACGATACGCGTGGCGTGGGCACCAGGTCACACGGATTTGCAGTCGGGGAACCAAGCAGCACACGATGCTGCCAGGGAGAGCGCTTCATTACCTCCCTCCCCTTCTGCCGTCGTGCCTTGCATGAACCCGCGCCTGGAACTGGATGCTAGGCGTGTTCAACGCAAGATTACCCTATTACGTCAAACTCCTAAAGGATATCTGCCACAGAGCCTTCAAATACCAAGGGTTGCCGAGATATTCATCAATAAAAGCATCGCCAACAGTGCCTACACGCCCTCTGTTACGAGGAAATTGTACCATCCGAATGGGCAACCACCCCCGTATTGCCCTTATTACCAAGAGAACGTATCATCTGACCTTCACCACCTCACGTGGGTGTGCAGCCATTTCGCGCTCCAAAGACAGGACTTGCTCCGTCACGTCCCTCCAGACACGGACACTCTGCACCCTCCAAATCACGAAATCGGTTTTCTGCAAGCACTAGGCAATTATGGCATACACAGTGGCCTTGCGAGATTAGTGTAGCCTGGGGGTGACTACCCATCCTGCGAAAAGCCTTAACATCATGGACGCAAAATGAGTGCTCAAAGAAGGGACGTTCAATTGTGCGACGAAGACCTTTTGCTACCCCCTTCCCTTCACTTCCCATTCCCCCATGCACGGCCTCCGGGCCTCCCCTTTCCTCCAATAAAGGCTTGAATCAATCAATCAATTGCTCGCTTCTTCAGTCTAGAGGAGGTGTTCTCGTAACTCGCCGCCTGCTTCCGTCCTTCCGTTCAGAGCCGTCCGAGGATGCCAGCAGATTTGTGCCCGTGGGAGTGAGGCGAAGTACTGCCTGCTGCCCTAATCTGGTTTCAGATCCCGAGCAGCGCCCTTTCTGGGTCCTCTACACGGACTACGAAAAGTGCGCCATCGTGTACCGCTGCCGCCGCTCCCTCTGGCTTCACACAAGTACGTGCAGTTGCTCCTCTGTTATACAGTCTGTAAGCTGCAACGTATTACACACAACATAATGCCTATAGTGTGTGCACGGTTTGAATGGTGGTAGTACAATGTGGTCTTAGCGAAGTAATATGTTTGCGCCGAATGAAGGGAGGAACATCATGGGGGGAGAAAGGCACGTGAACGTGTCATTTGTCGCTGTCAACAAGAAGAGATTCGAAGGCAGATAACACCAATCAGCGTCCCACAGTGTGACCTCCAGTAGCATTCTCGCCTAATTGCATTCAATTCAGTGGAACCCGCCGCAGTCAGAAGCATGGCGAAACCAGGTATAGCGGAGGACACGTACACAGGGCTTTTGGAACGCATGTGCGGTGGATACCATAGAATGGCGGTTCTCAACCTTGAGTATGCCGGGGACCCCTTTCCTGCCGGCAAAACCCACGATAAACGATGTTGAATCGTGCTGAAATGCCAAACAATTTGCACTTTAGGCTAAAGTCGCCCACACACTTACTCAACGCCCGCCTTCTGTGTCTGACTCTTATGCTGATGCGTGATATAATGTCAGGAAATTTGCTCTTGCAGCTAAGTCACCAAACCTATATGCAGCCGTTTGTGTATCTGACTTTTCGGCATAGCTGGTGTGTTATGCAAAAAAGCCGACCTTAAAAACATGACCTACGCGGCAAGTCATGCAGGGAAGCCACCTGTCTTGCATACCGAGGTTTGGCAAACAGGCGAAAAAAATCGGAGGAAGGGTTTCGGAAAGGGCTTCGCGGACCACTGAAATTCCCTCGCGGACCCATTGCCATAGAACATGGCGAGGAGGGGAAAGGGGAACGGCACGCAGCGCAGGTGCTACTTTCGGGGGCCGCTGGACCCTTTTTCTCTGGATCTGGCTCTGCCCTGAGACAAAGTGGCGCAGAAATGCAGCTCAATTTCGGCTCTGGGTAAATTTCTTCAGTGACCCGCCGCGGTGGCTCAGTGGCTAAGGCGTTGCGCTGCTGAGCACGAGGTCGCGGGTTCGATTCCCGGCCGCGGCGGCCGCTTTTCTAATGGAGGCGAAAAGCAAAAACGCCCGTGTGTACGAGATTTCGGCGCACGTTAAAGATCCCCAGGTGGTCAAAATTAATCTGGAGCCCTCCACTACGGCGCGCCTCATCGCCTGCGTTGCGTCGGCGCGTTAAACCCCTCAATCAATCAATCAATCAATCAAATTTCTTCAGTGTCCTGTGCCGCGTGAATTTCGCCGTACGAAACGTGCCTGTTGTTCGTCTGCGACGGGACAGCACTCTATTCGTCGCAGGGGATATTTATTTCGTTCCGCTTGTTTGCCACTTACTTCCCTAAAGCTGATTTGTTTGCGCTTAGAAGATCAAGTTTTTTTTTTAGATTGAGCAACTAGAAAACAATGCGATGTACACGTGAATAATTATCGTTGGCAAATTAAATCTGATCTCTGTAGTAATCAGCTAGGTGCCTGATATGCGAGATGCGCTTACCGGGCATGCAATTGAAGGGCATGCGCACTGGCGACGCCACATTGTTACCTTGATTGTTATTACTTTTAAAGATTCCTGCTTGTAAACATTAACACCCACTATTTTGATTCATACGCTGCAATATCTACGTCTACATATTTTGCAACACAAGAATATGCTGCCTTATTGTGGTAAAGCTAGGACCTCCTGTAGTGCAAGACATAATTCGATATTCATAAGAAAAAAAAATCCCGCAATATAACCATCTGATAACCAAAAATAAGTACACAAATAACTCAAAAGTTCCCAGTCTTTCGCAAGTCCACACTTTAGACAAAAATTAATTTCGCGAAGTCTCCTGTGGATTTTACAAAATCTTCTCTGAATTTAATTGTCTCCACGCAGTTGCGGCAGCTTACCACGCAACAATATTGTGGACTACTTGCCTATTCTAGTAGACTACGTTAATGTTGATCATCGTTTGTTTCAGGTTTTGTGACATCGCGAAACGATTGCATCCGACATGTCTGCACTGAACGTAAGCTGAGTGGGCTTTGCAGTGCTCCCAACCGGAACGGTCGCCTGGCGGCGCGACAAGAACGCTCCTGTAGCTTCCACGCACTATTTAAATTTGCGCGCGTCTAGCACCGCGGCGCTCGCTAAAATTCCCACTCTGGAGGAAGAGGGTCGGGAGAACCGGAAGGTGCGGGGTTGATTGACACAGGGAGCTCTGCAGGGGCTAGAAACAGCGCGGGAAATTTTCAGGAGCTTTCTTCTCGGCCCGGCGGACGTCTGTTTCGGATGGCAGTGCTGGAAAGCCCATTCAGCGGAGGCGTCGCAAAACGAAGGGAACCTCTTCACGATGTCTGAGGCGGTAAAACTAGCGTCACTAAATAAGACATTTATTAGTGACGTTAAGTAAAACCTAAACCAATGTAGGCTGACCCCCCAAAATGTTGCGTGGTAGTTTGCCAAGGAAACACGAAAGAGAAAAAAAATTGGGCCCATCTCCCCGCGAGGGGGACTCGAGTAAATGCGTCGCATAAGGGGTGGGTGTATTGCGTTAACGTTAGTGTTTGGGGAGTTAGTGGTAGTGAATGCGTTGTATCAGCAGCTTCTTGACGTAGTTTGAATGAGTCAAGGATATAAGGCGCGTTCGTAGCCTTTGATTCTGTGTCGGTTTTGTGGCGCAGTGGGAAGAGCACCATGTACCTCGCGTTCCGCCCACAGGTAGTGAATGCGTTGTATCAGCAGCTTCTTGACGTAATTTGAATGAGTCAAGGATATAAGGCGCGTTCGTAGCCTTTGAATCTGTGTCGGCTTTGTGGCGCAGTGGGTAGAGCACCCTGTACCTTGCGTTCCGCCCGCAGGGTCGTGGGATCGAAACCAGGCGCCGATAAGTATTATTTTTTTTATATAGTGTAGGGGGAGGGGTGCGGACCTGTTGTTGAGAGCGAGGAGGGTAGCGTGATGCGGGAGAGGAAGAGTGGGGGAGAGGCGCACCTGCGCGCTGAGCTGTTGCGGACGCACGGCGGACGCTACATGTGAGTTAAAGAAATGCTCTGCATTTAAAACGCGCACCCCAGAAATTCCGGGGGAAAATAGTACCAAACATCACGGCCGGGCTAGAGCGGCGGCGTGAGCGCGTCTGTGCAACACAGCGCGCGCCGCCGCTCTAGCCCAGCCGTGCAAACTACAGAGAAGCATAGACCACTGCCGTTTCAAAGGTCAGGTTAGCTGGCACATTTCTGTTTTCGGTCCCGCGCTTCCAGTTAACCTTTTCTGTCTTCTGAACTGCGAGCTAGCGTTTGAACGTCAAGTCAAGGTGATTTCAATCCCCCTCTCCCATTTTTAAAGCGAAGCTTAATACTCCACGTCAAACCCAGAAAGCGAGTCGTTTCTCGTAGCGTCAATCTGACCTTCAATCTCAGCCAAGGTCAAGCCAGCACTTCGTGCGGTTGAGCAGTGAAAGCGTATAATCGTTCGTTCGCTCCAAGGAAACTAGAAATTGCAGTGAGGGGATAGGGGCAAAGCGTAAGGGCGCGCACCATCAGAAAATGATACAAGGAGGCGCTGGCTACAGGCCTGGGCCGTCGAGCAGCGTCCGTGTTTTGACTCGCGGTACGTACGTGCAGTTGTGTGCGCGTTCACTGCGCGCTCTCGGCGCGAAAACCGAGCTGTCGTTCGACAAAGTTGGTTTAACCGCGCTCAACCACGGCTAATTTATACCTAAGTTTTGTGCCACCTCTACGTCGTGTGCTGACGAGCTCCGCTGGTCATCCAGCTCTCGCTGAGTGGAATGGTTCATAATTTTCTTTAGACTAAGTCAGAATATTGTGCCCGTTCAAGGCTGTGGATATTCTTGTGCGTGGGTTAGCATTTATTAGCAACAAAAACTATTTTCCCAAAATCAGGTCTGCATGTTGGCAAGCAGAAATCCTGGGTAAAAAAAAAATGCACGGCCTTAAATAGCGCGTCTGCCTCTTGGTTATCACACTTCGGGCACACGATTACTTCAAAAGTCAGAATCAATGTGCCAACAAAAACGAATCACGTTGCGCCGCTTTTTTTAAAGGCGAAAGCCTTTAGTAGCCATGTTTGAAGCACGCACGCTATGAGGTTCAGAAAATAGATGGTCCAGAGCTGCGGGAGCCAGGGAGCGTGAGCCGGAGGTCGCACGCCAGGATAGAGAAACAGCAGTTCGGGAGGAGGGTCAGAGGAGCCGGGCTTGGATGGTCAGTGAAGGAAGAAAATAAACTTTATTTTAAATGCGAATGCATTTCTTAGTCGGGGGTTGTCGTGCTCCGTCGGCGTGCGCCTGCATTCCTCCAGCGCGAGCGCACGTGAGCGCGCGCCTCGTAGTTCTGCCTTCGTCGTCGTCGTCGTCGTCTCGGCGCGGCGGACCCGCGGCGCTCGGGCGGAGTAGCGGAGAGTGAGTGGAGAGGAGGAGCGCGCTCGGGCGTGTGAGGGCGCTCGCATCGCGGAGCTCGGCGGGCTCTCTCTCCTCTCCGCGTACCCTATCTCCGCTCGCTGCGCTCGGAATCTATATAATGCAGTGGAGCGCGCGCCTGGCGCCTTGATAGCGATGGAAGTCGGTGAAGTCGAATCCCTCGCGGCAACGATACCGCAAGCACGAAGTGTAACACAATGCAACCTGAGCATTACACCTCCCGCTGGCGGTGACGTCACTGCAGTTGCTTCAACGTCATCATCGGTTGGAGGACTCACACTCTCGTCTCTCTTCATTAAGTACGCCATTAATAATAATTACTCGCACCGCACTCATCGGTGCACCCAATGCATTCGCATTTCCGCACGATCCCCTTCGGGGAGGTGGGGGGATTTTTTTTCCAAGCACCCTTAGTCCAGGCTGCTTTCTTTGGAAGCTGTGGCCAAGGGTTCCACCGCCGTGAGCGCCAGAACGAGCTTTGAGCGACCATAGTGTTGTCCAAGGGGCTGGTCAAGTAATGACGGGTGTGGCCGCAAAGAATTCAACACCAAGTTCAACAGCAGGTCAACGCAAGGTCCACGTAGGCTTTCACCTTCACTTTCTTGGAAAGCTCCCACGAATTTTTTTTTTTGCTAGTTGCTCGACCGCAAAAAAAAAAAAAGTATCGTAATGTCCTAGGAGTCGGCTTTGTGAAGTACAAAAAAAGCGGAACGAAATAAATATTCCCTGCAGTGTGACGAATGAATGAGCCAACAACAACAAAAAGAAAACGGGTAGATGTGTGACAAGAGCCAGAAATTCTGGAGTTTCGAACGGTTACGACTATATAAACCGACTGTTTTTCGAAGCCTCTGCATAGGTCCGTTACGGGTCCGTTACGTCGCTACCGCGGGTCGCTGCGCTAAAGTGAACTTTAGCTGCGCTGCCTGATTGCGGCGGTGGCTAGACAGCGTGAGAGCGAACGAGCTACGACGACAAGGCGGGAACCTGAAGTGCTGTGCACCTCAAAAACCGGGCCATCTCCACTAACGTGAAACCCCCGGAGGAGGGGGCTAAGCATGCAGTGTATAAGCTTATTCAAACATTGTAAGCCTCTCTCTTGACACACGCGTTGATATACGCGACATCCCAATTACGAAGACGGAGAAGTGAGATTCGAAACGGAGAACTGGAAAGTTTAAAGTTAAAGCGAGTTTGAAGCGAAATAGAAGCAAGCAAGCAAGTGCGAACGAAAACCGAGTGTCTGGGTGTGTTCTTTTAGTACGCGTTTTTGCCCACGGAGATGAAACGTCCTAGCGCGAGGCGTTGGAAAGCGAGTTTCCCCGTGTGTTCTTTTAGTACGCGTCCCGGGAAAACGAGTGTCCCGGCGTTTTAGTACCGTGACCACATGACGATACGACGACATATGAGACGCCGGCAGCCCGCTCCCCTAAGGGACTTCGCGCCCCTAATGTGGCAGAAGAGCTGAAAGGCTTCCGGAATTCCGACGACGTCAGCCATTGGTGTAGTCAGAAATATATTTCTAAGGGGGGGGGGGGGGGGGGGGGGTATACGCAAGCGAGAAAATGAGAGAGAGAGAAAGACCAACCCTCCACCACCCAGATCCCCTACCCTTGAGCAGTGGGAGCGCGCGCTACAGAGCTGCCAGCTCGAAGGCCAGTAGGCCCTGATTTCTCTGGAGAGGATGGCAGCCGCGGCACGCGGCCACCCACAGTTAACTTTTTCTCCCCTACCCCGTCCCTGTTGTTTCAATAGACGTTCTCTCTCTCTCTCTCTCTCTGCATGCATAAATTTCGGGGAGCGTTCTGACACCGAAACGACCCCCTTGGCTTGGAACAGCAACACGATTCATATGCCGTGGACGCGACAGCGCGCGCTCAGCTGGTCTATCGGCGCGCCTAGCAGACGACGGGTCATTGTATTGTATTCACTGATAACGCCTCGAGATTCGCGATCGCTGCGCCGCCTGCCGCCGCTTCTCCGCGGCGTTTGCGGGATTAGCGCTGCGTGGCTGATAGGTGGTCATGCAGTGTTCTGGTTCTCTTTCGCTTCTCTTTGCCTTTCCGCGCTCTAAACAACTTGTTATGGTGACGTCTGTAAGCTAACTGCACGTTTAGGGCACCTAAAAAAACAGCTGCGTCTTGGTAGAGCGCTCTAACGCCAACAAGAGCTACCCGGGGAGGCGGTTCTGCGCGCTTCTTGGCCGCTCTTGCGGGCGTCGGCGATGGCAGCAGCATATCACCGCTGTCACCTTCGAACACGTCAGCACAAGTGAATTCTATTTATTGTCGCCTCGCTTAGACCTGATATTGGCACTGTAAGTGGTTGGTTCGTTTTGCAGCGCAGACAACAAATGCGGCTTTGCTTCGAATATGTACGTCGTAGAAAAATATGTTTCGGGGACGTGATAACCCAATAGCTGACAAAAACTTGTGCCTTTTATGGGAATATAAGCCACGCGAAAATGTTAAGTAGACTCAAAGGCTGTGCATTGTCAGATATGTGCCCACTCATGCCTTATAGTAAGAACCAAGGTATATGTTAAAACCACGGGAAAATGAATGGTCTGCAAGTAAGGAATAAATAGAATGGTCGTGCGGGAATGAAAAAAAAAAAAAAAACGAGTGCAGCTTCTGAAATGCTAAAGACGTTTGTTCGAGCAAGGTAGTATTCACCAGACCAACTAGATGCGAAATGCACTGATATTTCGCTAGACATGGGGGGGGGGGGGGGCGGGTGTGAGGAGGAGGACGCTTAACTATCGTTGTTTACAAATGCGGAGCGGAATCAACGAATGAACGTTTTAGTAATCGCACACACAAGATGCGTGTTCACTTTTCGTTTGTTTTTAGCCTTGAAAAACGGCTGGTCACTCGGCGGACTCATTTTTTGAAGAATACAGGATAGGCAGTTCACAAGCGATACGAGGTGTCGTTGGAAGAGTTGATTGATTGATTGCAGGGTTTAACGCGCCGACGCAACGGAGACGATGAGGCACGCCGTAATGGAGGGCTCCGGATTAATTTTGACCACCTGGAGAGCCTTAACGTGCGCCAAAATCTCGTATACACGGGCTCGTTGGAAGAGTGTCGTATCTGATAAGGGCCTCTGATTTCGGTTTATGCTAGATGCTGCAGTCTCCCTGTGTCATGACTCTTACGACGATGTTTCGAATAAGAGTTTGGTCACGGACGCGGATTACTCTATAAGCCCATCTTCGCGCTTCTCGTGGAGGATAAATGTAACAGATGAATCTTTGGGAGCGCTCACCTCGGGACAAGACGACCCAGCATTAAATTTGTCGTCGTGTGCTGACTCCGGAGTGTAATTTTGCATTATCCGTCGTACTTCTTTGGTACAATGTTTGTGAAATTTATGCCGCATTGGCTTGTTCATGGTACTGATCAATATCTGATATGTGATATTGGCAAGCGTAACTTGCGTGCTGTCAGGTATGAGTGCTCCGCTAGATTTTGTAAGTGCACAAAGTCGATTTACATCATAGTGTGTATGGCCGCAACATGACCATCGGAGGAAACACTGCTTACGGAGACACTGTCACTAAATTTCAGGGCAGCGGAATTGCAATCAGCTGCATGCAAATGCTGGCTTCGGGACGCCGGACTGTGACACACGCCCGGCGCTCATATAGATCTCACTAAGATCGCGTCATAAACGTTTATACTCTCGCGAACATGCCACGCTTGCAAACAGAGTGCCTGCCCCACGTTATTCGGTATTTCGAACGCGGACAAACGATAAATCGCTGTCTTGAACTAGCCCCAAAAGCAACGGCGACAGGGGGGAGCGGGCCGGGGACTCCCGTGCCTGCTTTCGAAACGGGCCGCTAGGGGGATTTCAGTGGCGCCCCTACAGGCCGCGCTCGAGGCGTTATACGCCTCGAGATTCGCGATCGCTGCGCCGCCTGCCGCCGCTTCTCCGCGGCGTTTGCGGGATTAGCGCTGCGTGGCTGATAGGTGGTCATGCAGTGTTCTGGTTCTCTTTCGCTTCTCTTTGCCTTTCCGCGCTCTAAACAACTTGTTATGGTGACGTCTGTAAGCTAACTGCACGTTTAGGGCACCTAAAAAAACAGCTGCGTCTTGGTAGAGCGCTCTAACGCCAACAAGAGCTACCCGGGGAGGCGGTTCTGCGCGCTTCTTGGCCGCTCTTGCGGGCGTCGGCGATGGCAGCAGCATATCACCGCTGTCACCTTCGAACACGTCAGCACAAGTGAATTCTATTTATTGTCGCCTCGCTTAGACCTGATATTGGCACTGTAAGTGGTTGGTTCGTTTTGCAGCGCAGACAACAAATGCGGCTTTGCTTCGAATATGTACGTCGTAGAAAAATATGTTTCGGGGACGTGATAACCCAATAGCTGACAAAAACTTGTGCCTTTTATGGGAATATAAGCCACGCGAAAATGTTAAGTAGACTCAAAGGCTGTGCATTGTCAGATATGTGCCCACTCATGCCTTATAGTAAGAACCAAGGTATATGTTAAAACCACGGGAAAATGAATGGTCTGCAAGTAAGGAATAAATAGAATGGTCGTGCGGGAATGAAAAAAAAAAAAAAACGAGTGCAGCTTCTGAAATGCTAAAGACGTTTGTTCGAGCAAGGTAGTATTCACCAGACCAACTAGATGCGAAATGCACTGATATTTCGCTAGACATGGGGGGGGGGGCGGGTGTGAGGAGGAGGACGCTTAACTATCGTTGTTTACAAATGCGGAGCGGAATCAACGAATGAACGTTTTAGTAATCGCACACACAAGATGCGTGTTCACTTTTCGTTTGTTTTTAGCCTTGAAAAACGGCTGGTCACTCGGCGGACTCATTTTTTGAAGAATACAGGATAGGCAGTTCACAAGCGATACGAGGTGTCGTTGGAAGAGTTGATTGATTGATTGCAGGGTTTAACGCGCCGACGCAACGGAGACGATGAGGCACGCCGTAATGGAGGGCTCCGGATTAATTTTGACCACCTGGAGAGCCTTAACGTGCGCCAAAATCTCGTATACACGGGCTCGTTGGAAGAGTGTCGTATCTGATAAGGGCCTCTGATTTCGGTTTATGCTAGATGCTGCAGTCTCCCTGTGTCATGACTCTTACGACGATGTTTCGAATAAGAGTTTGGTCACGGACGCGGATTACTCTATAAGCCCATCTTCGCGCTTCTCGTGGAGGATAAATGTAACAGATGAATCTTTGGGAGCGCTCACCTCGGGACAAGACGACCCAGCATTAAATTTGTCGTCGTGTGCTGACTCCGGAGTGTAATTTTGCATTATCCGTCGTACTTCTTTGGTACAATGTTTGTGAAATTTATGCCGCATTGGCTTGTTCATGGTACTGATCAATATCTGATATGTGATATTGGCAAGCGTAACTTGCGTGCTGTCAGGTATGAGTGCTCCGCTAGATTTTGTAAGTGCACAAAGTCGATTTACATCATAGTGTGTATGGCCGCAACATGACCATCGGAGGAAACACTGCTTACGGAGACACTGTCACTAAATTTCAGGGCAGCGGAATTGCAATCAGCTGCATGCAAATGCTGGCTTCGGGACGCCGGACTGTGACACACGCCCGGCGCTCATATAGATCTCACTAAGATCGCGTCATAAACGTTTATACTCTCGCGAACATGCCACGCTTGCAAACAGAGTGCCTGCCCCACGTTATTCGGTATTTCGAACGCGGACAAACGATAAATCGCTGTCTTGAACTAGCCCCAAAAGCAACGGCGACAGGGGGGAGCGGGCCGGGGACTCCCGTGCCTGCTTTCGAAACGGGCCGCTAGGGGGATTTCAGTGGCGCCCCTACAGGCCGCGCTCGAGGCGTATTGCATTGCCAGGTTATTGTATTCACTGGTTACGTCGGGTGCGGGATGGCGGTACTTGTCCGTGCTAAGCACATGATGTGTGTTGGACGTTCCAAACTCTAGCCCACCGAACGCAAAGTAATGCCTCGACTCCAATGTGAGTGCGATTAGTAACATCTCTCTTGACACCAACGTTGAGAATCGGGTTGAAACAAAGCAGACGACTCACGCCGTTTTTTTTTTTTTTTTTTTTTCAGCGGTGGGCGGGCGCAGTGGCACAAGCCGCGCCACGTCCGTGGCTATTTCCAGTGTTGCAAGCGAAAAAATTGACAGCTAAACTTTTCAGTGAATACCATCTATAGCAAACGACAAGGAAAGTACAGGCGAAAATGACCAAGCCACGACTCTGAAGTTGTTTGCTCCTCGTCTCGCCCATTTTTCGTCCTGTGACGCCCCAAATCAACCCTTTATACTACATTTAAACCCAACTTGCAGGACATGTGCTTCCTCATACGGTTTCACAAGCCGAAATAATTTTTTTAACGGCTCTTCTATATTCGTCGGGGGAGAAATGCAGCATGCACGCAACGGATCTGCGGCTTAGCTCGGCAAGGTCGGTTATGCAAGCGAAAGCAGCCGAGGCAGTCTGCCAAACGAACGATAGTTAGTGGAACCGAATTATGTACTGTGGGCACACAGTTTCGGAAGCCGCCGTTAAAGTAGAAGGCGAGGCGTCCATTTCCGCCTCTAAATCACGTCGCCGTACATCATCCGTCTGTATCCCTCTCCCGACGCTTAGCTCGCCGAAGTTCCCATTCTTAATTCACTCGTTTCTGCCTGCCGCCTGCAGCTTTGGGCGCTCGTACTCATTACCAAACCGAGAAACGTCTGCAGGATGGTCCGACGCAGCTTGCCGCTTGCGCCCTGGGACCGCGCAGGTCCCGCCCTCACGGAGGCGGGACTCGAGGGGCGGCGAGTCATGTGGAATCTTCAAGGTCAAACTCTCACGCACGGCAAACTCGCTGGACTAGGCCAATATTCTTTCACAATAAAAGCATGTATGCAGTCAAAGCGACGGCAACCCACCCGCCACTCCCGACTGGAGTTGAAAACAGTAAGGATCCTAGACAACGGAGAACTGCCACGCCCTCTTGCGCTCTTGCGACCACCTGTTAGTTCTCGGGCACGGCCGGACTGGAGCAGCGGCGAGCGCGCACTTTCATACGGCCTGCGCACCCAAGAAGGAACCAATACAGCAGATTCTTTACAGTGGGGGCGCTTCGAACCAACCCTCTGCCCTTCCAACCCGCCTTTCTGTTAGTCGACGCATCGCCTCTCGCAGAGCAGCTGTGTGTTTTTGACAGTGCGCTTCGCTGCCGGCGGGCCGCTCAGCCCGACCGGAGCGTGAATAGCAGAATCACGTTTAGCTAAGCGATAACCCTATCTCCCTCGACGGGAAATCATTCGCGTCACTGGTCGTGTCCTGTGCGTGTGCAAACCAAGACATCATCCGAAAGGAAAAATAAAAAATAAGAAATGATATTTCAGTCACGGAAAGTGCCGTGTTTATTTGCCTGTCTCACCATTTTCATATAATACAGTCGCTGATAAGATATGAAGGCCTCGCACATTTTTCTTCATGTGCCCCGAGTTAAAATGTTTCTTTCAATTTTTTGATTAGCCGCTTCCGAGTGATAATGTTAGGCTGTTTGACCCTATTAGACCGAAAATTCAGAAGGGGGAGGAGTCGCCTATTTTAATGACGCACATGTAAATTTACACGGACAGGTATCGCGTGTAGCCACGGCAGGGCTAGAGCAGTGGCAAGTGCGCGCGCGCCGCCACTCTACCTACCCCGCGCGTGCTGTAGGTCAACCGGCGAGGGTTGGTCCGCAGCGGCACGAACTAGCGGCGGTCAAAGGTGGGAACTATACCCGAAGCGCAGGCCGTATGAAAGTGCGCGCCCGCCGCTCCTCCAGCCCGGCCGTGTCTCGGGTAAGCGGGTCCTGTGTTTCTGGCCCGCGGGACCCGCCCACGTGACCGGTTTTAGGCTCCGCCCCTCGGTGGGGATCGCCCGCGGATGTTCCGGGAAAGAAAATGCCTCCGCACGTTTTCGCTCGACGGCGGCAGGCCCTTTGCGGGGAATGGAACCTGATTTTGGCACATAGGGCGGCTTTTTCGACGTGGTATGGTCCAACGTTACTAGAATAAGCTAGTAACGTTGGTATGGTCGACACGTGGTGAAGTGACAGGTGCGGGCGCCGCTTGGCATATCGCTATTACTGCAGGTGCTGTTGTCGGGAAAACAGGGAAAAGCGCGCCTTGGCGTCTGGGGGCGTTATGGGCGAACGAGAGCAAGGGTAAAGATTACGCCCACCTCCCCTCGCGGGAACCCTGGTGTGATGCGACGCTGAGGGGGGTTCAAGCGCAAGCGGAGAGCAACCGTTGACCGAAAGGCCGCCGGAGAGCGGCACACCGGTATGCGCAGCGCGCCCGAAGGAGAGGAGACCGCAGAGAGAGAGAGAGTACTGCACATGCGCAGCACCGCCCACCGGCGGAGTGAGAGCGCGCTGGGCCGCACACCCGCAGATGTTGAGAGAGAGTGTTCGCTCTCACCTGGGCACGCGCCGGCGCCAGTGCGTCTGCCACGGCTATGACGCAACACAATCCAACACAATTTACTTTAATCCAATCCAATCCAATGCCCCTCGCGAGAGAGTGTTCGCTATCGGAGAGGAGAGGGGGTGAGCGGAGGAGAGTGCGGACGCCGACGACGGACGCACGCAGGAAGGACAGGGCCGCCGACAAGAGATGCTCTCAGCGTCGCATCTAAAAAAACCCCGTCCCGCACGGTGCCTCGCCGAGAATCCCCTCGCTTCCTCCACGCTGTCGTCTGCTAGTCACTCCGCGTACCTCCGCACGTGTGGATGCGCCGCCAAGCCGGATAATCTGGTCACGTGCTGTTGGCGTCACATATCCGTCCGCCTCCGCGCACCTCCTCCTCCGTCGTGTGAATCAACAAATTTGGTGAATCCCGCTTTAGGTAGCGCGATTTTTCCTCAAGATGTCCTCAAGCCTCCATGCCCTCAAGCTACCCTCAAGGGTCAAATTAGCTGCCAAGGAGGAAAGAAAAGCTTCAGAGGCTCTGATGTCACGTCTGCTGGAGCTGGAAACAGTTTCCTTTCATATTTTTGGGTTCACTCGCCGCATCCTCCACCTTTACTTGCTTTCCTGTCGTCTGGGCCTGTTAACCATTGCAGGTCTATCCATCCTTTTGCCGCCGTTGCTGTGACGCCATGGCCAGTGGCTTAAGTGACCTCCTGAGAGCGTGAAAGTTGCACGACTTCTGCCACACTTTTCCCAGTGCGAAGCTTGCATTCCCTCCTGTTTGCTACCTATTTCAAGGCTACTGGATAACAAAAGTTTCTCACCAAACAAGTTTTTTTTGTTCCTTTCTGAAACCATTTCGATAACGCGTTTTCTGGATAAAACATCGTATTTTCCAGTTCTCGTGAAACGCATACTGAGATGTCATTCTAAATCCGCCATTTTCCTAGTGAACCATTTCTGAAAGTAGAACAATAAGCATCTATCATATTTGGCAGTGTGCTGGAACAAACCCCTGGCGCATTTTAAATAAGCATTCAGCACGCTACGATCGACACTGTTCTGGTGTGCTCAATCTGGCGTCTGCGGCAATTACAAATAAAATGAGAAGGGTGCCGATGGTTTTTTTGCAATTCTGACAGCACCACCCCACACCTGCCCCCTTGTGAATGTTATCCTTCCCATCACTGCAGTTGCAGCCTGTCACCTCTGCACCTACCGACCAGCGAGACAGAAAATGAGAGCTAATCCAAGATGCTTTTTTAACAACTAAAACCTGGAGAATTTTGCATGCACACAACGAAAACTTAATGGCAGCATCAGGTTACTGCCCGAGTTCAGTGTATCTAACCAATCAGGTTACTGCCCGAGTTCAGTGTATCCAACCTTCCTTCAGGATTTTTGCAGATTAAATTAAGGGCATTTCAGGCCAATCATCCTTCAGTGAGAGCTTGAACTTGACCCCTTTTCTACTGACGCTCACATAGACACACTGCAAACTCCATAGTTAGCAACAAATAAAAAACCATGCAAACTTAAAACACTACATCTTTGTGCCCCCACCCTCCTTTCATAATGGAACTATGCACCCGAATCTCAAAATTGCTCCCCGAATTTCACACAGCAAAATAAGTAACAAGCGCCCTAAAAGATTACGCGGACCTTTTACTTATTTTTTTGCTGCAGTTGCAAGTGCTAACATTGCACTGGCCCCTCTTTCCACCGCCAGTGTACGCCTGGATCCTGTGCCGGAACCACAGTGTCACAGAGCCCTACCTCGCCAACCTGCGCGGCTACGTCCAGCAGTGGACCGGCATCCCAGCAAACCTATTCACCAAGACTCCGTGCAAGTAGCCGCCACTTCGCGCACGCGCAACCCCGAAGAAGACCTTCGCAAACAGAAGTTCCGCAGCAGCTTGCAGGCATTCAAATAAAGTGACAGCACAGCCATTGAGAAAACTTTGTAACTTTTTTTCATTGATAATGATTCACTGTACAAATGATAAAACCATTACGAACACGAACATAATATCTTGAGCAGACAACTTGGCAAGAAGACGCTAACAAATCCCGAACAGAGGGTGCAGCGACGCGCTCTTTGAACGGCGATGGCGACCATGTGTGGTCCAGGCGGCGCCAACTGCCACGCAGCGTCCTGGGGTGGGGGTCGCACGAAACGACGGAAAGGGGATGGGGCGAAAAAACGACGGAGGAGCCGTCATGCCGACAAACATTGACGTACAAGACGCGTGCCTGCCAATCGTGGCAAATGGGGCAAGGCCTTCAAAGAACCAAGGGCCGGAAGAGAAAGGTGACGTAAGGGAGAAAGAGAGAGACGAAACGAAACTTTTTACAAGTTGATTGCTTTCACACACGGCACTCATATCTGTTTTCTTTTTTCTGGTGTCGATCCGCTACACCAAGTCTGAGAGGGGAGCAGTATGGCAGTTTGTTTCTGCAAGAAAAGTGCAGGCTCCTGTATATGCTGTACAGTATTATACAAAAACGTGTGGCTATGGCGCGGCCGAAGCTTGCGGAGGCTTCCCCGCATCACAATGCCCACAAAGTTTGAGACCTCGGCCCGAATTCGGCCGCCGAGATTAGAGCGGGCTGCCAACAGGCTACGTTCTGCATGCACTGGCGGGGGACCCAATTTCTGTCACAGCTTGCCACCAGAAAGCCCATTTGGCTGTGAAAAAGTGTAGAGTTGAATCGGTCAATCAAGGTGGTGGCAAGCTAACTGCTGTGAAGATCAACTTACAACATGACTGCCCTGGCCGAGCAAGATACCTCCCAGCCCAGCTTGTACCACGCAGAATTCTCCAAATATTTCGCAGCAATTATCAACCTTACCTACATCCCTCCATACCTTGGCATTGTTAACAGCCAATCACGCTTTGAGCTTTAGGAGACTCAATTTTTCTTTTTTTCCCCCGAGATTTACGATGCCCTTTTGTACCATAGCTCGTGTGCCCCAACCATTGCCCCGCAAACAACAGTCCATCCAAATCACACCCACCAGCGAAACCTCCTCACGTGAGCTCCGGCCACAACATGGTGGATACAAGTTTTCATGTTTGCTTGTTTTTTTTTGAACGCCCACACATTGACTACAAAAATCCCGGTAATGACACACGACAAGGAATGCGATGACCCATGGCTCCGGAACAACACTGCACACACAAATTTCCGCACCAACAAATGAGACTTCCAAGAAGGGAGGGGAGAGAAATACAGGGGGCGAGAAATATAGAAGTTCATAAAAAAGTCATGTGAAACTGTACAGCAAAAACACTCAATGTCCCTTCTCCTCCTTTCCCATGAATCAGCGAGGGGGGAGCCAAGCACAGAAAGAAAGAGGTATGTTCGGTCCCTGCGAGAATGCGTTCCACCAATGAAGAGATTGAAGAGACATGCGTGCGTGAGCACCTGTTAACGAGAACCTGCTTACGGGTGGCTTTGCGGAAGTCGGGGGTGGCCCCCGAAAAAACAACAACAACATGCGGAAAACAAGTGCACCACTAAAGAGGAACGCTCGGGACACCATTCAAGCGTCAATGTCTCTCCGCAACAAATGCATTTAAAGACTCGCCCGGCCACGCACGGCACGGGGGCCTTCTTCCTTCAGCTAAAACCTTCTTCCTTCAGCTGGGTTCGCTTCTCACTGCCTGTCCAAAGACAACCACGCACTCAAATGCACAACCTCTAGGATTTAACGAACATTGCAGGCAATGCTTTCAACATCTGCACGGTCACCAAACACCTAAAAGCATTTCCGCTGCAGGCTTTCTGTTCTTCTTTTTTCTTATATAAATGACTCCACGGTCGTACAGCTGACCCTTTTCATCAGAAACAATCACTCTCGCGCTCAAGTCCATGCTTAAAAAAAAAAATGTGTGCATTTAACAAGTGTTGTTTATGCCAGCCCACCTCTGGACAAAAAAAAAAAAAAAAAAAAAAAGAGAGAGAGAAGTGCATAAATTTGAAAGGCCATAACACCAAAAATGGCTTGGAATGCAGCACAAAAGAAATAAAAGCTTTTCTAAATACACTAAACAAAAATAAATGTTACAGTTCAACCTGCCTGCAGTCCAAATTGATTGCACGCGCCCGTCAGAAAAATGTTGCAGCCCGTGCTACATTTACGGCACACAGGGCAAAAACAAGGCTCAACATTTAAACGAGAACCGTCACTGCTGAAACAACTTGAAAAATACAGTTTTCCATTTGAAATGAACTGTCAGTCTGAGACCGACACTTCACGAGTAACTCCAACACATGCAACTTCACTCCGTTCCCAACGATTCAACATGCAGAGCCACCAGAGACTCGCAAAGCATTATATATATATAAGCGGAAATGCCCATCAATGGCCAGACATTTCCAGCCCAAATAATAATTTAGCTATTACCCCTAACAGCAACTTCTGCAAACATTAAGTACAGTGACATTACATTTCCAGCATCTCTGTTTGCAGATAAGCAAAAGACGCAAGGCAGTAACTGTGAAAGATGTTGCCTCAGACGTTCGAAGAGCGCCGCGAAAAAGGCCACAATTCAGCGCATAAAGATCACAGAAAAAGTACTGAACGGGTAAATGCCGTGGAGCAGACCATGTTCGAAATGGTAACACTGTGCTTGAAGCTATAGCTACAAGTACTGAAACATTTTACACTTGTTTGCCTCATGGTGAAGCGAACAATGCTTTTACATTATCATACAAACAAAACAACAATAAAAAAAAGAAGCTCCTTTGCTCAACCCCTTGCCAACGCTACTACATAAATAAAGCACGAAAAAGTTCAAAGCCAATTAAACTGCACGATCCTGATTTCCGAAATTGCACGAAGGTAGCCTGTTCCAAACAAAGCCCAGCTTGGAGGAAGCACAAAATAATGTCTGGAAACCCGAGCAAACACAGTCGAGTAATAAATAGTACAGTGATGCTGCTCAACAAACTGTTAAAAGAAAACACATTTTGAAGATCAAATAAACGCATTTAGAGCAGCTAAGATCGAAGTAAAATAAGAATGAATTATGGCTGGTTGTTCTTTCTTTTTCAATGTTTTAAAAATGACAGAAAGGAAGGTTTCCCGAACAGATGACGAGTTATCTCAATTTAAACGCCCAGCCAGCCCCACAGAATTAGAAATGCCAAGCACAGAACCCCCTAAAAGCTCGTTTCGTTCCTAATATAGTACTGCAAATAGCGATTTGTTTTGTATGACAAAGCGATAAGTGCTGCTAAGATATTTAGCCTTTTCTGAAATGCAAACAGTAGCAGTGCACAAAGCTCACAACCAGGCTTGAGTCTTGAGCTTTCTGAACAAGGATTCATGCAATCTTTTTCTTCTCCCACAAACCTTAAATCTTCGAAACAAAAAAAAAAAAAAAAAAAAAAGTCTCAGACCTGACTTTGAACTTAGGAAGTTTGTACATGAACAGCGAGCGACCATCAGCTTTCAATAATGACATAGAAAAATAAATCTCCAGTTTAAGTGATGATGAAAGAAAACGAAACTGTCATTTTCAGTGCAGTGCAATCAGTAGCAGCTACTAGTTCGGAGTATTTTCACAGTAACTGCAGTGTGTGCAAGCAGCGAGAAAGAAAGAGCGAGCCTTTTGTGAAATTATCCGTTTGCTAACTATAGAAAATGCACCACCATTAGAAGCCGGCAACCGAAAGGCTAGAATGCTTTGACAGCTATCTGGTGACTCCCACATGCACACGCACACCAGCGTTCCTAAAACCAGCTTGCAACGGGACCAACAACAAGCATGTCACGTACAAAAACTTCTAAAAAGAAGGTGTGATGTGACATCACAGCTCAAAGCAAAATGCCCCAGCTTGATGTCCTTTCACTAAAACAGGAGCGAGAAAGCACTCATTTTGTCGGCACCAGCACTCTTACAGTGAATACAAGGCAACACAGAAACTCAAGTTTTGCCAACCCCCGTGCCAATGAACATGTATTTTCCACAAATCTTAAAGTGAAGAGGCTGATTATTCTAGAACAAACAGTAAATACTTTAGTGAAAGCCAAATGCACCCCTTAGAGACTCCCCTGCCATTCTGAACTTTCCGCCACTCCTTCGTCCTCGACATACAAGCCAAGCAGTAACGAGTAGACGCACATGCCAATTAATTACAAGGTGTGGGTGCAGATGACACACTGCCCACTTTCCAGAGCTTGATCCCTGCTGTGTGTTATGTACTCTCCAAACACCAACAGGAACAACGCTATTGAAATAAGGCCTATGTTTAACTAACAGCTAAGAATGAGTCTTCGCTGCCATGTATTCACGTAAGAGCACGGGTGCTCATGCTCCTAGTTAAACAACAGTGGCAAGTGCATTAACAAACCAGGTGCTTCTCTGCGGAGACATTACATCTGTGCCCTTGGCACAGCCTTACACATTCCTGTAAGAAACACAGAACAGCCCACCCTTAAAAGGCACCAACCCCACTTGCCCTGGCTGCCATGTTCAATGTCCATCTAGAGAGCATTCCACGCCTTCCCCTCAAAGAGTGTTTATCCCTGCTTCAGTTTTGTTGAAAGCCTTTCCTTCAACTAAGCGGCCCTTCGCAAGACTTTCATCAGCTCTCACTGGTCTCGACAAAAGCAAACACGTACAACCAACCAAAATTCCGCCAGACCACTGGGAGGGCACAGTCGCGAAACACAATACTCCATCATAGCCCTGCTACAATTGAAACACTGCCAACTCAAGAGTGCTCCCTCCAGGCACTCTGTGCCCTCCTCCCAAACTGCACATGCTGGGTCGCACAGGGATGACAAGACACTGGCATTTGTCCACCAAATCAGGGGACATACACCGGTTGGTAGCGTTCGGAGCCAGACAAATGGGTTCAGTCAACATGAAAACGGACACAGTCACTCCGAACAGCCGTGCACTCGCTGGTGGCATCCGCTCCCACAGAGACAAGCTGGGCCTTGGCTGCGGGCGGAAGCACGCGCGGCCACCGGCGCAGGTGGAAACCAGAGGGGAGGGAGGGCGGCAGGCGCACCCCCCAAGAGAGAGAATGAGGTGATGAGAGAGAAAGCGAGGGAGGGGGTAGTTGAAGCGAGAGGGTCCTCGGTTCAGTCGTGGCGGTCTTCGCTGGCCGTGGCTCGCCCCGCATCTGGCTGTGGCGGCGCGCGCGGAGTCTCCGTTGGCGGCGGCGCCCTGGCGTGCTCGTCCTCCTGCTCGTACTCGTACTCGTCCTCTTCCTGGGGCGGCCACAGCCGAGGCGACCACTACGACCGGTCGAGGCGGAAGGCTTCCTCGGCGGCGGGGTCGCTGATCACCGCCATGTCGGGGTCCGTCAGGATTTGCAGGCCGTCAATGTCGATGGGGTCAAGGCCCGCACGCAGTGCCTCCTCGGCCGAGAACAGGTCGGCCGAGTCAAAGGAGCCCAGGGACGACTGGCCCTCTAGCTTGGCCTGCTGCTGCAGCGCCCCCTTGAGCAGGGCCGCGTCGTCCGTGCCGGGGCCTGCATTGGGACGGCGACACCAAGACTGCTGTGAAGGGCCCCACCCTACGAAGGGGGGAATAGTAGGGGAAGAATCGGAGACCACATTCATTGATACTGTTAGCACTACGTTACAGTTGAGGTGCAAGTCCCGCCAATAATACATACACCGGAGAGAACGTTTGCCATCGAGTTTCATACAATAACAACTAGAGAGGAATCGAGCAGCGATCGTCCACCACGACGGGCGTGAGGGGTAGTTCTGGATTAGGATTGGCGCTCGAGGGCTTGCGGAAGTTATTATGGATTGAATTGTGCAGCCAGTTTCGTTTTCGTTTTAGGATTGCATGAACACAGTTGCCTACGTTGGAAGAAGCGTTTAAAAATACGTTTCTCCTTGAACTGAATGTCGCACGCACACTGATGCTGCCCTGAGTGGAAATGTTTTGAAACTATACCGTAGTTGCGAATCGGGTGGGTTACGAGTCCATTGCCGGCACAGCGAGCACAAAAACACAAATGACAATGCTGTATGCAGCGAAGTTCACTGCGAATTAGGAGTTGCGGCGCTGCTCATTCAGAAGAGCAATGTATTTTCGAAGCCGACGACGGTTGTGAACTGCTTGAAACAGCCACACTTTTTGTGCGAATGCCGGCTCCTACGGCATAGACAAGCAGTACCGGTGGCTGATAGGAACGGAGCTTAATGAATTTCACTAATTCAGGCTAGAATAGCTTCTCCAACAGTAATCGGTTTCTTTTTTTTCTTTTTGGAGCCCAAAACACTTCCTAGTATTTCAAAAACTACGCCAAAACTTTTATAAATAGTTTTCAAAGTCTGCGTCTTGCTGTAGTTGGCGGCAAATGGCAAACCTACTCCCCGAACCTCCTCGACACCACATCTGCTTTTTATTTAAATGCGTCGTTTTATTTCATACAAAACCAGTTTTTGGTCACTAACTTTCCTGTTTGCCATGTAATTTGTAAACGGCGAACCGAGCAATAAGAGTTTTTTTGTCAAACAACACAATTTGCGCAGCCATGGGCCCGTTTCGATCCTGCACAATCTAGTTCCAGAACTACCCCTCATTCTCATCGAAGTGTAAGCGGCGCGGTGTTCGCGTTGACACTATCAACAGTTTCCCCTCTAGTTATTATTGTATGAAACTCTGTGACGTTAGCAGCACACTTAGACACACCGCCCGGATGGAAGGAAAAAAGGAAGGAAGGAAGAAAAAGGTGGGACGCACCTGTGAGGATGATGTCGGGGATGCTGGTCGGTGTCTGGGGCGTCTGGGGGGCTCCCCCGCTCGAGGGGCTGGCAGCGGTCTTTGCGGAATACTGCAGCTCGCCCGTGTAGTAGAGCGAGTCGTGCGGTGAATACGGCAGGGAACAGCTGAGCGCCTCGGCCGATGACATGCCCCCCGACCCCATGTCGGAGAAGAACACGCCCCCTGAAGAGCAGCTCGTCGGGATGCTGGGGTTGCTGCAGTACCTGCCATCAGGCATCTGCATGCACGGGGGCAACGGGTGAGGCCCCAGCTACTGGCCAACAGTGTTTTGGAGCAGCCTCATAGCAGGCAAAACGGGCAGTTTGGGGCAGCACTTTCGTAGCAGCCACCATCAACGCCACAAGAATGCATAAAAAAAGTGTATAACCAGATATACAAACATCCCTAACTTTCGATAAAAACCAACAAAGTATAAGGTCAAACTGCTGTGTGCACAACTAATTTCATTGATTGCCTGTGGCTTTTGGGGGAAGTTCAAGGGTGACAAAAACATTAGATGAGAGGGCCGCTCCGTAAAAGAAGCGTTCAGTTTTATTGCTTTCTAGCACCAGGTCGTTTCATTTGTATTTTTTAGAGACAGAAAGAACTTTATTTGCCCAGAAGTAGAGAGCTTGGGCTTTCTTTGACTAAGGCGGCAAAGAGAGCCCAAGCTCTCTACTTCTGGGCAAATAAAGTTCTTTCTCTCTCTCTTCAAACACCTCCAAGTATCCCGGGTGCACAGCCGTTTCATCTTTGGTCCAAACCAGCACTGCCTGACCACTCTTGATCTCACTGGTGTTCTTAAACTTCACGCTGCAATTAATCAACACATCTGCATTTTCTAACAATATTAAAGCGAAGCTTTATTGTCCTCACTGATGCTGTTGTACGCAAATATGCCCTGCAGGAAAGCCAACTTTCTTTAACGATGATGATGAACGATCATGGGTGAAGTGAAAGAAAAGAATCGAACCCGGGTCCCTCACATTACAAAGCCGTCACCTATTCGATTGCTCCATTTCGACATGGTCTAAGTGGTTTGGATTGGAAAACTCAGTCAACAACCAAAGAATCTGTCGCGAGAAGAACAGTGTTGCTCTGCATGCCGTAAGGCTGTTTAGTCACAAGGCGTTAGGCCTAACTCCCCATTTTGAGGTTTAGGACGTTAGGCCTAACGTCACATCTTTCGGTTTAACACTTCAAACTGGCACCCACTCAAAAAATTGTTCACTGAACACCAAGCAGCAGGTACCGATTCGCACCGTACACCCCAAACCCAAACATTAAGCCCACAGAGTGCACACCTGGGAGTTGCTGTGGGCATTCTAGAAAAGTAAGCGTACCTCCAGAGCAGCACATACTCGCAGTGTGGGATTGGCCGACCAAATAATCCATCATGAGAAAGCTTCACGTTCAACCCTCGTCGTCGTTAAATGGAGGGGTGCATGATTTTATTTTAATGTGGCATCATCCCCGTTTTTTTGTGCCTGTTCTTTTGTGTCACCAGTATTTGACAAGAGCTCCGCTGCATCAAAGCATAGCTCCTCAACAATTCCTGCTCTCAAATAATGTACTCAGCACAATGTTTGGATGCATATTTTTCTGCTTGGATAACATCCGGACCAACAGTAAACCAACGGTTCACTTTTTTGAAACGAGGTATAGAACTCCATGAACAGCTTAGCAACATCTTTCCCAAACAGTGCTTTCACAGAATCTTCGTCACTAATTCGCTGCGCGGTCATCCTTCAGCACTACCTTAGACACATCCACTGAAGCTTGCTCGGCTAAAACAGACTTCAGTGCTGGAAGCTGCTTAATTAAAAAGCCAGTCATAGGCAGGTAGGACCACTAACCAGTGGTCATTTGCATGACCGAGCATCAATGCTTTGGGGAGCCCTGGAAGCTTTACCGTTATTTGAACCTTTCTTGAAAAAACTGACAAACATAAATCCTGAAAGTTTCTACCTCCATGCCAAAATATTCCAAGGCATGTTGAAAGGCATTGTTGCGCACCTCTGCAACGAGCACTCGCTCATGACGACCAAAGTGCTGTTCCCACGCTCACCACAAAGTACTGGTTGTGCGTCGCAGCCGCCGATGGCGAGGTTGAGTCGTCCGTGCTGGTTGCCACCCGGAACTGCTCCATCTGCTGCTGCAGGGGAGACGTGCTGCCCATGGCAGAGCCCGCCCGGTAGCCGCCAGCCCCGTAGGGGCTGCCCACCGCACCGGGCGACGACACGGGCGACGACGCGCCGTGGGACACCGGGGACGCCGGCGCACTGCCCCCCGACCGGTCGGACGGTGCGGCACCGCCCTGGTACAACTGCCGCGGCCGGGGACTTGTGGGCGTCTGCACCAACAAAGGCACCACCGGTTCCTCTTACAATGACGGAAAACAATGGCTTGTTAGTGTCCCTCGGACCCTCCGCTGCCACTTACACGCGTGAACACTTTTACAGTGTCACCACTCGGCAGACAAGGCATGTTATAAAAGGAGACTGTACTCTATCACCTGTTCTTCTTATGATGGCGGTGTAGAAACTTTTGCATCATCATCGACAGTGCCGATCATCACACAGGAGGCTCGCTCGAGCTGCTTCATCCTTCCCTCATTAGTCGCCAAGCTTGCATCTCTACAGTCACCCCTTTCTGCATGGAGGTCTTTGACCCTTGAGCGTAGATTCCGACAGGCAGGAAACAGTGGTGTCTCGGTGTGCCCCTAACCCTCCACTGTCTTTTTTTTTTTTTTTTAACTACGAGTGTTTGCCGCGCGGCATATGGAAGGCGTTTTAAAGATAGAGGTAGAGAAGAAAGTAGGAAGGAAAGAGAAAGAGAGGCGTTTTAAAAATGGGGGTAGAGCAAAAAGTAGGAAGGAAAGAGAAAGAGAAGAAAATAGGGAGAGAGGGGCTGCCAAGAGCACAGAAGGTCACGAAACCGACAGGTGTTCAAATCTACAGGTATGCATGCAGTCCAGTGGCGTGCAGAAAGTCCATCAGCGACCTGCAGTATTTATCGTCCTGCACCCAGCGGTTGTAGTCATCCGGTTTATCCCACCGGAGACCAACCTTTCTGAGCGCATGGTCTCGAGCTGTCCTAGTTCCCGCGCACGTCCACAAAAGATGCTTGGCGTCAGCTTCACCCGCCGGAGACGGACACTTGGGACACGTTCCAGGGTCGTCTTGTGAGTGCCCCCAAGTCCAAGAGACTGAAGGTGTGAGGGCCACCCCAGCCCGAAGCCTCCTGAGAGAAACTTCCTCCACCCGGGAAAGATTAGGGGGCAGGGAGCAGACACACGGGGGTATTAGGGCACGTGTGTCCCTTCTCAGGAGAGATTTCCGGGCTAAAAGACGGGAGCGCGGATCACAAAGGGGAGGATTCAGGGGGGGAAGAAGAGTGGGAAATATGGTCCGCTAATTGATTCAGTATATTCCGACCGTGCCCCGGTACCCAATGTACACGGATCGTTAGCTCTGATGTTCTGTGGAGGCTGTGAATCTGCTGGCAGATCAGAGGTGTCTTCTTTACTTGCTTCAGATGCTTCACAGCACTGAGCGAGTCTGTATATATATGCACCTCAGTGATGTTATGGAGTGCGCTTGCAGCATTGACTGCGTCATGAACAGCCTGGAGCTCAAGTAGCAGTGGGTCCAGAGTGTCGGTAGCGTAACAGCGCGAGCCTTTGATTTCCGGGTGCGTGGCACTGACGAAAGCAGTCCATCCTCCGTCCGGCAGAAGAGCTGCATCTGTGTACAGTACGCAGTGGCCTTCAGGGACTGTGGTATCGGAGGTTGGCGCTGGCTTGTCACGGCGACGAAGCTTCGTCGTCTTATTCGTTGTCATTGTCGTGTACCGCCATGGTGGAAGATCGTCTGAGGTTGAAGTGACGGGGGACGCATGACAAAAATGTGAATGAAGCGCTGCGACCACTGGAATATACAAACGCTTGAGCTTCCTTCCTTCTTCGCGCTGGTTTATAAGCTCTGTTATAGTATTGAGCTGGGCGTGCTCCTGTAGGATGGGTATCGGGGTAAGACGAGGAAGTGCCGTGATGGTGCGCATAGCTTCTCGGTTTATAGTCTCAAGTTGCGCCCATTGTTGCTTGGTCAGTCTGTGAAATTGTGCCTGGTAGAGTAGGCGCGGCTGGAGAACAGCACGTACGAGTCTTCTAGCCACCTCCGTGCGGGCTCCTCCACTACGCGCTGCAATCCAGCGGATCAAGTGCAAGGTTGTCGAGGACTCCTTCCGTGCCTTCCGGAGCCAGTGAAGACCAGAACCCGACTGGTGGATCAGAAGTCCGAGCACCCGCAGCTCTTCTTTCGCTGGTATGGCAGCTGAACCAATTTTAAGTTGAAAGTTAGCCATAGAGGCTAACTTCCTTCCTGACTTATTAGCCACTTGTATGTAGCACGACTTCTCAGCTGAAATTTCTAAACCGGCTGATTCTGCAAAGGCATGAAAAACATCTAGGGCTTGCTGGAGATGGCGGCACTGTAAACCGAGGTCGCGGTTTGTGGACCACAGTGTGACATCATCCGCGTAGATAATAAATCTCACGAAAGGGATGTCTTGCAACTTCCATGCCAAGGGTGCAAATGCGATGTTGAAGAGCAGCGGTGCTAGCACGGAACCTTGCGGTACCCCACGATTCGATGTAAACAGGCCGACCGGCTTCCCATCCACTCGTACAGAAAACGTCCTTGAGCACAGGAAGGAGTGTACCACTTTGGATACATGATGTGGAATCCCTAAGGACTCCATGTTTCTGAGTATTGTCCTGTGGTCCACGTTGTCATAGGCCTTGGAAATGTCGGTAGCCACCACAGTCCGCACAAGATGGCTGTGGGGTGAAACCACTTACACTCGTTAACACTTATAATGTTTACATGTTGCAGACAAAGTGTGTTTGAAGAGAGAATGTACTCGTTGCGAAACTTCAAGCAAGAATCACAGCTTAAACTCGAGAGAATTTGCTCTAAGAAGTACCACACCATCTTGAGGTATCATCGGTGAACCCCAACCCAGCAACAATACAGAACTCTTTGCAATGCTCAAAATGCACGTGTTTCTGACCAAAACAGCCCCAACACGGGTAACCGTTTTTGACCACAAAGGGCTACAAAAGCCCTCTGACAAAGTCCGAAGCAGCAGAGCAAGTTACAGCCACAAGGTTACGGATGTTACGCGTAATACGAATGGATGAAATTGAGGAAGGTGCGGATATAACGAAGATAAATGAAAAGCTGTCAGTGGACACAGATTTCTTTCTTAGGGTAAGAAGAAAGGAACAGTGTTGTGTGGGAAGGAGGAAACACAGTGACAGCATGCCAAACAATCACTCCACATTGTGCGAACACAGGTTTGAATTCCCAGAAAGCATTCATTCAGTTGTATTCGCTACCTTCGTTTTTTTTTTTTTGGCATTGCAGACGTACAACCTAGAGTAAGCAGCGCCCTGCAGTGAGCTAAAGTAAGGTAACCAAACAGAAAAAAACATGCTAATCAAGATAACCTTAACCACAGAGCACAACTGCATATCAGAATACTCATACTCGTACTCACTAAGCCTCAAGGTCTGAACTTTGCTCAGGCAACACGCGAAAGTGCTGACTATTTTCATGCCCAACTTCATCCAGTATAAGTGGAATACAATCAAACAACAAGACTTGGTGAACCTAGTGTCACAAGATGAGACACAGAGTACCGCACTGAGTGAGTACCACGAGTGAGCAACAGTGGCCATTTTGGTGTTTATCAGCGCTTCCAGGTAGCCGCTTCTGCGGCCTCACCTATAACTTTGACAAGGTCATTTGTAAACAACACTGCCGAAGACGCAGAAACACGGCATCTTCGGACACACTTCTGCCGCTGAAATGCTGCGAAGCGCGGTATCTTTCATTCGCATTCGGAATGACGTCGTCGCACGCAGCCACAGAACGGGCAGGGCAAAGTAAAACTATCACAGTTGGCCGACCAAAAACGCATAAACAAGAAAATAGTGGCACCCATGAACCGTCACAGTGTAAACAAACGTCACGTGATGCGAACTGGCAAATGATCACGGCGGCAGCACGGAACAACAGGAGAAAAGAGTGCCGATACTCTGTAATCTTACCCAGTAACACTAGGTGAACCCTTTCTTCAGCCCACACGCAGGCAAGAAGAAGAAGAAGAAGAAGGAGAGGGAAGGGAAAGTAAATCTAGCTGACTTTTTGTTGAAAGGGTCGTCAAGCATAAGTGTACTTGCCGTCCGCAAAATTGCCGAACTGCTGTCCACAAATGGTTTTCTTTTCTGATGGGTTGATAGTAACAGTGTCATGAAACATTTGCTCTGATTCGACAGGCAGGGTTACGTAAGTAGCGGTGTTGCTAATGCCAGTTGGTCAGCACCATGTCAGCCTCGCCCGACGCACCCAATGGCAGTGCGGCGTAGGCCGGCATAGTGTGCGCAGTATGCATTAGTGCTTCTAATGTTTATGTGTTATATTTATGTAAGAATGGTGGAGTAAGAATGTGCATGCCACCATTCTTACTGCTACAAAAAGAAAGTGCCCTAAATTAAAGCGCAAATAGCATGTTCTGCGAGCTTCAAGCCCATTTAATTTGTGTCGTACTTTGACGGCCTTAGCCAATCACAACAAGCTGCCCATAATATGTCATAAGATCAGTGTGGAAAAGTAGCTAGGGTGTCGCATGGCTATTCTCTGTTTTCCTCATTATACAGCTTACCTGAGTGAAGCTTGTGTTAAAAGTGGTGTCAGTGTTATTCTAACAAGGCAACGTTTTGAATGAACCAAACTTGCATTTTGTCTTCATGGCCCCTTTAAACAACCTTGCCGATTAATTGTGTAGTGAGGAGAAGATTGCGGGAAACACTTCCATGTTGATGTCCGGAGTAGGAGACTCAGCAGCTTTAGTTTTTCTTTTACAGTGAAAGATTTTCAAAGTGAAGCTTTCGTAGTAAGACCGATGACGTTCTGTAAAAAAACTAATGCATTTCCCCATAAAGTGGTTGGTCAACGAAAAAGCTCTTCTTACATCTCTGGACATACGGTGCATGCGTGAAACCCAGCTTTCATTGAGTCAAAACAGTTACTTAAAAATTACGAAGTAGTAATGGTTCTAGATGAGACAATACACGCATCGATCATGAAGGAGGAGTACAACAGTGGACCTTTATCTCATAAACCATGTATCAGTATACATTTAGATCGTTCACAGACACATTTGTGCTTAGTGCTCAAAAAGTTGTCGCATGGCTTCATTCTTCGTTCGCCATTTCGGTCCTTGGAGGTTTGACGATCGATTGGGTGCAGTTTCAGTGAAGGCTGGACACAGTTTTAGCTTTTGCGCTTCTCTCAACTTTCTTTAGAAGGGGATGGCAATTTTTTGGTTTGTTCTTTGCTCTTGTGCACATTTCTTTATATGGTATCATGCGCCCAGCAAAGGGCACAGTCCATTGTCATCATTAAAAAAGACTGAAGACTGAATGACATTTTGTTAGAACAAAGATCAGACCTTTCTAAATTGTTCTCGCTTTTGTTAGATAATGCGTAAGAGCTACAGTTCGTGTTGCTTTTTTAAAGCACGTTCTCAGCAGCAGTTCTTGCACAGATTTACTTTATCTCTGCATGTGCCTGCCATATTATTTGTTTCTGAAGAACGTTTAGACAGGCTCCACCTATCCTGTTTTGCCATTCATGATTTGTGATGCCTGCTTTTATGCTTTTTACATTTTCTGCATTAATGAGCAACTACTGCTTTCGTGAGCGGTATATGTGTATTCACATGATGCCACAAATCGTAGACAGTAAAAGCTTATATATAGGGCAGAAATAACCGTTTCCACACTTATGACATTTTCTGCGTTAAAAAGCAACTGCTGCTCTCGCAACTGGTATATGTGCATCCATGGCATTACATATAACCTACCTACCAATGAAGCCAACTTATTTGGACGCTTTAGTGTCCCTTTAATTGCCCTAAAAACCTCCAGTGCTCTGGACATTTGACGAAATGGGTGAAAGGAAGACTTTTATGGTGTCTCTTGGTGCGCCAAGCAAGGGCAGTTTAGGGAGCCTACATGTGTTGTGCCTACGAAGGTGCAGCACATGTAGGCTCCCTAGGGCAGTTGTGGATCGTGTGAGTACAACCGGAACACACAAATTAGAGAGTGCTTATTCTTTTCTTTTGTGTGCCGAAGTTAGAGGAGAGTAGGGAGCGTGCGCTGTGTCAGATGGCTGATTTCATCTTTTTTTAGGTGCGAAGTACCTTAGCACTGCGCAATGTCTGTCTGCATCCGTGTGCATAGCATTTAGAATCGCAAAAAATCACACAGGCGCCGGCAGGATTCGAGCCTGTGTCTGTTAGACCAGACAGAGTTAGTGCCAGTCAGTCTTACCCATTGGGCTACGACCGCGAGTTAGTACCCGAGAGTCAAACGGCTTACTCCCTCGCCTGTAACGGTGCGGAGTACCTTAGGACCTCCCAATGTGCGTCTGCGTCCATCCGTGTGCACACCACCATCAAGCGAAAATCAAACGAAATTCGATTTGAGCCGTGAGTTGCAGTTTCGTTTAGGCAATAATCAAGGTGCAACCCGCGGCTCAAATCGAATGACGGTCGGGGCGCAAATCGGATGTCACTCGGGGCGCAACTTGGATGCTATTTCGAGTCCACGTACTCCGCACCCTCGCCATCATCCACGGAGTGGAGATGCTGCCATTTTTTTTTCTTTCTTGCGACCCTAAAACGATCCCCCAGCTGCGCCAGTTGATCAGCAGGCTTGCCGAAAAACCGCACTATAAACAGTATTGTGCTTCGGCCAACCGCGTTATAAGGGGTACGCTTATGCACCGAGTTCTATGCGAGCCAAACCGGTGGTCACAAAAACTTACAATATATCCGGTCATAGAAGTACCTGCATAAATAACTTTGTCCCCAATGACGTGCTTGTCAAAGCATCCAGGAAACACGAGGTCCCGCACTATAAGCGGTTACGTTACAAATGGTCCACACTGTACATTGCGTCCTGACATGGTCTTCTGGGGTGGTGAACATAAACATGAATTGCTTCAACGCTTTGTTCAGTGACCGCAGGAGAGGCTTAGAGGGTTTCAATAAAAGCCTTGTTTGTAATGCATCCGACTGTTTCTGAATGGTCTTCGCATGCAAGTGAAAATACACAATGTGCTTGCGAACAGGCTGCCCCTGCTGCCTGCCGTTCTGTCTCAGCTTAAGCAATAGCCCAAATGTACTCAATCTTTTTTTTCTTGTAGCTGCAGGAGGGGGAAAGGGGGCAATCCCATTCTTCCACACCGGCAAACGAGCTGTAGCGTAACACTCAAGACTTGCCAGCAAGCATTGTGGGCTACTCTCTTCATTGTACGTGCAAATATACCAGCGAGTCCGAGAAACATTGCACAGCGTCTCTGTGGAAGCCCCTTAACAGTCTCACCAGCCCTTCGAACTAAGGACACAATTATTACATCATCATCATCAACAGCAGCAGCAGCAGCAGCAGCCTACTATAGGTCCACTGCAGGACGAAGGCCTCTCCCATCGACCTCCAACCGCTCCTGTCCTGCGCTGCTCGAGTCCATTCTTTGCCCCATAATTTCCTTATTTCGCCTCTCCATCGAGTTATCGGCCTTTCCCTTCTTTTAGACCTGCCACTTGGAATCCACTCTGTCGCCTTGGTGGTCCACCGGTTGTCATTTCACCTAGCTACGTGGACAGCCCAAGTCCATTTCTAGTTCTCTATTTGAACTATGATATCTTCTATTCTAGCTCATTCTTCTCCCCACAGCCTCTTGAGCTGACCTAAGTTTGCTTTCAAGTTGTTCAGTAAGGCGCCAAGTTTCCACTCCATATGTCATCACCGGCAGGGCACACTGATTGCATATTCTCCCCTTCAGTGATAGAGGTAGCTTACTTTTCATTATTTGGGAGTGTTTGCCAAGTGCACGCCAGCCCATACCTATTCTGCACCGGATTTCTTGTGGTTGGGATCAGCACAGACACCTGTCCCAGGTAGTTATATTCTCTTACTTCTTTTAGCGTTTCGTTACTCATGCTGAACAGGGCGCTTTTGGCATGCTTATTAATTATTACATTAGGTTTATTCATATTTATTTTTACTGAACGGCCCTGCTTTCTGAATTTAGTTCCTCAAGCATTTTTTGCCGGTGTTCTGCAGATCACTTAGCAAGGCTATGTTGTCTGCAAACCTCGAATGGCTCAAGTACACTCCGTTTATCTGTAAGACTTTGTTATCCCAGTCAAGCTTCCTGAGTACCCCCTCCAGACATGCTGTGAACAGTTTTGGCTAGATGGCATTACCTTGCCATACTCCCTTTGGGATCACGAATTTATCGCTTTGCTTGTGAAGGATTATCCTGCCTGTACATCCTCTATATATGTCTAGGTGTCGAATATAGGTCTCCTGTATTCCTTGGTCTTTCAATGCTTCCAGCATTGTTGTGGTGCTGACTGAATCAAATGCTTTTTCGTAGTCTATAAATGACATGTAAAGGGGTTTAGTATACTCTACGGATTTTTCTATCACTTTATTGACATGGATGTGATCCATTGTTGAGTGTCCCTTCCTAAGCCCAGCCTGCTATCTGGGTTGTTGGGAATCTAGGCTGTCACTTATTTGGTTAACTATTACTTTGGTAAACAGCTTGCATGCGACTGACAGAAAGCTGATGGGTCTGTAGTTCTCAACTCTTTCATTACCGTACCTATTTTAAATCGTTCAATTTGAATGACACATCAGGAGCCCCTTTTCATAGCGTTCCAAGCATTTCTAGAACAAGTAAAGCTTTATCTCGGAAAATTCCCTTTCAAAATAGGTATCGTTTTCATTTTTGCAACAGAAACTAGATTTTTGACACGCGTCTGCATCACCTGAGTGTGGAAAAGGGGCATGGTCATCGCGCATCACTGCTACCAAAGAAGAAGGCGTGCCGCTCGCAGTTACCATGCATTAGTGTTTAGTTTTTGTTATCAGGACACTAATGGAGAAACGAAAAATGATTTTCAATTGTCAGGTTTGCACTCTGACAGTAGCATCCCTGAAATTGGCTGAACATATCAAGCAGCACCTGTTTGCAAAGTTATTTTATGATTTTAGGCAGTTTTAATTGCCTTTTTGCACGTTGTTCAAAGTCGTATTGTAGTTCTACTTACCACAGGACCATTCGCAAACAGTTTACAACATTTTCGGTTTTGTTTCTGCATCGTGAAATTCATATTTGGTGCTACTTTGCAGTTACCCACTTTCAAGCCTATATGCTACGATGCCTTCAGCGTCCGCTACTTATCCCCCCAAAAAAGCATGATTTCCTCACAACCTGACCCGATTTCTGCTATAAGAACTTCTGATGCGAGTCAAAAGATAACGCCCAGTCGCCAGATATCAGTTCCGACAAGGAGAGTGCTTCAAACCGGTCTTGCACACCGTCAGCTTTTCACCGGCCAGTTTCATTTCCATACAAGGGTATCTCCAGAAGTCTAGTGTTGCTCCCTAGTAGAACTGTCTATTCGGAATTTGGTTAGGTATTGTTTCTTCTTAAAAATGTTAGGTGGCGCTAAAAGCAGGAGGCTCGTAGTGCTGAAAACTTTCATCGCGCAACAGCTACTCGGTGAAAGCTTGCAGGGCACAATTATGGTGCATCGCACCTCATCCCGGCAAGCAGGGCTATAATAGCAAGTCAGAAGATGATAATAAACCGCAAGCTTATGTTTTGAGAGACAACTGACACTGAAGGTAAACAAGCATAAACCACCGAAATTCATTTTCAACTCCATTCAGATTTTTCCTCATCGCGTGCTTGTCCCGAATACTGTGCTGGCCATAAATGCAAAGTCAGTCATTGACAAGATGTTTTTACGTCACACGGGGACAAAGTGGTGCCTCTGATAATGTCAAACCACCAGATTTCTTCCAGGAAACCACCCAAAACTGCGCATTTTGAAATGGAAGTTGGGCTTCACCACACGGCACAGGCACCACACGTGCTAACTTTTTCTTTTGTATCTGACAAACTGTTTCGCGAAAGTCAACATTTCTTCTAGGACGTGTTTTGGAAATGTTTCCCGACAAAATGTATATTCAAAATTTTTTCTACTATTGGTGGTTTGTTATGAAAAACTCCTTTTTCACCACTTCCTATGACAACTTGACAAAAATTTCGATTTTGATTTTTTTTTCAAACTAAGATATACGAAAACATTATAAAAACTGGTGTTGTTGTATAGCAGCGCGAAGGATGGGCTTAATTCGAATAAGCACACAGAAGCCGTAGCAAACTTTGAGTCCTTATTATGACCTTCCTGCTGTTCTTGAAAAAACAATGATGGGCTGACATGTTCTTGAGCCCGTAACCTAACGACTGTGTGAGCTTACTGACCATGCTTTAGGAGTTTCAGGTGCCTTTGCATATTAAGTTTTGCCAGACTTGAAGTCATCTCTGACAACAAAAGCAATTCAAAACATGCAAAGTGTACAACAACCAAGCTTGCATCTGACCAACCTGTTTGTCTGTTTGTTTGTCATTATGGGATAAAGACAGCCATGGTAATTTCTGACCCTTTTGTCAAGTATTATGTATCCACAACCAAGCTTTCGTACAGGTGGGAGCAGCGGTTATGTTTAGTATGTTATTTGTCAGATTTCCTCAACTCGAAAGGTTGTTTTTTGGCATGCCCTTCAGGCTTTGATGAGCGTTTCTGTAATCCCATCTTATATCCAGCGGCACAAACACACTAAACGCTTGTGAGTTACAGATTTTTGTTTCAATAATCCAAAACTTCCTTAAATGAAATGAAGAAAGCTACCTTCAATCATGGCTATGCATAAAATTAATAGTTTAACTTGGACCCTCACAAACATTATCAGCATGCGTTTGATGATCAAACATTATTATGGCTTTTCTCACTTGCTGGCAGCCAGTTTCTACTTTCAGAGATTGTCTATTTACACTTGGCCTCTGGTGTCACATGGATTAACTCTTTCGTTACCGCGCCTATTCAAAATCGTTCAATTTGAACAATAGTTTGGGAGCGCCTTTTCATAGCGTTCCAGGCATTGCTCGAACAAGTAAAGCTGCTTGGAGTTAGATCAGAAAATGACCTTTCAAAATAAGTTTTGTTTTCATTTTTGCAATGAAAACGTGACTTTTGACACGTGTTTGAGTCACCTGGATGTGGAAAAGGGATCATCGCTCGTCCCTGCTACCAACGAAGAATGTGCGCCACTCGTAATTATTCTGCATCAGCATTTGTTTTTTGTTATCAGGGCATGAATGATGAACCAGTCAACGATTTTCAATCGTCAGGTTTGCACTCTGACAGTAATAATCCCAGAAATCGGCTGAAAATGTCAAGCAGTGCCTGTTTGCAAAGCTACTTTATGATTTTAGGCAGTTTCATTGCCTTTGCGCACGTTCTAAGTTGTGTGGTAGTTCTACTTGCCCCGGGACCATTCGCGAAATCCATATTTAGCGCTACTACGCAGTTACCCAACTTCAAGGCTACCTGCCATGGAGCCTTGAGCGTCCGCGACTGATCCTCGATCAAAGCATGCTGCTCCTGATTTCACTGAACCCTAACCCGATTTCTGCGATAAGAACTTCAGATGCAAGTCAAAAGATCACACCCAGTCGCCAGATATCTGCATCTGTTCCGACGAGGACAGCGCTTCCAACCGTCCTTACACACTGCCAGTTTGCCTTCCAGTTTCGTTTCCATATGAGGGTATCTACGGGGGTCTAGTGTTGCTGCTTAGTTAAACTGTCTATTCGGACGGAGTCTGCGATAAGGTTTTGTACTGTTTCATTTCAAAAGTGTTAGGTGGCGCTGCAATGGAGGAGGCTCGTTGTGCTGATCTTGCCGCGCAACAGCTGCTTGGCTAAAGTTTGCAGGGCATGATTCTAGCACATCGCACCCCATTCCTCCAAGCAGAAGATGATAATAACGCTCATTATGTTTTGAGAGATAACTGACCGTGAACGTCAACAAGCATCAACCACGGAGTTCCATTTTCAACTTCATGCATGTTTTTCTGCATCGCGTGCTTGTCCCAAATATTGTGCTGGCTGTAAATGCAAAGTCAGACAGTGACAAGATGTTTTCACGTTATGTGGAGGCAAATTGATGCCTCTGGTAATGTGAAACCGCCAGATTTCTTCCATGGAACCACCCGAAATAGCACATTTTGAATTGGACATTGGGCTTCACTGCATGACACGAGCACGAGCACGCGTGTGCTAACATTTTTTTATATCTGAAAAACTGTTCCACACAAAATGTACAGTAGAATCTCGATAAACGGAAATCGCTTAAACAGGACAGTAGCCTGTAAGTTGGTTGGTTTTGTATTCAGATAACGTAAAGATACTCCCGGTAAAGCGGGATTCACACGACGGAGAAACCCTCTCACGGAGGCGGACGGATGTGTGACATCAACAGCACGTGACCGGATTATCCGGCCTGGCGGCGCATCCACACGTGCGGAGCTACGCGGAGTGACTAGCAGACGACAGCGCCGAGGAACAGGTTCCATTCCCCGCTGAGGGCCACCGCCGTCGAGCGAAAACATGCGGAGGCATTTTCTTTCGCGGAGCCTCGGCGAGCTATCACCCCCCCCCCCCCACCCCCCCGAGGGGCGGAGCCTAAAACCGGTCACGTGAGCGGGTCCCGCGGGCCAAAAAGAGAGGGTTTCTCCGTCGTGTGAATCCCGCTTAATTGGAACTAAATTTTCGGCTTCACTGTGTAAACGTAACCAGAATTGGAACTTCTTGTGATACCCATTGGCATGAGAACCACATTTTTACGGTTCCGGCTGTTTCGTTTTTGTTTTTCTTCCTCCGTGTTTTTTTAGCCTCGTTGGGCTCGTAAGCCTCATCTTGTAAGTGGTTAGCCGTGTTAGAGCAACGAATGCAACATCACAGTTCTTGTTCCAGTCGTTCGGTCTCGATTCAAGATGCCGAGGTTACAGGGCTCAGCTCCTGCCGCCTGGTTCGTGCCATCGTCGTGCTATTCGTGCTTCATTACCGCGTTGCCGTCTTCTAAATCCGGTGGCTCTTAAGCACTGGCGAAGTTGAGGCCTCTAGCCTCCGTGAAGATGCAGTTGCAAGGACTCAAACAAAAATAATTGATGCATTTGGTAGTGCACAGCGACTCATTGTTGCCAAATCAACTTTGTGAATGCTGTGCCTATGCCTCTTGTAGTTTTTTTGCTTTCTGAAAAACATTCACGTGCATCCACCTTCTAGTGCTTAGAGTTCCATGAAATGACATTAAGACTGCATAGCCACATAAATTTGCACCTTTGCACATCTCTGTCAATAAACGGAACTCCTGTTAAACGGAACTAATTTTTTCGGTCCCTTGAAGTTCCGTTTATCGAGAGACTACTGTATATTCAAATTTTTTTTCTACTACCGGTAGTTTGTTTTTATATTTTTTTTTTTAGATTTTGACAAAAATTTTGATTTTGATTTTTTTTTTTTCGCAACTATGATGCATGAAAACATTGCCTAACCAATTTTTCTAGCAGAAAAAAATGTTTTCTTGGACCCCTAAAAATCGGTCAATTTTCCCGCGGTAACGAAAGAGTTAAGGTACCAGACATGCCAGAATGCTGAATATGGTATTGAAAGTTGCCAGGCGACAACAGAAAACAGCTTCTTGGAGCTAATTTATTGATGCAGTAACCCTATGTCGGTTTATGACTTCAAGTGACCACAAAGCCTTTTGCTCTCAGCCTGATGCCTCACTCAAAAAGGAGAAGCACCAATTGCCATAAGGACTACACAAATTGAGCAGCTCTGCAATACACTAAAAACACAGTGGGCCGAATAAAGTTCAAAAACTTGTCTGAATATCTCAACGCATAAAATACCTCAGCATGAATGATCAGGAGCCTGCGTACTATCATCAATTTGCGGTAGCTGGCACTCTGGTGTGCCCCCTCTCATCCTACAACCAATAAGACACAATTGTGAGTTGCTGAAATTCCAACAAGCCATGTGGCTACAATGTAGAAGTTCACTGCATAGCTACAAGTCAGAAGGTCAGTGGGCACAATTATTTGCTAGATGCATGCCACTGTAAGAGGATTCTTGATTGATTGTAGGGTTTAACGCGCCGACGCAATGCAGGCGATGAGGCGCGCCGTAGTGGAGGGCTACGGATTAATTTTGACCACCCGGGGATCTTTAACGTGCGCCGAAATCTCGTACACACGGGCTTTTCGCCTCTATCAGAAAAGCGGCTGCCGCAGCTGGGAATTGAGCCCGCGACCTCGAGCTCAGCAGCGCAACGCCTTAGCCACTGAGCCACCGCGGCGGGTTGTAAGAGGATTCTATTAATAACTTTTGAAGCTATGGCCTCATTCTCTGCTTTAGTTGTCAACTTTGTTCCTTGCACAGCCTTCACTGCTTGTGAGGCAGCCTAGCCGCAACGAAGGGCTCCACATGATGCTAGCAACACCAGTAACGGCCTGACGCTCGCTTGCCTACAACTCTATTTGTGCAACGAAGGGCTCCACATGATGCTAGCAACACCAGTAACGGCCTGACGCTCGCTTGCCTACAACTCTATTTGTAGGCCAATTTGGTACAACCCTGCCCACCCGATTTACTCTATCTGAGGGATGCCAACATAGAAAAAAAAAAAAAAAAAAAAAAACCTGCTTAACGTGGTAACATATCAAAATGCCTATCAGCATTATGGCTTGAAAAGTAAACTGCAGAGTTCTGTAAAAAAATCAGCCCACAACAAGGCTGTGCACATGGTCACCCATCTGCCCCACAACACCCAAACCTTGCACCTAATGCAGCCAAGGGCGCAAAAGAAAAAGAGCAGGTATGTTTCACAGCAGCACCTTGGGCAAACAGCTCTTCGGTGCTTTGTTTCGAGCCGGCCAGAGCGGATGGTCACACTTCACAAGGCCCTGCCACAGCCACGTACTGTTAGATGCATTAAAAAAAAAAAAAGCCTTCCGTTCCAGTTGATTTTACAGAGCTGCGCCCTAGATTTACCAGCTGCCACCATCAAAACAAAGGTATACGACAGCTAGGGGCAATGAAGCAGCACGGAACAGGAATTATTCTTTCCTTTTCTGCCCCCCCCACCCACCCTCACGCCCTACTCTTCTTATTTTTTTGTGTCTATTTCTACTACCCACACCTAATTGAGCCTGAATCCTCCATTAAGGGGGCACATGGGTCTTTGATCAAAAACATTATTTTTACAGTTATGATGATAAAAATTGCAGGGCACATGTAGTTTCTCATTCTGATTGTAGATATAAAATTGGTTTTTGAGTAAAACCACTACATTCAAATGTAATCAAAGTTTTATATTTGATTTTTTGACAGCTTTCAGAAAAACTGCTAGAGTGATGCAGCTGAACAAGGTACCATTAAACTGTGCACAAATCAAGGAGTGATATAAGACTAACAGTATCTTTCTAGCTGGTCTGTAGCAGAAGTTACGACCATTTGAAGTTTGGGCTTGGACGGTGGGGACCAGAAAAACCGGTTTTGCCTTCCAAGCCCAAACATCAAAGGTTCGTAACTTCTTCTACAGACCAGATATAATGATACTGTTAGCCTTATGCAGTCCTTGATTTGTGCACAGTTCAATGGTACCTTGTTCAGCTGCATGACTCTAGCAGTTTTTCTAAAAGCTGTCAAAAAATCAAATATAAAAATTCGAATACATTTGAATGTAGTTGTTTAACACAAGAAAGAATTTTAAACCTACTATCAGAATGAGAAACTACATGTGCCCTGCAATTTTTGTCATCATAACTGTAAAAATAATTTTTTTGATCACAGACCCATGTGCCCCCTCAAAAGAGATTGTAAGCCATACTGTAGTGTACCAAGCACGGCCACACAGTGTATATACCATACGGACTCCACCGCGGCCCGAGTGCACAGCTGAGGCAGGGAATAAACAGAAGCGGCCCCACCTTGCAGACGCTAAGGGGAAGGCCACCATGCAGCCTCTTCGCTTAAGTTCTCTCCGCCCAAGCGACTGGCAAGTTCCACCTTCCCTTAAGTGCCCAGGTTTTAATCCTGACAACATAAACGATTGGGGAAGAGTGTCATCCACAAGGAAACCATGCACAGAACTCGTTGTGTCAACGGTGCTGGAACAACAAAACCGAGAATGCACGCAACAATGTTCCAAGGCAATCTGCGCATGCACAATTGCTTCGTACTAGTGGAAATGCCATGCTGCAGTTGCATGCCATCGTGGGAACTTTGGGAAGTGTTCCATCCTTACTTGGCCTGGCCCGTGACTTGGCTTGTCTTGCGGCTCGCAACTGGCACTCAGTTCTTCCCTCAATTGTCTGAGTATGGCTCACTAACAGCATGCTGTTCCCGACGTGCTGCTTCTCCATGGAAGGTGATTTACTTACTTGCGATGCAATGCCCTGCTGTGTCTGTGCTTGTTTGTCATTGCGCAATATGGGTATATGGGTAAGCACGATGACCCGCTACAACACTTTGACAATGCACAAAGCCAGACAGTAGACAGAAACAACAACAAGGACATCACTTTTTTTTTTTTTTTTCCCTTTTGTGTGTGTTGTATTCACCATTAAAAAAAGTTTCTCCATAGACAGGTCATGCCATAATGATACTTTTATATTTTCAAAGAACCTTGAATAATCTTTTTGTAACAAAGCTTATGGCCTTCGCGCACACAAGCATCTTGTGAGCTCATTGTTAAGCCAAGCCAAGTAAGGGTGGAACACTTCCTGGTGCTCCCACACTGCGACATTGGTCTGACACTAGCGTAAGGTTTCTCTCTAGTACATTTTAGCATCGGAGCACTTATAGCCAGGCTATCTGTGCCTAACCACCCTTATCCGCAATGTTGGGGCCTCTCCCTGCTTTCTTGTTTGAGAGCAGAATAAAGAGTAGGTAACTAAACTTGACCTTATCTCATTTAATTTCTGTCGACACTCATGACTAACGCATACCACTAAAGGGAGGCATTTCATTTTTAGCTTTCACCTTCTTCTGTGGTCTGCATGTTAAGGCAGTGATGGCCACTCTAGAACCATCTGTGATTATGACATACACATGAGTGCATCTGAGCTTACTGTCTTTGACCGTTCCACTGCACTGAATTCCCACTTGCGATATTCCCCACTTATCTTTGTTTCCAAACTCTGGATATACCAGGCCCATCCTTTTTATTATTATTTGTGCTAGCTGCGAGGCATAATTGCTCTTTCCGAAGCTGTGCCCTCGACATGGGCTGCCAAATGAGCTTGGAAGTGTTGGGCGCCCTAACTGGTCTCCCAAGCTAAGGGCGGGCCTACCACATTGACTGCATGCAGGGAAGTGACGCCACAAGGTTGAGCACACAGACGCAGCAAGTTTGTGCCACAAGCATCGCCGCAGCAGTAGTAAGCAACAAGCCAGCATAGCAACAGCACGGGTGCCATTCCCAATTTTTTTATTTTAGCAACACTTGTTGCGTGCCTCTACGTTTTTGCCATTCCAACCACAAACGAAGTTTAGTGCATCATTCCCTTGTGGGCCTTCCAATCATGCCCGTCATGGCTGCCACCACCTCCATTAGTACCCTTGGCACGGAAGGTCACTGAAAGCAAACAGACGTGCGTCCACGCGTTACCCCATTGGCCCAAAAACGGCGCCAACTGCGGCCCCTGTCGAATCTCGTGTTTAGGCTAAACCTCAAGTGCGATTAAATCCCTGATACGTTCCACAGGGGGCTCTCAGTTCAACCTGCATAGAAGCTCAGTGCCTTTGCACGGAACCGCATTGTCCTTACTTCATTGTTGAGTCTATGAAAGTTCAAATTAGACTGCCTCAGTGGTTCATAATGCAGCCTGGAGTGAAATCGACTAATGGGACGTGGATGTTCATTCGGTATGATACCTGTGCTACAGGGCCACCTCGAAGGCATTCAGGAGGCCTTCAAACCAATTGTCTGTTGAGTGGCACATCGACTATCTATTAGGTGCACTTGTAAGGAATCATTCAACTGCCCAAGTTGCCATGTAGCATAGGCATAAAAACACACTAGCTTTTCTGAGTTGCTACTGAATGCCAGCCAAGTGAGATTTAGCAGCACCTGTTAAAAATATCCTGCTCTCTCGGCTGGCCTCGCAACAAAGTACAGTCTACGCTCGTTACAGCGGATCCGGCAACCACAGACTTTCGGTTACAACAGACCATTTCTGTTGGTTTGTCTGGTCCCCATGCATTTTAAATGGAGTCCACTCCGCTCATAACGGACCCGGCTAGAGCAGACTACCGGCTACAACAGACTAAATATTAGGCGAAAATTGTTTCGACTGAATGTTTATAGCGGACTTCTGCGGGGCCGACACCCGATGTGCTTTTTTTTTTGTTGCTGTTTATTTTGGCAAGAAAACTGTTATGTCTGGCAACATTGCTGGCAGCTGGGTCGTTGGCGCAGCCAAGCCAAGCCAGTGCCAGTGGCTTTTTTTTGGTGCGACCAGCGGCATGAGCGGCAGGGTAGCTGATTTCACTGTCGGATAAATTAAGCGTAATTAACGCTGTTGAACATGGGTGAAAAACTGCCGACATCGCCAGAAGTACAGGCCTGTCTAAGCAGACGGTCCGCTCTACCGTCAAGAACAAGGCCGCTGCCGATAAACACGACTCCGGTGAGATTGAAAACAGGGCTATCGATTACTCGAGGTGGTGCACTCGAGCGACTCTGCCCTCGTCAGTCTTTTTATGTAATAAAAAACTCGGGTTAAGTGAAGTTCGGGTTTTATTATTTCCACGCATGCATCGTTCCTGTTCCGTTCGGTGAAAAAGGTAAGAAATGCCTCAAGTAGGGGGGTTGTTCCCCATCCATTGTGTGCAGTCTGCCGGTAACCGTGCGCAGTCCAACTGGTCCAACTTTCGATTTTACAGCTGTCCGTCATCAGATTATTTCATTACAGCTGTTTCAATGACCAGACTAAAATCGCTAAAAATGTGTAAGCTGCCTTGAGGGAACGTCAGGCAGCGATCCGATTTGTTTGACGAGCGGTTTCGGGAAAACCTGCCTCGTCGTGAGGGGATTTAAAAAAGCCTAGCTGATGCTGATGGCCACGCCTGGTGACAGCTGCTTAATAATTGCGCCTAGTAATATTCTTGCTTTATTTGCTCAGCTCATCATGCGTCTTTACACGCTTGACCGCATGCGCTAGGCCTTTTCCAAGTGCCGGGGCTAAGCTTTGGAAACGGTGTTTACGCGATTCTTTTCCCTCACGGGAACACTGTGCAGAGGTGCTGCAGGCGTGTAGAAAGAACAAAGTGTATGTACTATGCATATGCAATGTCGGTCAACTTTAGGACTCATACTCCCCCCCGTCGGATACTGCATACTTCGGCTACAGTGGACGTTTTTTTCCGGATTCAGAGGGTCCGTTGTAACGGGCGTAGACTGTATTTAAAAAGGTTACCTAGTCATCACGAAAACAAAATTTATTCTGCAATTAGCGAGTGGCCTTGTACAGTACAAACCTCATTACAAGAGACACTGTTACAGGAGGCACTTCGTTATTAGAGACACACGAATGAAAACGGTTAGGTTGATTTTCCTATGTTTGCCATGCTAGCAACCACGCATACAAGAGACCTTGTTACTTGGTTACGAGAGACATGTTTCTCGGGTCCCTTGAGTGTCTCTTGTAACCAGGTTCTACTGTAGTAATGATAGACAAAAGTGATGAGTGCAGTGAAACTACTGTGGCATGCTTCCAAAGTATTTGAGAAGTGACGGTGATACTCATTTTGGATGCGGCCAACTTGCCAACTTGAAAGAGGCTGAAGCTTAAAGGATATGGTTCTGAAATGTAGCATTAGAGATTATTCCCACCAGCGTAGTTTGTGCGCAGCATCCCTTGCCCTTATTTCACCCCTGTGACAAGGTTGCACACCACTTGACAGAATTCATCGAGCAGACAAGCACCTTGACAGTGCATCCTTTCAAGTCTTTAACAACTCCTATGGTCCTCTTTTCTCCGTTTTACTTGGACATCCAGCCACTGCACGTTACTGTTTTTGTGGCAGCATGAACATTAATGCAATCACTCTTAAAATGCAACTAATTTTGTGCAAAGAGGGCATGACAACGCATTTAAAGTTCCTCTTTCTGATGCGAAAAGCTTCACTCACTTTGCGACCAGTGATGACCTTAAAACGTCTGCTGATCAAAATGCTGCAATGAATCAATCAGCTTGGCATGTGACTGAAGTTTACTGCATCAAGAGAAGAAGGGGCTTGAAATGCAGTAGCATGCCCATCTTTCATGAAAATTAGCACAGATTTTTAAGAACAATTGAGCGAGCTTCTTACTCCAACCCTTTCATGCTTTGCGTTTCTGCTGCAGTATTTGAAAGCCCGTAGATTATCTGAAGAAATACTTCTGGGATACAACATGTATCCTGTTAGCTTCATGCCCTTGTCTATTTGGGTTACTGCTAAATGAAGCACATTATTTTAAAGCCAAGCCAAGACAAGTACAGTGCTAGCAGACACTACTTTTGGGCACAAGAGCTTGTGGAAACTTCCCACTGGGAATTACCGGATAGAGCATGCTTCAAACTCCGCTTCAGAATGTGGTGCTCGGCGCTCCCCTTTCCCGCCCCCTTAGTAAATATAGAGCAAGAAGTACACTTGGTGTGGCTCTTAGGGAGTTAAAAATAACCATTGGTCTACTTTACTTTTTACATTTACTTTTAATAACATGACTCATTCAATAAAACTTACTTTTCAAATTAGGGAACATAGAATCTAGAAATGCTTCCCAGCGTTTCCATGGCATTTTCCCCATAGCAAGCGGAGAGAGCCGCCAACAGCTACTACTTTCCCAACTTTCTGTAGACAGATGATAGGTCATACCGGTTGCCTCTAGAGTTCCCCCAGGGAGCTAAGAATTGTGCGACCTTTTTCCCCGCGCCACCCTGAGGACATCACTCCGGTGATACGTCCATGCAGAAACGCCCCATCTACGGCCACGCCCCATCATCAGCGTGAGCAACGGCATAGGAATCTGGCGTGCAGTGGCGTACGTGTTTTCGTGCACGTCTGCAGTTTTGTGTGCAATGCTGTTTTGTTTCTGTCCACTTGTGTAGTGGAATGATGGTGGACTGTTGCATGCCTGGCTGCACGAACAGCACAGAACACGGAAAATCGTTTTACCACGTTTCAATTTGAGACAGAAGACGTCCAACGAAGACTGAAGTACCCTTTGCACATTGGTCGCGACACTCAACCACGCAAGGACACCTTCGGAGCCAGAAATGGACACACTTTTGGATGAAGTGTTGCTTGGCACGAAATACATGCTACTAAACTTCTGCTTATTGTGAAGTGTAGTTCGACTGCCAGAGCTAGTGTAGCTTAAGAAAGCGAATACAAATACAATCTTGCAGGAAAAGCTGGTTACTTCGTTCGTGCTCACGCTAGGCATATTGGCAGCATTTTATGCTAGACGTATCCTTCAATAAAACTAGACTGACACTTGCCTGGTCATTTAGAACAAAATAAATACGCCTGATCACCCCCACAAAGGACCCACAGCGTTCATGCCTTTCATGTCATAGAACAGATTTTGAATTAAACAAGGTGTTTTGTTTGAACGAGGCAAATACTGTCGCCAAGCTTGATGTTATAAACTGTCTATACAAAGCAAATGAAGTCGTAAGAAGAGTGAGTGTGAAAGAACAAGTGCCAAACTTGGGAGGCTTTCCCACACCAGTACAAATTGGAAAATGGCAGATGGTAGTGCAACTCTTAGCTCCCTGTGGGAGCGATATAAAGGAACTCTAATTGCCCTTGTTTGCCCCCAGGCCAGGCAAACAAACCGAAGGCCACTTTTTTATACATAGGATCTATAGGGAGTTTGTTTTTCCAAGGGGTTCATATCCGCACATGCCCCTCTAGGTATGCTTGCTTTCGAGGCCCTAAGCTTTTATTAAACGACTTCCTATTGATAAGGGGCACTTTATCAACAATAAAGACCTAGGCCATTTTATTAAAAACCCCATTTGACCCACACACCCCTAAGAAGCGAGTCACGGTGTTGCATTACGGACGCAAGGTCAGACTTCTGGGGGGTTGCCTATGAATGACTAAGCTGGACATTCGTCTCACTCGGGTGTCAAACCAGCGAACACCACTGACTCCCCATTGCCAGACCACAACAAAAACTTCTCCAAAAATGGTACATAAAGGCCAATGTCAATCTCACAATCTCAAAGGTCAGTGACTGAGGAGGGGAAAAAAATGCGCAGTCAAAAGCCGCACATTGCCGAACAGCTGTCCTATCGCCAGCACAAAGATAAGGAGGTATACCAGCACCCCGCAGGCCTACTTATCTGTTACCCGTGCTACGTAACAGTGCTCTACATAACAGTGTGCTGCTATGTAACTGTGCACAGAGACATTTGCAGCAAACACAGTACGAAAGCTCAAACTTGACAGTGGCAGCCACATACCGGTACTGAATACTGCAATGCATACATGCACCCCCATTTTTCAAAATATCGGTTTCTTCTGTTTTTATTACACTCGTTGTGCCCACTATTATTCAAGGGCGGTCTTTTTTTATTATTACTGTTTTCCTTGAAGGGTAAGAAGACACCAACATGGCACTGTGTTTGTGCCCTCTCATCCTCTTGTGTTGTGTTGTTTGCACTGTTACTAGCCTTTATGTACCAACTCGCCCTATCGTCATTCTAGCATGACGCGGCATTTTTGACTTGGCACAGTACTTTCATAGTATGCCTGGCACTGCTACAGAACATGGGGTTGCAGTACCAAGTGGAACAAGTGACGTGCTTTTCAATCTGATTAAAACCAACCTCAAGTGATTGATGTGATACCTTCGACATCAGATGTTGCTGCATCCAAATCGGGAAGCAAAGCAACCTTCGATGGATGGCACCAAGTGTAAGGCACCTTGTACTTGAGCCCAAGACGATACTTCAACAGCGGCCCGATTGTGGAAACGAAAATGCGAGTTCCAGCGCCAACGATGGACCACCACTGATGAGTTTTAGGCTGCTTTCTGGACATTGCAACAACCGAAACAGCGGCAAATTTTGCTGTTACGAATTGAAGCGCATCAATTGATTGATTGTAGGGTTTAACGCACCGATGCAACGCAGGCGATGAGGCGCGCCGTAGTGGAGGGCTCCGGATTAATTTTGACCACCTGGGGATCTTTAACGTGCGTCGAAATCTCGTACACACGGCCGTTTTTGCTTTTCGCCTCCATCAGAAAAGCGGCCGCAACGGCCGGGAATCGAACCCGCGACCTCGTGCTCAGCAGCGCAACGCCTTAGCCACTGAGCCACCGCGGCGGGTCGAATTGAAGCGCATCAAGAGAGTTTCACAAAAGCTGGATATGACATGTGGTCAACCCATGACCAGGCACTAGAAGATTGCTGCCAAGAGATCCATTTCACGAGCTTCATTTCATGACAGTTCGAAGCCAGCAAAACAAGTGGTGGAAAGTGACAGCAATTGTCATGGAAACACGTTACACTGAAGTGGCAGATCAACGTATGCGGCGAATACTCTATTAAGAACATCAAGCTTCTGACAAGCAGAATGTTCTTGCAAAGGAGATTTTTCTCAATTTGCTTTTGCCAAACTGGTCACTGAAAAAACCATCTCTCTATGCATATTAGTCATCTGACACTTCCAGAATGAAATTTTATGGACATAAGCCCTTGCACTATGTTTTTAAAGACCCTCTATGCTGGAAATTTGCCATTTTCGCAGTACAGCGATGATGAAAATCTTACAGTAGCAGTCCGCAGTTCACATGCCTAAACAACCCATCAAGCAGTGGGCATTCCAAAACATTTGGTGCAACCGACTTCCCTTCGCTTTATAACTGTGCTTCCCCATGTGTGCACAACATTTACAGATTTACAGAAACAAAGGACTGCTACATACCGCCAGCTTCGTTTTAATCGCAGTTGGACATATTGATTGCTAAAGCTCTGTCAGACAGCCCCCTACAGTGAAGCGCAGGAATGCGGAAATTCAACCAAAGAGATCCGAATGGCACACACTGGTTTCTGTTTAAGTTTACACTGCGAGCAAATTTTGAGCAACCAGACGGAGGAATTATTGGAAAAGAATTTCGTCGCTCAGTGCTGTTCACCAATGCATTCAGCCAAAACTCATTCATCGAAGTGTGCAAGGTAGGTTCCGTCACCATTCTAATTAAGCTTGCCTCTCTACCTCCCAGAGCGCCACAATATAATCGACACATGACGTATAGAAAGACACACTCTTTTTGGTAGATGCTAACGCCATCAGTACTAATCACATTAACAAAATTTCTGTGGGAGCAGATTACTTAAACTGTACTGTGCGAGACTGCACTCTATAGCACAGATAGAGGGTTTTTTAAAACACCTTTATAATGGGAAAGAATTCATATTTGTAAAATTTAAGCTGTCCCCAACAGACATGTCCGCTTTCACTTTTGAAAGAACGCAACTTTTTGTGTTTTCATTTAATTAAATATGGCAACACCAGTTCTCATAACAAGATACATAGCCCCTGAAAACTTCATCAAGATCACTACATGGAATTGTGAGCTTTTCTGGTAGTCCCCCCACCCCCCCCATAACAACTTCATTAGTGGTAGTTAAATTATTATGGCTAGTAGCTTCTAAGCCAATCTCCTCCCTGGCAAAGGTAACAATGACAACGATGACATGAGAGCCATAAGTGCTATTAGGTGCAGGTAGCAGAAGGCTATGAATTAATTTAGACCCACCTGGGGACCTTTAACATGCGACAAAATGGCAACACGAACGTGTTTTCATTTTTCAGACTACCTTAAAAACAGAGATGTCGCGTAATACTTCCCGGTTCCCGCTAGCACATACCATTTGAAGTTAACAAAATACTGTGGCCATTGCAGCAGAAACAGTTTTTAGCGTAGTGGTGTGAGCAGGTGGCGACATCTGGACGGGCGACATCTGAAGGGGACGGTGTTGAGGTGACACTGCCCGCTATGTCATTTATCTCCTCTATGCTGCCTCAGTGGGAAGGTGTTGCTTTAGACAAGTTGTGAATGTTGTAACCTAATGCACTAAGCTGCTGCATAATTGTACAGTAAAAACTCAATATAAAAAAAAAGCCCGATTTTACAAATTTCCCGATCTAACGGACAAATTCAGATTCCCCCGCAGGTGCCAATACATCTCAACGCATTCATGAACTCGAACTAAGGAAATGGATTCAGCGACATTCCTGATTTAACAAAGTATTTTAAGAAGCAGACATATTTAGAAAAGGACCAATTTTGAATGCGTTTCGTCAGATTGCTGCAAAAATTATTGTGCCACTTCAGAAAAAAGGACTAGGCATCTAGTTTCGTTTTTATGGAGCTCTAAGAGATAAACTCAACAGTGCCGTGGCCACAAAGCATGGCGTCCTGGCCAGCTTGCTTCCCACAATCTTGAAAGAAAAGGACACCATCATCATCCATGCCCTTAGTCTGGAATCCGCCTCTTTCACAACCCCACTGCGCATGCGCAATCCCCTAGCGGCCAAGTCCCTAAGCAGTCCAGTAGGGGCAGCAGACGACATTCCCCACAGCTCCCGCACAAGCGGGAAGGGGTCGTGGTTGTATTTACATCGTTTGATTTTTTGTGTGCGCTCGTTGTGCGCGGAACAATGCCCACAACTTGTGCTGCGTTCCGCTGTAACTCGGAGTGCCGAAAAGGGAACGGTGCCGGCTTCTATCGCTTCCCGTCGGCCGCACGCGATCGGCTACGGCGGCTTGCGTCGCTCGCGTCGGCTCGGGTGATGGGAACTGTAGGCTTAGCATCCTGGCGGATATTTGATCGCTGCTATCTGTGCAACTGCGAATGACAATCCGCAACACAACTTATCACTACACTATCATACCCTTTCTCGCATGTGGAACTCTATTTAAGTTATAACTGCCGTTTGAGCGATCGGTGACCAAGACATCTGCGTAGCCTGTTTCGATGCTTCCGCGCAGGTATCGCCATCTCTCGGCTGCTCGGCGCACCGCGCGCCGCGGCGACTGGTCAGCGTAGGCTTGCATCGCGGCAGATATATCTGATCGCCGCTTTTAAAATAAGCCCTGACAACAATCCCTAGCACAATTTTTCACCACACTAACACCTACTTTCTCGAATGTGGAACTTTTTAGCGATCAGATTGATTCAGAAGAGCAGCGACAAGCGCGGTTGCTACCGTGGTCTGCGCCGGTTCGAGCCGCTGAGTGTGCCGAGCTGGCAGGCGCGGCCGGCGTGTGCGCGGACTGTTTCCGAAGGCAGAAAACGCTTCACGATTGCTTGCTTTATCCATTTCTTGCGAACAAACGCGCAGAATGTACAAATTCAGCTCAGCGATCGTCGTAGTTGACCATGGTGCAAAAACTGTGGGCGGAGCGACGCCGACGACGCATCTCATGCGCGCATCGGGCCGTCTCAAATTCACGCGTACGACTAGTGGCGACAGTCGTAACGATCAGTCGCATGCGAATCGCGTGTACCAATCGTACATGTGTCCAGCGCTTAAAGGCATTTTGCGAACTGCCGGCCTTTGTTGAACTGGCGATCGCACTTCATGCCAGACGACTCCAAGTACTGCTCGAGCTGCCACTCGGACGGCACACGGATCTGTCCGAGATTTCTCTGCCAGCCCTCATTCAGTGATAAGAAGCCGCCTGGTATTATGTGATGACCAGGGGCTGTCGTCTTAAGGCGTTATAACACTAACACAGAGGAAAAACTTCGGCTGCTCCTCGCCGTAATGTGGGATTGCCGTGCATACAACGAGAACGCAGCCGGAGGAATCGCCGGCAAACCCTACGGCTTCAACTTCCGCTAGGCACGCTAGGTGGCAGCACACCGCAATGAAAGAGGCGGATTGTGTCAAAGAAAAATACCCTCAAGTCCACCCCGAACGAGAAGTTGGAAGAAGCCCTTGTAAGATAAGATAGTCATGAACTTAAGTTCATGACACTCAGCAAGGAAGTGATACAACAAAAAGCGCTGTGTTTCGTGCATCTGCTGGTGTGCGACGACTTCAGGGCAAGCCCCAGCTGGCTTATTATTTTTACTGCGGACTTTAAGCGCATTGCTAAATTATCACACGCGAGCGCCACAGCTGCCACAATTACGATCGCATGGTAGCTACTGTGATTTGCCTCCTTGTAAACTGCTTGTAAAATGACAGTCCCGATTAGATCGGGTTTTAGCAGTATTCTTTATTGTTTTTGTTTTTGCTTTACCCATAATGCTGCTACTACAATTGACGAGCTAAAACAATAAAATTCCGTTGGCTATTCAACATAGTTACGCGGTCCTGACTATACAGCAGCCAGCTACGTGACCACACAAGCAGCATGATTAGTTCCTATCATCAGGTGTCACCGCAACCTGTACTTGCTTGTGAATAAGAAAAGAACCACTACATTTGCTGCCCTGTGATGAATTATACAGTGTAGACCATTTATAACGTATGTCGCGGGAGCCGCGGAAATCCACACTACAAGCAGCACCGCACTATAACCAAAACATGCGTGAATACGAGTGTCCCGGTGTTTTTTAGTTATGCGTTACGAAGTGCTCCAGCGCAAGGCGCAAACGAGCGTCCCGGTGTTTTTTTTAAATTTAGCGTTGCGTTCTAGAGCGAGGAGGAAACGAGTTTCCCGGTGTTTTAGTACCGTGACTACATGCAACGACGATGACAGGAGACGCCAACAGCCCCAGCCCCTAAGGGATTTGCCCCTATTCGCTGCGAGCTCGACATGTAGGTGGCGACAGCGTCGCGCTGCTAGTGTGGATGCTCCGCTGAGCGGCCCGTAAGAATGCACACTGTGGGCGCGCTTCGTGCCTTTTTCTCGCCGTATGTGCGCACGAAAGGTGCAAACAAGAGTGGTATGCTGTAGTTCGGTTCCTCAACGTTCAATGTATAGCATGGAAGCGGCAGTTAGTTTTCATTACTACCCAAAAAAAGCGACGACTCATCGGGAATCTCAGAATGGCCGTAATTGTGACAATGAACTTGTACGCTGTGGCTCGTAGCAAGCTCGATCTTTCCAGGCTATGGCTTTGAGCCTTCAATAAAAGCATAAATAGAAACAAATCAGGAAGCCTCGATCTCTGAAATTCAGTTTACAACGGCAATCTCATTCGCTTTCACTGGTAGCATGGCGCATTCTTGCATTTGTGGGATGCCCTGAAATGGTAACACTACTTAACTGCCCCGAAATTCTTTCTTAGAGCTTACGATATTTTTTGTGTGTTCAAAAGGCAACGTAAAGTTACTGAATTTTGATCAGCGCAAAGATATAAGTGTAACCGCTCTAACGGGTCTTTTAAATGAAATTTTAGTGACTCTGAAGGAAGGTTTGATGAATAACGGTTTCGGATCACTAATTAATTTATGGCTTTCGTCGCAAGTGAACTTGCGAATTGAATTCTCAACGCCCGCAGTACAATCAACATCTCATGTTTAGCTAGGTTTCCGCAAAGTGACAAGCAGGTTTACAGTGTAGAAACCAAGCTTCTGGGACCTCACAGTGAGCAGCGATTTTCTGTTACGGCGGCTCTGTTGACCCTTTGCGTTCCTTTTAAAATCTAACAGGTGCCTGCAAAAACGAGGTGTGTTACGTATAAGGTCGCTTACGAACCCTAAAGATGGCAATAAATGAAGTTGCGCTGTTGCAGATGTAGCAAAACATTTCCTTTTTATTTCTCGTTGCGAATCAGCGCAACGGGTTCCCGGCAACTACTTTGTTTTGTAAACTGACTATCGCCTTTGTCTTGGCATGTAATTCTTGAGGATTGGTTAAAAAATAAACATTTCATTTTTTTTTTTTTTCGGGGGGGGTCCTGCCAACGTTGCAAGAGCAGCGAGAAGAAAACGTAACGCGAAAAGCCAAACTATATATGGTTTACTTACAATCGAAACTACACTAGGCGTCGTGTTCTGTAGCGGTGAAAAAGCAGTACACGTATTTTCCAAAATGATTAACCCCTCTTTGGTCCGAGATTGTCCAGGAATTGCGGGACGCCTTTTTCAAAATTGTATTGAAAGCAAGCATTGTGGGAAAAAATTAAAAAAAGAAACCAGCGAGTCATGGCACACACCCCTCACACATGTGGGCAACAACGTGCATTATATTACGCCTTTTCTCCTCTTTCTTTAAACTTAGGTCCGCCTTAAGAGGTTAAGACGTGACCATATTAGGCATTTGGTTATGCTGAGTGAAACACGTTTCTGGACAAGGTGATTCATGTCGGATTTGAAAATGATATATATGAAAATGACACACGAAATGCCACATGACAGACGCAAACTCACAACTGCTTAATTTTACAAAAAAAAAATCCCCCCTAAATACTCTTGCGCATCCATGGAAACGTATTTTAAATAATACGTAAAATTAGCAACTCGATACAGTTGAATAAATGTTTATTCCTTCTCCTCAGTATAAACAACGACTGCCCAAAAATGATATTTATTTTAGAAAAGATACGGGAATGACACGATCACACAGGCGCTTGCGGGGTAAAATACGTGTCCGGTCATGTATGGGCGATAGCGCACGGGTCGTGTGCAGTGTAAATGTTTTTGTTTCTTTCTTCTTTCTATAAGGACACAGCGCAATTTTACAAGGGTGTGGAATTTGCACGCGTATGCACAGGTCTTGTCGCTTCTTACCAGTTTCGCGCACTAAACTTTTATCCTTTGAATAATCACCACGCCACCTTCAAAAAGCACCCTTCGACGTTCCCGAAAAGGCAGACGACTGCACTCAACAATAATAAAAGTGCAATGTGTGGAAGCAATGTTTATAACACGTTTCACACACCAGCGGTGACGACAGCGAAGATGTTTCGTGGAATTAAACCAGCGCATTAACCTGCAACGGCCTCTGATTATTGCGTTTCTAGAAGAAACGCGCAAGCAGAGGTAACTATGTCATTGCTTACTGCCAAACGAGCACACATATTGGTTGTTTTGTCGTGTACAGCACGCGTCTTGCGCCTCACGCAACGTGAAAAAGCAGACGACGCGAGAGCGCCATCCACACTAGGAGCGGTTCGTCCCGCCGCCGCCAGGGGCCGACTGTGTTCACGCTCGGGGCGAATAGACCCCTATGTTCAATAGAAAGAAAGAGGAAATTGAAATAATGTGTTCTGCAAATGTAGTCAAAAAGGTTCAACATTGTCCTGACGTGCAACCTGTTGCACATCAATTTTACGAGTGAAATGAAGAAGAAAACAGAAAAGTCAAAGCAGAAATAATGGTGGGGAAGGATAACTTAGTCTTTCATGAGCTCGTAAAACGAAAATCAAAAGTGTCACAGCACTTTTTAAACACATGAAAAGGATTTACTTTTGCGGCGTCAACAGAAAACCTCTGGACCGAAAAAGGCCATTTTTGTTTATTAGTATGACCGCAATCTCGCACCTACAGTTGCATGAAACACCGACAGATTACACCACCAGTCTCTACTCTAGCTTTGAGAGACTGTTTTGGTTTTGCTTTCAGCCAACCTTGTTTACGGAGAGCTGAAATCTGAATGTGCAACATGTTGCGCACGGGGTCTTAAGATAATCTATACATACGCGTGCGTGCGTGCGTGCGTGCGTGCGTGCGTGTGTGTGTGTGTAAATATATATATATTGCACTGGATGTGGGGCGGCGCTGTTGTTTCAAGAGAGTAGCACCCTATTTCTCTGTTGCGTTTGTATCTTTGTATCTTACATAGCTCTTTGTAGCTTTGTATCTTATAGCTTCGGATCTTTCAAATTAACGTGCCAAACGCCAGCAAGAAAGGTAGCAGCACCACCTTTTTGGGAGAAAATGAAAGAGGCATAGGCACATGACCCACAAATGGGTCACGCCACACCTAGGAGATATGCCGAATGGCCCACTGGTGGGTCACTTTGCCCGCAAAACGACACCTCAAGAAAGTATGCCGCAGCGAACATGTTAAGCGGTATGGTTATGCATTGAGTTCTATTAGAGGCAAACCGGTGGTCAGAAAAAAACGGCGTTATATCCGCTCCTGCGCTATAAGTGGTTACGTTTTAAATGTGCCAGGAAGAAAATACCTGTAGCAGGAAAAAAATACCTACAAAAATTTACGTCTAACCTCTACTGTTCACATTAAAAGCTGGTCATTTAGTTTTATCTCACACCGACTAACATAGTAAGACACCGCCTTAAAGATCGATAAATGTTACAAGTAAAAGTAAGCATCCAGATTGCTATAAATGAGCAAGAAAAAATGGCGCTACATTCTAGGACAGTGGTTTGCAAACAGTAAAAAGACAGTGCTTTGCCCACACTGGAAAGCAAGATCATAAGACCTCGAATGAAAACTCCATTTCACAATTTCCAGTGTGCCAACTTGAGACCAACATCAAACCATGTTTTTTCTCTTTCACACCAGCTTAGTTTCATAACCTAAAGAGCTGAAAATATCAGAAGAAAAAAAAACTCAATCCCATGAGCAGAATGGGTTCAGATATGGTGGGCACGACCCACCACACATAAACAAAGCCTAAAGTACAGGCACTGTTCCTATGAGTAAGGAAAAAAAAAATGATTGCTTTTGAATTGAAGAAGTAGAAAAGAAGAAGCAACCATCACACACTTGGGGCAGGGTTGGTGAGGGTGGAGGGTAGCCCAGGGGAGAGCCAGGGTTCTGGCCAAGGACTTGCGGTGAGTGGGGAGGGTAGTAGCCCAGCTGTTGCTGCTGCTGCTGCTGCTGCTGCTGCTGCTGGTGTTGGTGCTGCTGTTGATGTTGATGCTGCTGCTGCTGCTGCTGCTGCTGCTGCTGCTGTGAGCCTCCCCCATATCCATCCAGGGACAGCGCGTTTGTGTCCATGGTCAGGCCCTGACAGGACAGAGCACACACCATGACGTCCCCACCCCGGCAGAGCAAAGTAGCGACAACTTATTTCCACACCCTAAACTTCATATTAGCTAAAGCAAACAGCCTTGTAAAGGGATGAACTTATCAAAGAAAAAAAGGGGGGAAGAACGCAACAAAATCACAGTAACCTGAAGCTCGTCAGTGCCTACGTAAGGGTGCACTTGCTAGCTCTATGTGCATTCATCGTGGCCTAGTACACATTCCACCACACTAGTATGTTTATCAAGAGAGCAAAAGTAACCAGAAGAATGAAAGTAAACCAGACTTCCTCCCGTACCATTCAGAAGCAAGGGTGCTGCTAGCATGACCATAACTTAGATGCGTTGTGCACGTAAAAGCTTCCCCCCACACCCCTTCCTTCCCCCCCGACACGAGAACAAACCCGCGACGTACGTGTTAGGAGCGCAAGAGTCCTCTCAGTAGCGCAAGAGCACTGGAGGCGCCACCACACCCACACGAGACAAGAGACGCAGATTTCCTCTGGGCGGCCGTTAGCAGAGGGAGCACTTCTGCAGCCACGAAGCGGACGATGGCACCTTGCAGTGTCATCGCGGCGTTATGGGGGAGCATGAGCAGATCGGAGCGCAGGGAGAGGAGGAAGGGAGGGGAGGGGGTCAGTTTCGGAGAGGAGGAGAAAGAGCCATCCAACAACGAGGGGGGGCCTCCAGGTGTTACGGCCCCCCCCTCCCTCGGAACGTCGCTCTGCATCGCAATGGCGAGAGCAAGTGCAACAATTCGTTGCTCTAAACGCTTCCGTCCCGCCAAGTCCCCTGCCTTCAGGACATGAGCGTGCCGATGCATGCCAAGCAGGTCACAGGGTAGGAGCCAAGCAACAGAAGGGCAGATGGAGCAGCACAGGGCAGCGCAATGGGTCGGCAGTGGGATGTGCTGGTCGTTTCCTACACAAGTGCACCTAGCCCAAACGGCTCATGCAGATGCCCCCCCCCCAATTCTCCCGAATGCCGGCCGCGAATTTCTTGCTCATGGTACAAAGGGTGGAGTAAGTGGTGAAGTAGTTAGCACGAGTGCAGCAAGCCAAACTGAATTCCAGTCTCAAGTACTTCGACAAACCTCAAGGAGGGGAGGTTTAACGCGTCAACAAAAACAGACACATGATAGTCACTGAGAGTTACGAACTAGATCAGGCATAGTGCTTGCTCATGATTTCGTATCCTGCATCCACTAGAAATACAGCAACCATGGCCGATGCCTTGCACTCAGCAGCACGGAACGTTACAGACCAAGTTGCCAGTGCGTGCCCATGTTTCCGCATCTCACGTCCACTAGAAATGCAGCCACCGTGGTTGATGCCTTGCACTCAGCGGCTTGCCCATGTTTTCGTATCCCATGTCCACTGGAAATCCAGCCACCATGGAACTCAGCAGCACCGAATGTTACAGACCTAGTTGCCAGTGCTTGCCCCTGTTTCCGTATCTCGTGTCCACTAGAAATGCAGCCACCATGGCTGATGCCTTGCACTCAGCAGCACCAAATGTTACAGACCGCATTACTAGTGCTAGCCCATGTTTTCGTATCCCACGTCCACTAGAACCATGGCTGATGCCTTGCGCTCAGCAACCCAGAATGTTACAGACCGATTTACCACTGCAAGGACTCCATCCTGAGCTAATGTATGAAGAAGCAACAGCTATGCCACTCAGCAATGTGTTTACTGTACGCCCTCAGTGATAAAACTATGTCACGCCACCATCACATCTCCAGTACTCTGCTTGTCTCCTTGCCTGTATTTTCCAAGCAAATGCTCCGTTCGCGTGTCATCAGCTCTTGGGTGGAAGCACACTCTGTTTACAGCCTGGAGGTCTGTCAGGCAGCCCATTCTGCTTTCACTGCAACAACCCTCCCTTTGTGCAGGAATGTTAAAAAGAAAGCGACGCAATGCCACAAGGACGAGCTTCTAGCAAGCATACTGCATTACCATGTACACATGATAATGTGACAGTTCAGCCGCTGAGGCGATAGTGCAACAAGAAAGACTTCTACAGACACTTAACAGTCGTCCAGACACTTGGTGTCTGTTGGCTGCACAGCGTTATACAATGGTTTGCAAAACAGGCAGTGAGCATGCCGGCAGAGAAGATAGGCCGCTCTACAAGCCCACCCACAGCAACACCGAATGTGGCCATTGTGCAAGGAGCGCCGGAACTGTCCATTGCGTATCCACTGTGGCACACTAACCTCGGCTTAGTCGGCACTCTAGTTATAATGCTGCTACAAAAACATCACTTGACTCAGTTACTTGGCACGAAATCCAGTGTCCCTGACACAAGAAAGGCACGCAAAATTGCCGACAGCTAAAAAAAAAAAAAAAGGTGTAATTCAGTTGAAAAGAAAATTAGGGAAATTTGGGTCTGGGCCAAAATTTTCAACAGGGGTCTTCTGAACACAAGATGAGTACGCAACCCCAGCACCACATCAGCATCATCATCATCGTCAGCCTATCTACGCCCACTGGAGGGCAAAGGCCTCTCCCACAGATCTCCAATTATGCGGGTCCTGTGCTAACTGCGGCCAATTTATTCCTGCAAACTTCTTTATCTCATCTGCCCATCTGACTTTCTGCCACCCCCTACCCCCCCTGCCTTCTCTAGTGATCCACTCTGTTACCCTTAATGACCAACGGTTATCTTGCCTCTGCATTACATGCCCTGCCTACACCTATTTCTTCTTCCGTAACACGCATTTGTTCCCAACACCACAATAGGTCGGCAAATATAGTAGACTAAAGGCAGACTATTGAATGCGTTGCGGCCTTGGACTTATGCTGTATTCAGGTAGGCACTCTGGAGCACTCTGAAGACTGCCTGCACATTTGAGTGGTCGAAATATTGAAGTACATTCGGTTGGTCATCTCAGGGCAACCTTTGACTCGAAGCGCCTCCGACTGCTATGACTCCAAAGCGGGAGCGCCGCCTAGACCTGCCGCCTAGATCTGGAGGTGAGTGGGTCATGCAACACTGGCCACCACATCGGTCACCCCTGGCCCGCTTTTGCTGCCACCGCACCGAGGCCTAGCCAGCTCTTCATTGTCGAAGGGTTAGTCAGGCAAAGTATTTTTGCTCTTCATGCGAAAACGTGCTGTGCACGCGACAGACACACCGATGCAGCTGCAGATGCCACCCACGCGGTGCCAGTGGCGGCAGCAACTCAGAGGCAGCCATGAAGCAGTGCCGGTAGTTCCAGCTACCAGTTATTACCACTCTCCAAAATGAGCTTCAAGCCACAAATAAAGTGGCATAAAGTGGCACATGCACGAAAGGAGCCAATAATGATTCTGACAATGGCAGTACAAATCGTCATTCGGGCCCCTTATGAAAGCGTCCACCAAATATGTATTTGCCATGGTGGTAAAAGCCTAAACCTCTCTAGGCGGCCCAGCTGGCTGCTCGTAACGCGTTTACACCTGTTTGAAAGTAACATCACGGGCGCGCTTTGCCCTCTTGGTGCTAGTACTAGTAGGCCCCTTTCACTGCCGCCGAGGGGGTACTGGCTGGGCCACGGTGCCAGAGTCACCCATTGCTCTGAAATCGGGTAAAGTGTTCGGTGTTCAGTTGGGGAGCCAACGTCTATCGCTCGGATATCCAAGTGCTCTGGGTCAGAGGATCAGAGTGACCACCCGAATACAGCATTAGAAACGCGTGTTCACGGCATGTTCTGAGGCCTGCATGAAGAATTTGAGAATGCTCAAGCACTGAGTAATTAGCAATTAGATAAGTAGAAAACTACATTCTCACTAAATTCTTTGCTTGCCGATGCCAACTCAGGCATGCGTTCAGTTATAGCAACGGAGAGAAGAAAAAGACACAAAGGGAAATGGATAAAGACTGACGTGGTGAATGCGTTATGGCTTTCGACCTAGCAATATGTGTTAGGCATGCACTGAGGACCACATCAAGTATTCTGACAACGCTGATTACAGAAGCAGCAGTTATGGGAGTAGCAAAGTATGTTCCCACTAAATTCCCTCTTTGACACAGTGGGTACGTGCCGAATCATAGTAACCGAAAGAAGAAAAAGATGCGAAAGTTGAGGGATGACGATAATAGTGAAGATTTGGCAATTGGACATTATGTGGCAAATTGAAGACTGATGCTTTTGCAATCACTACACCAGTGCTAGGGTGTCCTCACAAGTTCTTTAAAGATACTTCCACTTCACGTACTTCAACAATCAACTGCTACATGACGTGCAACCCTTCTCAATGAGCAGTCGCAAATCCAAGGCTGACAACATCATCATCATCGCCAGTCACTGCTGAGATAAAATCGTCTCGAGTGATTTCCAGCTGCTATAAATCATGTGCCAGCTGAACATACTCTTTGCCTCCCGACTCTCCAATTTCATCCCTGCATTCAGATCTTGGCCTGGCTTGATTTGCCTGTCAGCTGGAGTTAGAAAACAACTGCAGCCGCAACGAGCCTGTTGCTTCAAACTGATTAAAGGGACACTAAATGCTGAATGACTTCCTGTTTTTTAATATTTTCCAAAGTTTTTTTTTTTTACTTTGGCTACAAAAGATGCTTTGTTTGTTTAGAAGTAAATAACTAAGGGTGTGTTCCAATTTACCGTTTAGACAGCTTCGTTGCCGTCTTCGCGGACAGTCCGCCATGTTAAGCCCCGTTCCAATGCGAGCGAAGCAGTCAACGAAGACTGCTTTGAGGAGACAGCATCGAAGTCAGCAACGATGCAGGCTATCTTTCTGTCTAAACTAATAAGTGATGCCAGCGCCACCTTTTTGCGTATTAATGTTGAAACAAAAGTACTTGTTCTTTTATTGTAATATTTAGTATAATTTACTAGTGATGAAGATGACTGTTTAATTTTTAAATCGTGTAACGTTTGTAATAACAACGGTAGTATTGGTTACGAAACTTGCGGCTCGCGCAACTCAACATGTCTGCTACGACGCTGTCGTCTGCGCTGGTGTTGCGTTTGCGACCGCATTCCAATTTTATTCCTTTAGACGTCTAGTTAGACTGCTTCGTAGGCTGTCTACCAAGCTGTCCGCGAATTGGAACGCAGCCTAAGGCTGCCATTTCCCACTCTTGTTTCCCCTCCATTTCTCTGTGACGCAAAAGAGCACGTCATACACAGTGAAGGGCCTACAAAGCCATGCAAGCAAAGGAGGTGCTGCCGCCTCAAAGAAGCAGTAGAAAAGACACGCGCAATTCCCCAACATGGCAGCTGAAGGCCGGACAGGTTGTGTAGCTGATTGTGCCGCTAAACCCATACTTTTGCCAATGGTTGTACAGTTAAACCCGGATATAACGAAGCTGGCAAAAAATTCACAATTTTTTGTTACATGCAGGTTTGAGTTGAGGCTCGCGCGAGCGAAGCAGAAACCAAACCAAAATGCTAGACATCAGTGATGGTGAATTCGCCCTTAAAGGGGTCCTGAAATACCTTCCGCCGATGCATGGATGTACATGTAACCAAATAAAGCAATGTATTAGCAATCTCCTCCCGCAAGAATTTTGTTAAAGCGATGAGTATTAGCTGAGAAATCGTAAATCAAAAACCGCGCATTATCGTCGCGCCGCGTTTCCTCCTCTTTTCAACTACTCTCCGCTGTTGACGGGGCGCGAGCCTTCTCTCCCATGATGCTACGCTCCCCAGAGGTGACGTACTTCTGCTATTGCGCTGCTGAGACTGTCGTCTGCTACGGGCAAGCTTTGTTGACACCTTGAATCCTGCACTCCGCTCAAGGCTGGAAAAAGCTAACGAAAAATCTGGCCGCATGTGTGCGGCGGCCTGGTCTTGCCCTTTCGCGGTGTACGTTGTGGCAAATGCTATCGGTGGCATGTGACTTTTTATCGGCGGCGAACTCACAGCCGCACGAGGAGAAACTTGCGGTCGTTCTCTTTGATGCAAAGCGCACTGTTTATCCAAAAAGCGCCGTATCAGATGCGGCCCCGCTGGTGCCGGGTCTTATATTGCGGCGGTGGTAATTCCTGCCCGCGGCATGTGAAAAAGACATTTTAAACCGATACAGAACCCGTGCACAAAATCTTCAATCATGTGCTTCAATCATGTGACCAGTTCAGCTTGGGGCGATGCGTGGTGGAGAGCGGCAACGTTGTCAAATTATGCTCCGCCGCGGCTCTGAGCTTTCTAGCGCTGGAGCGAGCGCCAATTCTTTGACAATCTCAAACATCGGTTGCCTTGGCAACAAGGCACAAACCACTTTAGAAGTCAGTCACGGTTCCGTGGTACCGGTTCAGCTCGGGGCCCCACCTCGCGGCATGTGGATACTGCAGGCGTACCACTCACTCCCATTGGGAAGTGCGAGATGCGTTTGGCATTACAGGAGGCGATGGTGTGTGTGTTGTGGACGCCTTTGTTTCACGATGAAATGCGGCGCTGTGCTTCTGCGGTTGGATAATGCTTCCCATGGTCTGGATTATCTTTCTCGAGCGACGTACGACTCAACCTCGCATGGGGTATGTGCAGTGTGCGTGGATAAAAGCCATCTCGGCTTGTGCGCCAGAGTTAAGTGACTTGCTGGTCGTCCCCGCAAACCGCGCGCGAGGTGAGTGCCGAATTTACGACGGGCAGGAGGAGGCAACCCATCGTCTGGCAATCGCTGTTCACACTTGCAACGCATGTCGTAACGTTGTGTTCGTTCGAAACGCATCTCTGGATTATTTTGAAGTCGAATAAAATGTGTGCGTCAAACCCGGGCATTCGGCTCAGGGCGTTCTCTGCTATTGCACGAAAGAAGTTCCACGGGGCTTCAACGCTTTCTTTATGGAACTTACTCGGGTAAGAGAATATCCGTGTCGTGTTGTGGCCGTGTTGCATTCAATACAAATGGTTAAGCGTTTGTTTACACTTGTTTCGTTTGTCGTAAAATGTCCAAGCACTCCGGCACTACGCTGGCAGATCAGCTGGCGAGCCGACGCTGAGCAGACGACTCATCTCTTTGCCGGAAGTGCGTGAAAAAGTCGCCCAATAGCAGGATGTCTAGCTCATGACGAACATCTGGGAATCGATGACGTACACATGTGAAGATGGCGGCGTCCAAAAACACGAAGGGAAGGGTGAGAAAAAAGCGACAAACTTTGCAAGAAAATCGTGAGCTTTCCGCTGCGCGTAAAAGAGTAATACTTGGCACAGATGACGTTGACGACCCAATCTAACGATTGCGCTAGTTCATTTAGTGTGCTCAAAACGCCTTTCAGGGCCCCTTTAAAAGACAGTGCGGGATTCGCGCCTGCTGCTTTCCCGCAAACTTAGTCACTACACGGCACTCCAAAGAAGCAAGGTCAGTTACCCCCGTATTCACAAACGTAACATTTGTATCACTTTTACCCGTTTTTCAGTTAACCCATTTCAAGGACCAAACTTGTGGTGAAAGGGCGCCTTTTCACGAACTTGATGCTCTTTGCCGCACTAAAAATTGTTGAGAGCGTGCCAGCTGGGTTACTGTATACCGGACAGCGACGTCCTTCTTTCTCGCCAGTGGAGACGGCGTTTAAACTTGCGAGCTTGCCTTTAAAAGGCAAAACTTTTCGTTTTCTGGCAGCAAAACTCCTCACCGACAAACTGGAACCACAGATAGCAGTGGAGACTTGCGACTACGTGCCGACAGGCATGCCTACCACCGAACCTACGCCGCATTGACATTGGAAACGCAAGGTAGTTTGCCGTGCGGGTGAAGTTCGCTAAATTATTGCACTCCTCCAGCCTATTTTCCAGAAAACGTGCAAAAAACAATAAATCATCAGTGCAGCGAATTCGTTACACCAAGGTTAACCATTGCAACGCCTTCGTTGCATAGAGGTCCAGGTTTAACTGCAGTATAAAACACGCACCGGAAGTAACAAGAGGCAATCGTTCTCGCGTTCCACGTGCATCTTCTGACAGTACTTGTATGACAATGCGAAACATTCGACGCAGATAGACACTGAGACAAATTTTACCACCCGTTGCAGTGTGAGAGCCTGCTTTTAACAATGTTTGAGAGCTGAAGTTCGGGCCTTTTAAAAAGAATACGCTCAAAAGAAGTTTTTGCACACACTTGTATGTTTACACGTGTGTCTGCTATACTGATTTTTTTTGAAAAACACTGGGGCAGGCTCCACCAATCCCATTTCACCACTCATGATTTGTAATGCCACGAATCGTAGGCTGAAGCACACACATTTTACAGCAACCACCTTGCAAATTGGGGGATATAATAACAGCACAGTCGTCACACGCTTAACAACCATTATTTCAGCCCTAAAGCTTTTTTTCCTCAAAGCAACCCCATCAGAAACTAGGTTAACAAAAACTGAAGCATTCCTGCGGCAATCTACAGGAAACTAGAGGCAATAAAACCCCCCATTTCTCTTCTCTTTCAGAAGCAAAAGCCACAGAGAACTACAGTAAAGTCGTGCGGCAGACATTTTGTGATGGCACAGCCTGTGCAATGAGGAGCTGTATGCATTCCACAAGGGCCTACCGAGATGCTACACAACTACAGCGTGCGTTGGGTGGCCATCGAGTAGCAGGAAAAAGGAAACGGGCGTCAAGCAGGTGCCATTACGGCAGAGGACCCATTGGGACCAAGAGCCAATGAAAAAAACACATGCTGACCCAGTTATTACGGAAAAAGCATGTGGACCCCTTTCAGTCAACGCCCTATGCAAAGCCCCTCTCCCTGCAGCACTGCTTTAGGATGAACTTTTCCCATAAGACCTTCCAGATTGCACAATGGTTATTGTTGACTCATAGTGACAGCAGATGTGTTTTTCGCATTAGTGCTTATTCAGCAACAAGAAAGGCACTCTTAGCTCGCCAAATTATTTCTGGTGGGAATGAAAATCAAGCCATGCTGAGCGCAAAATGCAAAATCGTAGCGTAGCTTGCCTGATTGGGACACAGCTAGCTCAGGATTGACTCAAGTGCACACATACTTGCGGTGCTTTGCTCTAGCTGAAGAAAATATCCTAACATAACTTGCATGTTAATAGTTCATACTGGGACCGAGTTCTCTAAAGCAATGCGGTGTTGGCATGGAAATGCATGTATTCTGGGGTTGGGGCGTCACTTGAGGGGGCAGGAAACTGTATAAAACACATGGAGATTCCCCCTGGTGCACCTTGTGACCCTGTCCAAAATGGCGCTCACTGTTGCTTGTTGTTTTGGACAGGAGCACAAGGTCAACCTCCTGGGATGCCCCGTGCAATTTTCTCTGCCCCCCAACCCACACACACACAAGCGAAGCCCCAACCCCAGAAAACATGCATATGCGAATGCACACAATACATGCACTGCGTCACTTCAAAACAATGCCAGTCGCTTTAGAGAATCCGGCCCCTGGTCAAATCAACGACCCCCACCATCCAAACGTAAGCTGCGACAGTACGTCCGCACCTCCCCTTGTTGTTCTGAAAGGGGTCCACAGCCGAGCAGTTTGGGATCTCTCCCGTCACTGCCTCCCCCCTCAGCCTCCCCCCTCCTCCCCCTCCTCCCCCTGCTCCTCCCTACCTCGACAGTGATCCGGGGTGGGTGGGGTCGGTGTCGGCGTTGTTGTGGTGGTGGTTGGTGCAGGGGCGAGTGTGCACGTACTTGCCCTGGGGCCCCCACCGCGGGCGGCTGCTGCTGCTGCTGCTGGGGCGGCTGCTGCTGGCCACTGGGCGCTGGCCCGCCGTGCAGCCGGCCCCCCTGGCCCAGCACCATGCTGGTCGAGTTGTGGTGCGCCCGGCGGCGCGACGACGGCGACGGCGCAGGCCCCGGGCTGGCGTGCCGGCCCCCCGAGGGGCTCGCACAGCCCCGCGGGGATCCCGGGGAACCCGCATTCCCTGCATGCGGGTATGCCAAGCGCTAAGTGCGGCGGTGGCATCTTCTCCTTTGCTTTTTTTTTTTTTTTTTTTTTTTTTGTGAGCCACTGAGGTAAATTACCGGGCAAGATAGCAGCATACCACACAATAGGGAATGCCAAACAGTCCAAAGAAGTCATTCTTGACACTTTGGCTTCCAACACGAAAGCCTTGTTCACAATGAATACATCACCAGAAAACACGAACGCGGGAGCTTGGGCTACTTACTCAGTGCTGACTTCAAGTTCGACAGTTGAAGTCAGCACTGTGGTATGGTTTCCTTTTCTTTCATCCTAGTTGTTTGTGGTGTTATCTCCATTATCAGGATCGGTTCGTTTAAATGGGCTTGAACAGTCGCTGCAAAGACCACGTGTGATCACCTTTAGATTTCAATCGTTACGATTCACCATGTTGGTGTGGTCTGTACGATTAGCGACTTCAGATGTAGCCATGATGCTGCCAATTTTTCTGTTGAGACGATTCTCCCCTTGTCCCAATCAACTTTGTGGTCGTTCATGACAGCGTGCTGTGCTTGTTATTATAAATGCTCGTATTTTTTTAAGTCACAAGTGTGCTGCTGCAGCTGCTTCTTGCAATTTCCTGATGGCCCTATAAAAATTAAGCACCGTAGCCATAAGAAATCGGGAATATACAAGAAGCAATTGCAGCAACATGCTTGTGATGTGAAAAAAAAAAAAATGTGAAAAACCGTGTAAATAATAGCTGAAGCTGCGCTCTGTGTGTGTCTCTTCTCATAACAGTAGACCACACATACTCCCCTCTAAAATCTAGTGTCCTTTGTAGCCTTCAAAAGTATTGCAACGTAAAACGGGCCTCAGAGAACCAAAAAGACTTCAGAAAAATCGCTGCAACAATTAGGCATCAGAAATCACTGCACCGGTAGCCTACAGAATGCAAAGCATTCATGAAATCAGTGTAGACTTCACCAGGGGCGGAATGTAAATCTCCCTGCTCCTAAATAACGACTGTCACAAGTAGGATCTACGTGATTTTGCTCCTAGCTAACAACTTCGCCTCGAGTGGGGGTCTCCACTAACGTCTTCATAAGGTACAGGATGCCCATGCTTCTACTTTTCTCCAGCCACAGAGCGAGGAATGGTTCGAGACAGGCATGCGAACGCTGCCCCTCCTACGTTCGGAGGAGTGGGCCCCCCCCGACTGACTGACCAGGGTGGAGGGGTGGCAAGGGTCCCCCGCCGGACTGCTGGTGCTGCTGCTGGGCCATCTCCTCGGCCGGATCAAGCGGGGTGGCCAGGGGTGGCGGGAAGTGCAGGCTCGTCAGGTCCGGCAGGGAGCCCGTGTTGCCGTTGCCCATCGGGGGCGGAGCCTGCAGGGCGTTGCCGGGGTGGTGGCCCATGCCCTGCTGCTGCTGCGGGCCCAGCGACGGGTTGGGGCTGCCGGCCCCCAGGGAGCCGTCCCCGCTTTCGTCCTGGGGAAGGTAGATGCTGCACGGGGGGGACAACAGTAGCAGCTACAGAGCAGCATGGAAACAAAAAGATATGTGTAAATTTTGAGGCTTAACGCACCAAAGCTACACCTGGGCTATGAAGTGTGCCATAGTGGAGGGCCCCGGATTAAATTGGACCACCGGGGGATCTTTAACCTGCACCAAAACCTCGACACACGAGCGAAACCAGCACAAAAACCTCGACCACTCAGGGTCACTCTTGACGACGTAAAGTGCAGCACATCCTCGAGCGAGGCAAGTGGAGGCTACATAGCCTCACTTCAGCCTGAAATGTAGTGGTGATGTGCCTTCGTGCAAAGCCACCTTCGCACGGTCTGAACTGGCACCCCCTCTTTAGAAGCACAGGCAAAGCTCTGAGGAGAGTCTGAGTTTACTTGAGCTGCCACAAAATCAAATATTGGGTGTGGGTGCCACAGACTCATTTGCTGCTCCATTGCCTGGTTTTAACCTTAACTTTGCAGTCCGTTGTCGGGTCATGCCCGACAACAGACCGCTAGGACCGTTTTGCGTTGCCAAGACCACTACGGACCGCTACGGCCGCTACGGGCCGCTACAGCCCGCAACAGACCGCTATGGTGGTCCGTTGTTGGGCTATGCCCTGCATGGGCATTCAAGGTTAAATTTCGCGGTTGTTCTCACTGCAATGCACCCGCATCCTTTGCAAACAAGATGCGCCATCTCTTGAGGGATAAGCTAACCTTGTTTGTTGAAGTTTTCTTCTTTTCGCACTAGGGTGCAGCACAATGTTCAGCACGGTCTTTCTGGATTCCAGAGCACTTTCACGTGCATGCTGCTCGCTGAGAAGCAAGGCCGCTTCCTCATTGCTGGCGTTCTACGGGGGTGCACTTAGCGAAAGCGACAACGACTTCAGTGAGGAAGAGAACTGCGTGCCTCCATCGGTTAGTGATGACAGTGATTTGACAGAAGCGAGTGACGAAGATCACGATGGCAGTGGAGACAGAACCTTGCGGATTATTACTCTGTGAGCTACGCATTTTGCCGAAAGTCAATGAAATGGTGGCGAAAGCTTTTTTTCTGGCATCTAGAGGTTTTCATTGCCCGTAGTTTTATTTAGAGGCGCAGACAGCTGCAGAATCATGGCGAAAAAGTTTCACAGTACCACCGCAGCACCACCGAAACCTTATGGGACTGCAGTACCACCGAAACCTTATCCAACAGCTGGTAGGTGATCTGAGGGCTCGAGGCACGAATCGGGGCCCGTCTGCACGTATGGAGTGCGAGTAAAGGCTAGATGGGACGAGCCATTTTGTCTACAAGCTCCCAGGCCGAAGCAACGAAGGCTGTGCTGTTTGTAGCGACAGAAAAACAAAAGGAGGCAGGAGGGAAACTATGGTGTTCTGCAAAACCTGAAGTAAAAACCCTGGCCTGCACCCAGGAGAATGCTTCGAGCAGTTTCACAAGCTGCTCAAATATTATTAAAAAAGTTGCAAGCAGAACGCAAAAAAAAAAAGAATGCGATTTCTTTTTTTGGGCAGTTCATGGTTTTTCTTGCGGTGCCAGAAACTGGCAAAATAGCTGCGGACTGGAGCGGCCAGAAATTGGGTTAAAGGTCCGGACTGCAAAAGGTTGAATCAGTTTTTCAGAAAAGGGAAGTTATGTGCAGTGGGCCATAACCAAATGCGTCTCCCAAAGGGCACACGGGTGCCAAATTAATTTGGCCCATTAGCATAAAGTGCACATGGCCTGTGGCCTGCACGAACAGCTTCTGTCTCTTCCTGCGCCACGATAAGGAGTTTTTAATTGCTTGCAAGCAACACCCTTCGCGGCTGAAAAGTAATGCTTTCGACATAGTTAGGTAGTACACCCATGCTCCACAGTACTGGCCAGCACACATGTTCAACCCTCACACGTACACTGCCTAGGAACTTCCTTGTTCATCGCTGACTAAGCTGGCCCCAGCCAGCAGACATTCAACCTGACATGGCCATAGCTGCGGCCAGGGTACACGGTACTGAAGCCCAGTATAGCAGTGGTTAAGCCATCCCAACACAATGCAGTCCCATTCAAGCATGTCAATTATTAAATTATGGCTGTGACACATTACACAACGTTACAAGTAACAGCATCAAACTAAAAAATGGAAACACGAATCGGCTGACTCTCAGGCAGTGCTGGTTTGCCCAATCATGCACTGAAGCTTTCTTTTTATTGCATTTTATTGCATACACTGCATTTTTTAATTTCCTTTAAACTTTTCTATGGAGCAAATGAACCTGAGCATCGGGTTCAAAGCCCCGAAAAAAAGTTGCAGCTTATTCCCTTACCAGGATTTGGCTTGTGGCTACAAAAGATTCAGCTCAGCAGCTATGCAAAAGGCATACCAGAATCAAGGCTTATATGTATATTACATATGCTTCGACTGTATCAAAAGCATAACTCACAATAACATTAAATGGAGAGGAAGCATTAGGCAGCAAAAAAGCACTGAATTTGTAGATGGCTGAATGATGATAATGATTAGCATAGGAAGCTAGTCCAACTCACAATATCTCCACAACACCATCCCTGAGAACGCCCAGCTCCTTGGCAATCACAGCAGACAGTTTTTATGCCCTTGTGGGTTGTCAGCACTACTGCACATCACCGCACTTGTTACTATGCGTTAGTTTCAGTCAAGGAACTGGAAGTGCAGTAATCCCTAAATGGGCCTTGCAGAAGTGTCAGAGGAACCCCCCACGCGCTTCCAATGCTTCGACAAAATGCCTGTTCTGTTCTACTCCACATCTTTTCCTTAATGTTCGCTTGTTCCACAAACCTGGCAAAAGCTGAGTATTATTAAGGGGGGACATGGCTCTTAAAACTATTAGTTTTAATTTTTAAGTACACTCTGTGAAACTTGTCAGTCTTGCTGCTTTTCCCCAACTGATTTCAAATATGGCATTATTTTTTTAGTTGGTCAATTCGTTCCCGAGACAATTAGACGCAGTTAACCATTTTTGGAGGAACAATAGACAAAACAATGTTGGCCATAAAACTGTAATCTTTACATTTTCCAATACTATGAACCCTGGTGAGTGCAATAAGAGAATCGGTGTTTTGATGCACTGCTTGGAACTAATTGTACAGCTCGTTAAACCTTGGTGGCATCAGTGGCAAGGAACTATTTCGAATGCCCATTTCAAACACTGAAGTTTAATGAGCTGTAAAATTAGTTCCAAGCGATGCATCAAAAAATTGATTGTCTTATAGCAGTCACCAGGGTTCATAGTGTTGGGAAAACTAAAGATTACAGTTTTATGACCAACACTGTTGTCTATTGTTCCTCCAAAAATGGTTGATTACGTCTAATTATCTCGGGAACTAATTGACCAACTAAAAAAATAATGCCATTTTTGAAATCAGTGGGGGAAAAGCAGCAAGACTGACAAGTTTCACAGAGTTTACTAAAAATTAAAACAAATAGTTTTAAGAACCATGTCCCCCCTTAAATTAAGTCATATCCCATTCACTCGCATACAAACTGCACCTGCATTCTAATGTCAGCCTCAACGGTCGCGTCAATTTAACCGGGTGCAACATTTAAGCGTGACATGCGCTGCAAACTTGGCGACCCCTCAAAGCCCAATGATTCTTGTCCTTTCATTAGCATACAATGGCGCAGCCACTGTAACACCAAGCAAGTGTGGCATTTCAGCACAGCTCAGAAATACCAACACTGGGGTCAGATACCCCCCACCTCTTCCTAGAAGTAGCTTTTCCAGGGAAAAAAAAAAAAAAAAAAGAGAGTATGCCAGACTTTGCGCAGATGTTTCCGTGTTTTTACATTCATAAGGGGTAGCCATAAAAACCTACGAGCTCCCAATACATTGTCCGAAAAGCAAAACTAGTCTGACCCCGGCCAAAATGGAGATGCAAAACGTAAAGAAGGAGATTTCTCCGGGACATGCTCACTTTATTCCGGGGACATCACAGGATTTTGGTCGGTGCTGCTGCTGGTGGTGAGAAGACATGCCCTGCGTAATAATTGAGGCGGCAGACATGAGCCAGTGAGCATGACCTAATTAAGCACTGGAAATCGTTCAAAGCCCACCAAGAAGCAGAGTGCACGTCCTAGTCAAGAAGAGGTTTCTCGGAAGAAGGCCAAGGTCACCCCCTGCATGTCAGCACTTAGTACATGACAAACTAGTGCCTTAACCACAGCTCAGCTCCATCCTACCGCCCGAAATTCAGGCAGTCTGCATCACACGGAGAACCTGGCATGTTCACTCATGAGGGCATTCCCTTTTTGCAACTGAAGTTGTCCCACTGGCTATTTGTCGCAGGCTTTACGGTGCGCCTGCCACAGTTTCTGATCGACTCAGGCATCCAGGGGCTCAGTATGGGAACACAGTTTCAGTTCCCAGCCTTACATCTAATAAATTGATTGATTATGAGGTTTAACGCGCCGATGCTATGCAGGCGATGAGGCACGCCATAGTGGAGGGCTCCGGATTAATTTGACCACCTGCAGGGGATCTTTAACGTGTGCCGAAATCTCGAACATACCGGCGTTTTCGCTTTTCACCTCCACCAGAAAAGCGGCCAAGGCGGCCAGACAATGAAGCCTAACACTTATCATAAAGAAGTGACACAATAACACCCATGTAAAATGCAAGAGGGGCGCGAATGGTCCACTACTTCGGAGCCATCTGTTTAGACAGCCACACTTTACGTTTCTATATCATGCTGCCTTTGCACTACTCCGCATACTCATACATTTCAGTGGTGTGGCTATAATTGTTGGCGACGAGTTTTTCCAAACTCATCTCGAGGCAAAAGCAAAATGATGCCCATTAGAGGGGCACTCTAAGATAAAAAAAAATGTACACAGTAACGTTGTTACTTTGTACCAAGACACTTAGCTAAAATTTTTATTATATATATATATATATATATATATATATATCTCAGCCAGCAAGTAAAGTTAATTCCTGATAGACTTCTACGCACACCTTACATTTACAGCTAATCTCAAACAGGTTTTGGTTATTCTCTCCTTCAACGTTCTTGCTTCTTTTGTAGTTGATTCACAAAATTTAAAGATTGCGAACTACGGACACAGCTTGTAAAAATGCTAACGGTAGACACAAACACATACTGTATTTTTCCAACAACTGGAACTTATTAAAAATTTCTTTTTTGATGTTAAAATCCATACGATTAGTAATACACCTTTGCTTCACTGGAAAGACTGGCAGGTCGATGTAACAAACTTAAAAAAAACTGCACCCCCGCCTTATAATCATGACCACCTTATAACAATAAATACGCTACGGCTTTTTTAATAGCATGGCCACTTTGTTTGTCAAAGCTCACCTTGACAAACGAGCGAGCAATTAGCAAACTAAGGCAGAACACAATAGTTGTATTCCCCCTTCTCCCTCCCTCCCTTTATCACAAGCTTTGTACCTTGTTTTGATTCAGCTAAAGTTGTTGAGTTCTAACCAAACAACCCTCCCACAGAGAACTTCACCAGAAACAAGAACGGAATGCACGGCCGTGTCATGACATAAACCACGTGCCGCCCAAAACTTTGTGCGAAGTTCCACCAGAATTAACTGGCGCCGGCAATATTTCTATTTCCCGCCAGCTTATCCTGCCACTAAGCTGGCAGGATAAGGACTTTCTGCCAATTTCTGCCAGACCCTGCTTACGACCTTATTTCAGTATACTGACTACGTACTTTTGACTGCTGCCTTGATTAAAAAAATTAGAGCCGTTCCACTCAACTTGAAAGCTGTCTGAAGTGCAGAGCAGTGATTCATCATAATGGGCTGTGGCGCCGTTATCCGCTCACTGCTACCACCTATCACGCTCTGCCACCCTGTCTTACTCCTTTCTTGTGAATTCAACGGAGGTTTGTCCAATGCAGTTCAAATTTCCCGCCTTTGCAGTGCTTGCAAGCCCCCTGCCTGAAACAGCGCTAGTGGTACTTGTTGCTATCTCTTTTTTTTGTGTGTGTGTGTACTTCTGTTCATTCCGTACGTGCCAGAGTCTTACTGCACAGTTTGGAATACACCGTTTTTTTTTTTTTTTGCACTGCCACTTTTTTCTGGTTACTACCGTAAAAACCAACCCAAGGAGCATTCCTAACTAAATGAACATGGGGGCTGCCAGTTAATTACATGTATTCTGCCTGAATTATACCAGCAGCTTTCTTTGCGCTAAATAACGGGGAGATGTATGACAAGCGCCAGCGGTTCAGAAGTTTCGAGCAGTTACGACTATAAACCACTTGTTTTTCGAAGCTTGCGTGGGACGTCATGACGACGGTACGTTGTGGGGCGAGCTACGACGACAAGGCGAGTTTCTAAAGTTCTCTCCTATGAACAAAAGCCTATCTGAAATCTATCCAAAGTTTGCTTGAAATCCCTCAGCGACAGCAGCACTGTTTCTTTTATAATTAGAATATTGAGTTATGAAAGACCTTGCATTCCGAATCAGACAAAGTCACATGTTACCTTCGTGATCCTTTTGATGTCATCAAAACCTAATCATTCCTTCCTAGCCTTTGCAGGCACGAAGAAATGGTGCCGTTATTGTATTTTAAAATGCAGTAACGCGGTGACAGATGTGTGCAAGCAACTTACCCAATAACGACTTCTGTGCATGTTGCAACACAGCAATGATGCACAGCCATAAAACTGTGGCAATATTCACCATTCGCCAAACCAATACACAGCCCGACCTTGTAGTACAGTGTGAGGCATAAAACGGCGTGCTTCAAAACAAGCCAATCCCCAACGCTGTACCACGTTTCCAAGGCTGCACAAAAGGCAAGCACAGGAACAGACCAGGGGGAGACTTACACATCCCATATTGGAAAGGCTGTTCCCATAGCAGTCGCCGCCCCCTCCTCCTTTGGGGTCCCAATAGCCCTTGAGATTCATGTTATCCATCGCCATACTGTTCATATCTGGCAGGCCTGTTAATCAGAGAGGAGGGTGCAGAACATCAAAGAGGGGGAGACACCAGCCCCCAGAAACAGCTGAGTGGGAAAAATATAAAACCACTCCAGTGAATAGAGAACATTTACAAAAAGTAGATGTAAAGAGAGAGGGAAAGCATGCAAAAACACTTCTTCAAGTGCACAAGAGATGTGAAGCAGGACTTAAAAAATGCTCCTCCGGGTAGGATTGCAAAGAGCATGTACATTACAAGGGCAGGCAAAAGACATAAGACATCCCCGGAAGCTAATTTAAATTGAACCAAAAACCTTTTTTTTTTTTTCAGACAAGAACATGCTGGAAGATAGATTTAAAAAGAAACCTGGTGAAGCTTTCCATAAAGTTACATTCTTCCAAGCATGCACACCGCAGAAAACCACTTCAGGGAATGTTACAGCCACTGCATAGGCAAGTGCCGAGAGCATTGCTGAGGTAGGAAGCACGTGGCCTCAAACATCAATTCTTCTCAAAGTAGAGGAAGGGGCCAAGCTTGCCTCGAGGGCAATTTTCATGTGCACCATATCAAATGGAAGGCAGGGGGCAATAAGGACTGACCTTACGGCAGCAAATGCACAAGCTCTCAGGTCCTAGCAGCAAGATGTGTGATAAGATACCTTTAAAAAAAAAAAATCAGAAACAGAACTAACACAGATAAACCAAATAGCGCACAATCATGGTGAGGGCAATACTAATTTAAGAAAAGTCTCCGCATCGATGGTGACCAGATGATACAAAGTCGGCACTTCCGCATTACGAGGATAGCCCAGAAAAAGCTATCTGGAAGAGATCTCTGCTTTATGATGAGTTAAACACGGCAACCACGCATAATTGTGGCAAAGGACATAGGGGATCCGAACTAGGTGCAGGAGAGTGGTGCAAAGATCACAGCAAAATTGTGAGCTTCCTCCTATCCGGAAAAGAGCAGGATTTTGCTCAGATTCCCTCAAGCACACCCCTGTCATGTCAGTGTAAGTTCATTTACCATGTTCAAAAAAAATGTTTTAGAACCCCTTCAATGCCCTACACTTTCAATGTCAATGCCCAAGCACAGTGAAACACCAGCGACACCAACAAACACCCACCCTCTTTGTCAACACCCCAGTTACAATGTGAACCCCTCACACAGGGCACCAGAACAGGGTCCCTGCACACCCAGTTCTTGCCCACACTGCACTGACATCCATGCTACTGCAGTCAAATCCCGCTACAACGAAACTGACGAGATGCGCAAAAAATTTCGCTGAAGTGGAAATTTGTTACGGCGAAATCTGCCCCAACACACCCCAAAGGGCAAGAAAAATGCCCCCGTATATTATCCACATCATTGACCGCATAATGCAATCTTTAGAAAAAGGAGTGATGCGCAATTACATCAAGTTTAATCCGATAACAAACGTCCAGGTGGTTTATGTAAACAGCACGTAACGGAGGGGGGAGAGACTGAAATGCAGCTCCAAAAACATATCACTGTACAACAAGGCACATCTACAGAGCTGATTACTTGCAGATAGCTGCTAAATCATAGAGCCCCCCTCCCCCAATTGCTTGTAATAGCAGCCTCGCCTGTTATCTTAACTGGGCACAGCGGCATCTGACCTCGGAAGGCAAGCGGAAGGCAAGCGCGTGCTCACGATAAAGATCGCGCTCACGATAAAGGTTGGATGACACAGGTTCAAGACTAAACAGTAAACATTATTTTTGCTTTTGACTTTGAAGAATGGTGGAAGGAAAATTGCAATGACAGCTTCTCAGTGCATGTACATCATGGCACAGTGCCAGCAGCATGCTGCACTTTCGCGTGATTTCAACTGGATACGGATTGGCTGTGGCTCCGGCTTCGCAAACCGGGTCTGCGCCTCTTGTAAAGACGGCCAGCCACATCATCATCACCAACAAACAATGGCGTCCATCTATGAGTTATGGATGGTGGTATGGGCGCACGTATGTATAAAATGTTACAGATGGCTGCCATTATGCTTATTTCATTGTCAAATAGAATTTCAAACCTAGCTCCAAGGAGCAATAATTTCATTGAAGCAAAAGTAAGCCTGGCAAATGGTTCGTAGCGGTGAAGACTCGGAAATATTTCGATGAGGCAGAAATTTCATTGAAGTGGAGTTCGTTGTAGCAGGGTTTGACTGGAAACACTACATACTACTACTACTGGCACTACCACTACCCTTACTCCGGCTACTACAGTACAGCCCGCTTGTATATTACTAGAAATTCAGAACCAGGTTGTTGTATGTATTTTTCTTTTTTGTACTGTATTTGAATTTTGATAAAATAGGGGAGAGGCCAAACGAAACAACTGCTGCACACAGCCTCCACCTCTAAATTGCTTGTTACTTGGCTCTTATGACTAATAGCCACTTGTTTAGAAGCAGAGTCTTGCCTTCTGTGACAGTGAGGGGCCAAATTTTACCGACTTGCTGGCAGCATTGAAGGCCGATTCTCAAATCACGCACAAAGGCTGTTTCCGGTGAGCCCTTTAAAGCCAATTAGTGCATTGTAGTGCACACAATGACGCAAGTTTGTATTGCCCGAGTCCAGCCTTCCAGCCCAACTTCTTAGGCGCAGTTAACAAAAGACTTGGTCAGTTCTCCCACAGACCCTGCTCCAACACCCAAGTCAGGCTTCCAATACCCTGCTCCAACACCCAAGTCAGGCTTCCAATTCTTTCCATTAGATAAAGCCAGTTTGGATAGCATTGTGAGCACCGTATAGGTTCCCAACATTCGGTACTTCGCTGTTACCGGGTCCGTTAAAAGCGGGCCATACTGTACCACTGCGACTACTACTACTACTACTACTGAAAAGGGCACGCGCCCGGGCCCTCCTACCCAGGATCTCCTGCCCAAAGCCGTCAACTCGCGCAGAACAGTCACGGTACATCTGGTCCAACTCCCGAGCCGTGACAGGGTCTGCAAGGGAGACGGTGAGGGTCGACAGACAAGAGGACGGCTGTGGAGCACCAGGGGAGACATCCTGTCTCCCTTCATCAAGCACACTCAACAGCTGCACAAACATCACGCGCTTTTGTCAAAACAGTCACCTTCCACGTTGCGACACAATTCGATAGAAATCTCTCGCACTGCTCTCCAAACATCTTATGGAAAACTGCTTGCACCGTACTTGGACACGAGTGCTGCTGTGCCACAAGTCACTCGTCATTACTCAAACGTCTCAATGCGTTACTTGGGAAACCTCATTTTATTTATTTTTAATGCGGAACATCAACCCTTTCCAGTCATGTGGTTTTCTGAGCGACTTCTGCTCCGGTCCGTGTTAAAGTTTCAGGCATACTGCTGTCACTGCAGTCCTCAGTGCTACAACCAAATTCAATTTTTCATGCTCCAAAGTCCTTCCCACCAATCAGAGAAAACAGAGGCCACTTGGACGTGTTACAAGACCTTTCGTTCAAAGCTGTCCTGTCCTAAACAAAAATGGGGCAAGAGAAATGTCTTGTCAAGCCATGACTGACCGCTAACTGGAAGCAGAATATCCTGTAGTCAGGCAATGACCAACAGCATTAAATAGCAAACAAGCTGAAGTAAAAATACGTCTAGAAAACTAGGGACTCACAGTTCGAATCACAGACAATGCAGTTATCCTAACACTCACATTCGTTAAGCATGATTCCCGAAGTCTAGTTAAGGAGTTGTTTTTGTCCCATAATGAAATTTGAAACCTAATGTGTAGCGTAGGTGGCCATAAAACTTGTCAAACAGAGACACAATTGACAAGTCAAAGGTAACATAGAGAGATAAGAGCTTTTTCGTGTAAGGTTGCAAGAAGACTGTACCGCATGCACACCAACACTTAAAATATGACACTGCTCTACATTTTTTTCTTTTCCAGACAGACTAGGACAGTCTGAGTGCCACCAAACTGAAGAAACTTGCAAGTCAACCTTACATTTCACCTTCAGCTAAAACCAAAACCACTTCAATAGCTACTTTGCTACCGCAGAAGCTCCCTATCCCAGTGGTAATGCCAATTTTTTAGCGACACATATCTCAGAAAACTTTACTGTTGGAAAAAAATCTTTTTTTTGCGGAGCCTTGTTGGTTTTCACTGGTTACGCAAACCAATGGCAGCCTCCGACGTATTCTGCAAATGGAATACATTTTTGAAGAACTCCTAGATAGATACAAGAAGTACCCAGATACGAAATTGTTTTGTTAGATTCAAGAAGCTTCGAAACCCAAGAAACGTTAGAATTTTTTCATTTTAAATGAAGGGTGTTCAGAAATTCCCAAACTCTGTACAGGCCGTACAAGAATATATTCAGCCTACTGGCACATCTCAAAATGTCAGGTAGTGGTGGCTCGAGATAAAAAACTTAAAAAACTGTTTCTTTCCTTTTTGCGCATTCTTACCATGCGTTATAGCCAAGAAAATGCGACACATGTAAGTCTGCAGACAAGCTTAAAAGTTAGTGGAAGCTAGCAGCCTTGTCCATCAAGTCATTGGTTACTTGCAACCACACGTAAAAGAAGAAAAAAAACACGCTGACAAAAGTGACAAAAAGGAGGTAAAGTGCAAAAATCCCCAAGAGAAAAGCTTCCCCATGCAGCATTGGCATCAGGAAGGCTCAGAGGCAAGCAGTGCCATGCTCTCCCATCACCAGGAGGACTGGATTCCCTTGCTCATGCAAGTGAGCCGGCAACGCAGCAGACAAGAACGAAGCCAGTGTCGGCGCCAGGCTCTTCTTCACGTCTTGGCCGCCGCTCAGGCACAGCGGTGAGAGCACAGAGAGAGAGAGAGAGAGAGAGAGAGAGAAAAAGAGAGAGCAAGCAGAGAAACAGGGCGGAGAAAGAGAGAAAGAGAAGCCCCAGTGCGTACCGGTACCTCTGCGCTGACCACAGGACGGCCCAGCCCCCGGGAAACTCTCCTGTGGTGCCTGCGCGCTCTGGTGCAGAGCAGAATCCGAGTTGGTCCTGCAAAATGGGAGACCGTACCACCATCACTGTCCTGTCCTATGCAGGCTGGAGGCCTCTCTCCCCAACAGGCTTCACAACTGCTCCCATCCTGCTCCGTTAGAATTCATTCTTTTTTCCCTAAACCTTCTCATCTCATCCCTCAATTGGCTTTTCCACTTTTCCTACTTCTAGTCAGGCTACTCAGTAGCCATTCTGAGATACCAGGATGATCCACCAGTCATAGGCCCTCCACGTTACATGGCCAGCCCAACTCTACTTTTAAAGACGATAGCTTTCTTGGGCTACATAGACGCAGAAATTTCTGTCTGCCTGTATGTCTGTCTGTCGGATCTGTCTGTCTGTCTGTGACTCGATTCAGCCATGCATCAGCCATGCGGCCAAAGTGAAGCAGAAACTGCGCAATTGTCTTGTATACCCACAGCCATCTAAAACGTCTAAGTTCGGCTTTAATGTTCATACTTGTCAACATTGTTGAACAAGAACAAGGCATTACGCAAGTATAAGGCAGAAAATCAATACATGAGTGACATTTGCAGTGTTCCTTTATTAAAAGATACACGGATGCTTGGTTTTTGCAATAGCAAATAAAATTCTACATCAACTGCAGAAACCGTCGCCTGCTGCTACCCGTGCTACCAGGCGGCATTTAAAAAAATAAAATGGCAACGGCAACAAAAGGTTCCACTAGATAGGTTCCACGTTCCACTTCGAACACTCAAGGAGTAGGCCAACGTGGTTCTATAAACATTGCAGTAGGGTGTCTCGATTCACGCGCGTCTCCCCCGTATGGCAGCGCTGGCATCGAGGAACCCATCTTGGAACAGTGGAACGCACTGGAATTTAAATTGTCTTGAGCAAACCTCAAGCGCGTTATCTTGGGAGGAGCCAGACGGGAGAGGAACAGCATGAGAGGTGAGTAGGAAAGAGAAGGGAGGCATTTACTTGCCAGGGGCGCCGGTGCATTTACTTGCCAGGCGCGCCGGTGAACTATCGTCTTTTGACGACATTTGCAACAAAAGGAGCCGATACGCGGCGAATTTTTTTTTCCTTGCCTAAGCTAGGACATCATCTAGATGAATTGGTTCCCTAATCTGTGATGCTTATTTCTTATCCCCAAGTGTGTGAGGGCACAGAACGCACCAAAACTTTAGTGAGCACGTTACTTCTCAACTGACCGTTCGAAGACAGTCCCCCACAATACGCAACACGAACCGGAGGCTAGCACATCGAGACACTTGCACCTTTCCGGCAACAGAATCACACTACACTCAAGTCGTTGCCCTATTTGTCATACAGGCATGCATTCCTGTATGCATTTGTTTGGCATGCATTCCAAAAAAATGGAGAAAACAGTAAAAGCAAACAATGACAGGTGCAAGTGACATGGTTCAGCCAGTCCAGCCCCTTTGACAGCACGAGTGAAGGGGAAAGTGAACCACATAGGCGAAAAAGTTAAAAGCAAAAACGCAAATTCAAGGAAGCTAACTAAGTTACCAAAAAAATGCTGCCATTTAAAGATGCAAGCCTCTGTGCACTGTTCCCTGGGTAACATGACATCCACATTTACAGGTCTGCAAGCATCTGATACACACCACTTGTGCGCGCACACTAGACATATCCCTCAACTTTTACACTCACGTGCTCAGAAAACAGTTGGCAATTGTGCACTGTTTGCCCTTTTATATCTTCATCATCCCAAGAGGACTATACGCTTTGATGCCAAACACCGGCATTGTCTGTCTGCCTCAAAAAAAAAAAAATTCTTTTTTTTTTTTACAGCAATAAGTTCCCATTCTATCGGGGTTTGGAAAATGATGCTTTGAACAATCACACATTCTTTCTTTGCCTTTCGTTTCTTTTTTGTTCTGTGCTTAAAGTCTTGCTCTGCCTGACAGTGACAAAAGAGCACAATGACAGTGAGGCGTCCCAGCTTTTCACATTGGCTGTAGCATCTGGCTCTGTTTTTTAATGCAAATCCTTTTTAGGTCAGCTGTCCCAAAATCTTGTGGTCAAAATGTGAAGCCCAAAAAAGTGAGGCCTGGAGAGGAGTTTGGCAGGTAAGGAAGAGGAGGAAGAGGAGGAGTTGTCGCTGATTGGCCGACAATTGGGTGAGTAGGTGAGGATGCCAAGACGAGGGGGGTTGAGCAAAAAAGAAAACAAAGAAAAAAAAACACTTTGTCGACCAGACCAGATGGCTAACAAAGACTGATTTACATATGCAGATTATTTGTCTGGCAGTTCGGATCACATTTTCTTCTGGGTTGAACCCACATAGCTAGTGCCTTTTGTGCGTTTTGTCGTCCAACGGCAGACGCGTAACTAACTTGCCATGTTACACATTTCGCACATGTCACACCTTCCGCCTTTGCTATGTTACACCTACCATAGCCAGCCCGAAAATTTCAAAAATCATAATGCGCAAATAGACCATTTTTGACTGACTCAACTGTTCTGCGTTCTCTTTTCCTTTTTCTATATGTTTTTCTATTTGTGTTTGTTCTTTTTTCTGTGTTTTTTCGATTACTCACTCAAAGCACAGAGCCACTATTTACCAGTCATTCAAAAAGTGAAGCAACAACACTCCAATTGATGTTTGTAAGATGGCACTGCAGGTTCGAGTGGTAAAAGCAGAAAGAGAAAAGCACCTAAAGCAAAACTAAAAGCGCACCACAATGTGCAAATATCAGCACCGACAAGTTTCTGCTGTAACATTCCCCCCCCCCCCCCTTCTCATACACACACACACACACAGTACACAAAAATTAGCTAACTGCTGCTACCACAAGCATTATGTATTATGTACTCAATGCATTCTAGTCTACCGATGTAGGTCAACTAGATCTAATACTTCAGTGTCCCTCTAGAGCTGCTAGCAAGTCACGCGTTCAGCCCGACAGAATAAGATGGACAGCTAGTGGAAAAATGCCAGGGAGCCTTAATTTTTCCTTCCCCTGCAGCACTGCCTATTGTGGCAGCCCCACTCAAGTCAGACGCATATAAGTGGCTTAGAGCTTTACCGGCCGCCACTTGCACAGCCCGCGGCAGCACTCACCTTCTCCAGCTGGTATCAGGCGGCGGGGATAGGTAGAGGGACGAGTTGTATGGAGACACGTCAGCCTGAGGTCAGGGGTTCGTTCGTCAAGGATAAGTGAGGCACCTCTTTCCACACTCCTTTGCGAGGCATACATCACTGGAGGCGTGCACACACAACGAGGCAGACATGCAGCCGCCGAAGAGGTGCGCCTCACTCTAAAATCAGTCAGGTGGAGGGGTAAATTTTGCTCCATGTCCCACACAATTACATATGCAATTTCTGCTGCTTTTGAAGGAAAGGAAACCACCTCCACACAAGGAATTTGTCAACAATTCTCGAAGTAAAACTGCACTATGCTCTATGTTTCCATAAAAACAGGAGGATTCCCATTAGTACACTAAAACCAGGCAATGTTAACGTATGCTACCTGTTCTAGCTGCTTGACTGACACTTAAAGGAGCACTGACACGAAAATTTTATGTTACACTTTTATTGCTTTTATCGATGCTTAATGGTCTGGCGAACCTGAAACAGCACTTCAAATACTTCAGCGCGCGATAGTTAATTACATTGAACGGCCTGAAAATCGTTTGTTTCAAATTCCCGCGCTTTCATCCCGAACGGCGCATATGACAGCCTCCCTGTTTGACCTCACCGCTTTGTGCGGACGTCACCGGCGCCCGCTTGAGAGGGGGATGCGCCCGCTCGCCGCTCGTGGGGCCGCACGCGTGAAGTGACGTCACGAGTTTTTGACGAGCGTTGCGCGTCACTTCTTTTTCCTCTCCTGGAGTGATGTCACGCTGATGTCCATTTGCTGAGTGCCGCTCCGCGCGCTGCTCCTTCGGCGCGATAAATGCGATCCAATTGAACTATGTTCTTCGCGTCGCAGGCCGCTCATATTTCAGCCACGGTATTCTGTTGAGTGAAGGAAGCGAACTGTGCAATAACATTAACGCCGAAAATTGGTGTCAGTGCTCCTTTAACTTACCCACTGTGATGCTTAGCAAAGGAAAGTAAGTGAAGGTGGTAAAGCTCAGCGAAAACGTGGCCCGCTGTCAAACCCCTAGCGGCCACCACGATACATGCACACCACCCACATGTGGGTGTTAAACCCAGCCCCACATTCCAAGGCAGCCCACCCCCGCAGTGCCTCACACACTATAGGCAATGGGCCCGACCCAATGCCTCTCATCCGACCAGGGGCGGAATTCTCAGTTCCGTCTATTTCATTTCCAATTCAATATGTCCATTTCGAGTGGGTCAAACAGACCGCAAGGTGTGAAGCAGCACAAGCAGGGCGTGGCGCCAGTTCCTGTGCACGTCACTAGTCCCATACCTTGCGAGTGCAACTACATCCCGACTGCAATGGACATTTTTGAAACGGAAACACCTGGGTAATTCGCCCCAGTTCCCACCAGTGACGCCGCTCAACCCCCAGAGAAGGATACCCGCTTGTCGAAGGCCATCTGGCGGCCACCCTTGTGCGGGGCAGTGGCATGGCGGCCCCTCTCGCGCACGTGCGGCCGGTCGGGCAGCATGGCCGCGGCGCCGGCGGACGCTGCGGCGCCCCCCATAGAGGGGGGCCCGCCTCCCTCCCGGCCGTGGCGCATGTCCTCCAGGTGGCTGAGGGCCCCCTGCAGGTCGATGCTGTGGGCGGGCCCGCCGCTCATCTGGTTCACGTTGGGCAGCGAGCCCCCCCGGTAGGCGCCCAGCGACGGCGAGATGCTCAGCTGGTGCTTCGGGTACGCTCCCTGCACCAACAGCACGGGCTTACTTACAAGCCTTTCTCCGGCCCAGGAGGACATAAATAATGCTTTCTTAGCATGCCTACACTGAGAAAACTGAACATCCTTGTGTATAAACAGAGGACAAGATAACAACGCTTAGTGGTGATAGCAGGTGGCAGCAGCCACGACTATGAACTCCCTTGCTGCCTTCAGCACGGGTCAGTGCATGAACATCAGCAACTCAATCAATGACACCATGAGCAAAACGTGTTAGCCAGCAGTCTCCCAAAGCTTTCAGCTAAGGAGGGGACATAATATTAGCCAAGGATTGACTATTTCGGGAGAAAAACAAAAGTTATTGATGCATAAAAATACCCTAGGGTCAGAAACCTCAATTGGTGTGCTTTGCTTGGGTCGCAGTTCATGTGAGTTGCAGGTGGATTGTTCGCTTTCATTTGGACAAAATCAAAGCACTTCAGGTAGTGAGCATAGTCAGGCGGCTTAGCTAGAGCAATATAGCTTTGAAATCACCTAAAGTTTCCCGCATCAAATAATACATCAACAAGAGCAATGCACTAATACAACACTGTGTGAACTGACAGCCAGCGAGAGGAATGCATGCACCTTTCCGGTGCTTTGCTTCGTCTAATGCCGTCACCATAGAACAGCTAGCTGTATCGGAATCAAATGGGACTCACTACACAAGCGTTGAGAAATGTTTGCTCAGTTTAACCTCAAGAGACACTGGAATGAACCAAACTCTACTAATACCTATGACGTGCACAGACATATTACAGACATATTACAGATGCACAGACATAGACCTAATACTGTGCATTTCACAAGAAAGAAGCAGTTGCTCAGATCACCACAAAGTTGCAACCACGCATTGGTCGCAAGTTAGTCTCGTACACAAGTTTTAACCACTTCTTTTAATTGTCATGTTTGCTTAAAATGTCAGCAGTTTAAATGTGTCGATTTTTTTCAAATTCATTGTAGTATATAGTTGATATCTGCTGTAGTTAATTCCCGCTAAGACGAACTCAAAGGGACTTTAAAAATTTGTTCGTATTATCAGCAATTCATCTTGAGCTGAGGTTTTAGATGCGACTGCATTTCATTCACTCGCCTTGTCCCTCCATACGACGTCGTCGTCCGTCCACACCCCTCCCCCATTCTCCTCGCCGCGCAAGCTGCGCTCTCCGCCGCTCACCCCCTCTCCTCTCTGATAGCGAACACTCTCTCGCGAGGGGCATTGGATTGGATTCGATTGGCTTGGATTTGGATTTGGATTGGATTAAAGTGGATTGTGTTGGATTGTGTTGCGTCATAGCCGCGGCAGGGGGTTAACGGCACGTTTCACGCGATGGGAGAATCAACCTAACAGAAACAACAACGGAACCCCCTATGCGTCGCATCTACACAGGGGTTCCCGCAAGGGGAGGTGGGAGTAATTTTTTACATTGTGGACATTACAAAAGAGCAAAAGTGTTGTTCGCTTTAACCATAAAGTTCGTCTTTACCGAAGTCTGCTGTACAAGAATATCTTAGGACATTTGAGGCCTTGGCCGCATCTCCTTAAATTCATGGCAATCGTGCTTCTATTAGCAGGGCTGAACTTCTGCTGAAGCCAAAGACACGCAAAGCACAAAAGACTGATTCACTGTGCCACAGAATGACAAACAAGAATAGGCTCTTTACAGTAATAACTGCTTGGATTAGACACTGCATCACTAGCCAATAAAAAGGTTCCAATGAGTCAACTGATGAGCATCTCAACGGAGAACCGACAACACAGAGCTAGTTCGTATGCAACAAATAAAATGGGAACAAAACAGCCATCAAACCGAACAGCAGTGGCTCTGCCTTAGTGCAGCGAACCAAACCAGGAGTCAAGGACAGTAACACCTTTTTTGCCTAAGGTGAGATGAGTGCATTACACCGTCTGTAATACTAAACTTACGCCTGCTGCGCTTTGTGTCCCACCTCATGATGTAACTGCTGGCACTCGTTAAATGCTAAGCACGCATTAGCAGCTGGCTTGCTCAACTTCTCTCTTCCTTTTTGTTTCTTTTCGTAGCTTCCTCAAACATGAAAACCGGTGCATAAAAATGATCATACGAATTCACATGGGAACCCGCAGGGCAGCCGACATTACCCTGGCAATATTGAATAATAATAATAATAATAAAAGTTAGAAAAGAAGTGACTATTTTAATCTGGAAGGCGATTAGTGAGCTTGAAGCCTTACAATGCAATGTAATGTGCGCAGACACACACACATTGTTTGTACATGCCGAGTAGAATTTACTATCATGTTTATGACCACTGCATACAGATCAAACTACGTTTCTTGTCATTTCACGTGTAGTTGTGCAGCAATTCCTATTTCACAATGCATCCTTAAGTAGTGTCGTCTGTTGATTATTTTCTGGTCACCCTTAAATCCCCTCGTAAAGCTACCAGAATCTCTGTCAAGTAGCCAGCCACCGCTTTTTCTTCAAGCCATTTCCAAAGTACTTTCTTTTTTTCTCGCAACAAACCCGATTGATTTGATAGAAGTTGCGTTAACATGCTACCAATGCAGCAAGCATGACATGGGCAAGTTCGCGCAAAAAAAGTGGCGAATGGTTTGGCTGTGCCAACCATAGAATATCACGCAAAAGCAGCATGCATTCCTGCTTGTCAAGCATTGCCCAATACCCCATTGCGGGTATGTGCTATGCTGCATGTGTGTTACTCTTTGCTAGGCTTGACAGTATGCACAAAGGATTCAGAGTATAGGCACAAATTTCTTGTCATTGAGCCTCCTAGTGCTTCAAGTGTAAGCAATTGATTGATCGATTCACTGATTGCTTGGTCCACATCCCAGCAGTGTCTGTAGGAACGCACACTGCAAAAGCATATGCTCCAGTTTACATAGCGTTGTCCGGTATCCCACTGCGGATATGTGCCTTGCTGTGCGTACGTATCACTTCGCTAGGTTAACAGCAGCAACTGTCGGGTGGGTGCCAGAACGCCAGAGCTTAGGCTTAACATTTTTTTGAATTCTTACGACATCAGCCAGTACCCACAGCTCGAATTACAGTGAGTGGAATGAGTAGTTTCTCTAATAGGTACCAGTTGGTGACTGGTCTCTAAGGTTACCAGAGCTCTGTATGCACGGAATTGTGAATGTCAGTATAAAAACCACGTGCCAAAACATTACCCCCCCTTTTCTCCCAGGTTTTCGAGCCCATTGCTCTGCCACCAGTCATCAGGAAGTTTAACTAGCAGATGATACACTGCGATATTTAGCACGTCACCTGAACTGATAAAATATTCAAAATTCAATGCTTTTGATCAATAAAGACTCAATATGTGCAAAAGGTCACCAAAAATTTTTATGCAGATGTTGCATTTTAATTATTCACTGGGAGACATTACTCCAATAGGCCTTTCCCCACTATATACGGGGTGCACACATGCATCAGGTGCCTAAGTAGAGTTCCCCAACCACCGCATAGACCGGATTTAGGTTGTCCCTCTATATTGGTTGACCCCTTAACTTCAGGCAAAGCAGAGCTGACAAAAGACATTCTGCACAAGAGCCCACCAGAAATGTTTTATTTACCTCCAGTTTTCATTCGACATCAACCCCCCATTTGCTCAAGCCACTCGTTAGAGCTGTCAGAACTTTCCTCAAAATGCCGAACCCTTATAAAACGGCACACCCATAACCAAAACGTAGAGCCTTAAAATTATCTTCTCGGTCTTTGGCATATAAGCTAAAATTGCTTTGAAATAAATGGTCTCTGATGTGACCGGTAGTGATAGCTGGGATGGGTGCTATAACTGTGCTGCTATAGTTCTCCTCTTCCCGGCAAACTATACCCATTTACATCATAAATGCTGCAGCAGGCTACCTTTGAGTTCCTGTACTTACCCAGAGTGCTTACCAGAATAAAACACAAAATACGAATTAAATACACAAACAAGAATTAGAAACTAATGAAAAAGAACAAGAAAAATCGATGTGCACAGTAGCAATAGTGGGATGCTTGTTCTCTCGTGGTTACCTTCATGCACATTTTTTGGGTAAGAATTCCAGTTCATGCGATAATGTTGCATATTGAGCTAGAGGGCGCTACTTAAGCTTCTCTCCACCAATGCAGACCATGCGAGAAAAGCGCAAAATGACCCTGGACACAACTGAGTGGTTAATGACCAACATGCAAAAAAAAAAAATCTACTTAAAACAATTCGCGAACACACCTGAGACAGCATGGGCAAAAAAAAAAAAAGGCAGCCGACAAACTCTGTTCAGCACGCTTTTCAATGTATTGCACAAGAATACAGTGCCCTTTGAGGCCCCAAGATGCGCACCAACTTGCCAAGACGTAAGTTGCGCTTTGCGGTTGCCAACCAGGAGAACAAACAATAGAGTACGCAACGTGAAGCATCCCCAAAGTGAATTTTTCCTCATTCAGATTAGGGCGCAAGAAGCACAAAGTTCTCGCAACTGTCTCACCAGGGTATTTTAGCTCCTCGCAAATGAGCTAAAATTTATGACTAATGAATTACATGCCATGGGCAATGACAAGTGCTATGCAATGGAGGACACCCATTTATTATACGGTATATGTGCATCTAAAGCAGCGCACTTAATTAGGCACGTAAAGACTTCCCAATAACCAGACCCCACATGGAAGGCCGCAGGTGCACTTTCAAACAGTCAAGTGTCTGTAGCAAATACAAAAAGGCTTACGTTGGCAGCTTGCTGGATGTACGAGCTGTCATAGGAGGTTGCATAAGTCTGCATATTGTCCTGGCCATGGCTGGTCTGTAAATTTAGAAGGCAGAAAACAAAAAGGAATAAACAAGGACCCCCCGCATAAACTGCACACGCCTCGCTCAAGTGCAAAAACGAGGCGCGGGAGAGGAACGTTTAGGACCAAGCAACCAAAATGAGCAAAAGCAGTAGCTGTCGCTTGCTTATAAACTCAAAATGAGACTCAAAAACAAAACAACAAGCTTTTCTATACTGGACCAGCCACAAATACGGTAGACGTAACCACAATAAAGCCCAGGGGATGTTTAGGGTTTGTTCAGCTTATCGGAAGTCTGTATCAGTCCAACGGCCGATAACGAGTCAGCTCTCTGCAGGCAGTTAGTGGGTCAAGTGAGATGCCCTGCCTTGCAAAACCTACATTTCCAGCACCTCGCCTTCTGCAGTCCTTGCTTCGCCCAACAATCAGATTGCACATCGCGGATTAGGAGTACCCACCACGGACCCCTGCTCCGGCTTCCTTCAAGAATTCGTAGTTCTATTTATGCCGTATGGCAAACTTCCCTCCCTGCTCCATCCCCCCAAAAAACTAGTGTTTCTTACAGGGAGTCTAGGGAACTAGACAAACATTTGTACCCATTTTGCTTGGCCAAGCTAGCAAATTCAAAATAAGTAAGTTCAGCCAAGCGGCACCCTCCTGCAGTGGTGTTTGTTCAGATTTCAGTGATAACGGTTTCCCCTTCATAACAGGAGTTACCAGCTTGTTACTTTCAGCAAACTGATAAGTTGTACATATCCAAACTAATCGCATGTTTCTTTGCTAGATTAAATGGTCCCCGTTTTCTCTCAACTATAAACGAACAAAGCAGGGGTGGGCAACTGATCGATTATCTTTTTGATTAATCGATTAATGCCTTTACAATTTAATTAACGTTTCCAAATAGCAACAATCTTTCATGCCTCCAGAACTGAAGCAATTACCTCTGGGCTCCAAAAATGACACGTATTCAGTAGCGTCTGCAATCTGTTGATAAAAACAACCTTCAAACAAAACATGTAGGCCTTAAACATTTTTTTAGGCCTAGCTACTCTAATTAAACATTCACTACTAATCGATTAAACGTAAACAATTATTCTTGTCTTATTGCCGCCCAGCCCCAGAACAGACCAAAAAAATTGCCACCCTCTTATGCAATCTCAAGGTCCAAATCCAATAGTATTCATGGGCACAATTGGAACAAAAGCATATGGAGGAGTGCAGTGACTATACAGATGAGAAGTATGAGAAACAGATTGGCTAGATCTGTTAAAATTTGCTCCCTCCTTTGACAACCCCCTCCCCCCACCCTCCCAATCTCCTATTTGACTACTCAGTAGATATTTATCAGTTCTTTGCTCAGTTGATAGTCATTAATCCTTCCAATAGCCTAGATATCAGGCATTGCATGAGCAGTGGGCCACTGAATAAAAAATGATAAGCTCAATGACCACATTACAACACAGGAAACATGCACGGTGTCAGTAGGGAGGTTGCTCCAGTCATTCTATACTTGAATAAAAAGTAAAGATGTCATTAGTTGAATGAAAAATATAAAACGTAAAGATTGGCAATGAGCAATCCCCACCAGTCAACAGAACGATAGGGTTATTGTGCAATGCATAAAACTTATGATAAAGACAAAGGTGGGAAATTTTTCCCCTCAATTAAGATTCACTATGGATGAGTAGTACGAGCAACGCAAGGCTGAAATGTGGAAGTGAAGAAACAAGACGAGCACCTCCTCCCACAAGTTTGTTCTGCACATCGAAGTGCACCAGTTGTCCTTACTCGCCACCATCCTCAAGGTATACATTTAAGTGTGCAAGTTTGGTTACACCAGTGCCGTACTTGTAGTCACCATCAATGAACATAGTGGTGCGATTTTGGACTGATCAGGGCGTCTTGCAGAGCGGTGCCAAAGCCACACACGTGTGCTCCTTCTCAGGCTCAACAAGGGTTAGATAAACTAGCAGTAGTTTTTGCGAAGGGGGAGGTGTGGGGTTGCTGGTTCCGAATCTCTCCTAGTGATGCATGAAACCAAGCACAAGGCTGCTCATTAGAGACATACGTCACACAAGCTGATCAAGACAATAAGAAAGAAGGTGATGCCTAGTCACTTAATAAATCATGCAGGAAGAAGCACTAGCACTGCCCTGTTTTAGGTCCTTTTTCCATGTGTCTTCCATTTATGTTTTTAAAAGTGAAGCAGTGGTGCTAAATTTAGGATGAAGATGATACTACCAAGTTATTGATGATGTAGCCATAGGCTGAACCCAACTGTTGATCAATAATGGAAATATACACTGCTTTTCTCACACACGGTCATATGTTTAACACCATTATTTCATTTAAAAAATAGTTAAGGACAAAGAGTGTTAACCTCCAATGCTGATGCTAAGAGAGCAAATTATGCAACCATCAGCAAATCACGTGCTAAGACAAGATATTAGCTGATAAGCCGTCTATATAGGTTATATAAGTAGGTGCCCAGAAAAAGCGGCCTGTGTCAAGACCTAAACACCAAATTCAGGTGACGAGCTTTTGTTGGTGTGCTGTTGCCCCAGTGATGACGTCGTCATCCTCATCATCATCATCCCATTTTTTGTTCACTATAAGATGGAAGGCCTCTCCCACTGACTTCTAACCACTCCTGTCCTGCGCTGTCAAAATTCATTCTCTGCGACAAAATTTCCCTGCCTCACCTCTATGTATCGATCTTCCCCCACTTCCATTCCCGCCTATCAGTAGCAACTCCGTTATCATGGTGACCCACCCGTTGATTACTAGTTCTCGGCATTACATGCCCAGCCAAACTCCACTTTGGAGCTAGGATATTTATTGCGCACCTGAGTTTACCCCCAATTCAGCACGCTCAATTCCTGCCTCTAAGCGTTACTCTTACAATTCTTTTTACGCCTCGTTGCCGTGACCCAGTAAGTATAATTAAACTGTTCCCCTGCACTTGCACATACGTGCATGCTACAGTTGTAAACAGCCTAAAGTGCTGTTCACAAACCAACTGCCACTGCAAGTGTCATCTGCATCACCTTTACTTCACCTCGGGCTTTTTTTTTTTTCTTTTTTTAGCCTAGCCATTGCCTAGCCATAGCCTCGGCAATGGCTAGGGTATCATGAACATTTGTTTTGAGTCTTGCCCTCCTTGGTGCATCAAAAGTGTCATGCATTCAAAGCCACACTCATTGTGCTGGAACGCAAGAGAAGTTTGCCCAGTTTCTCGTTCATTTTACTGAGCTTGTGTTTGCAACCACCACCTCCTTGCTGACCAAACAAAGAACTCCCGAAATCAGGCTGGTTTCTGCCATTAATGTTAAAATTAATGGCCATTATGTTACCTCATCATTTTTTTTTTCAGTTTGGATGTACGTGTCCCCCCCCTTTTGCGCTCCCTTCCTTCAACCTTAGCACATGAACCGCCTACACACCACCCACCACCCAGGAAAGTTGGCCATGGAATTTTGCTGCCACCCTTCTGTTGATTAAAATGTATGATCTAACGAGAAGTAGCATAATTGGGGTGTGTGTGTGTGTGGACTTAAAGGGGCCATGAAGACAAAATTAAAGTTTGGTTCATTCAAAAAGATTGCCTCGTTAGAATCATGCTGACTCCACTTTTAACGTAAACTTCGCTCAAGTAAGCTGTATAATTAGGAAAAAAATGGAATGGCCATGCAACCCACTAGCTCATTTTCCGCAACAGAACCTATGATGTTATACCAGCCAGCCCTGCAATTGGCAGAGGCCGGAAAAAGCAAAAACACAAATTAGGCAGGGCTTATAAGCTTGCCGAACAAGCTATTTGCGCTTAAATTTACGGCGCATTCTTTTCATATTAGAAAGAATGGTGGGACAAACAGTGAAAGTTACGAAAGCACACGGAAACATAGAAGTACCGATGTGTAACTGCTGTTGGCACTGCACGCACTATGCTTCGTTTAGATGCACAGCATTGCGGGACTTTGGGATTGTCTCAGACGACACTGGCCGATTGACGCAAGCGGGTCTTACGTGACCATATTTGTCGAGCGAGCACCATGCTTCCCGAAACGATTATTTTCTCCATGAACAAAAACAAGCCAGGTTTAAATACAGTCACAAACAAACCAAAGGCCGCAAACGGCTTGCCACGATGTGGTAGCGCCATCTAGGTTGACTAACAGTAAGCAAGTCTCCGCTCCACACCAAGTTTAGCTGAAAGACCTGTTCTTACAATGTCATTGCAAACGTCGTTCAAACACACGTTTTGGCATGAGAATCAAAATTTTAGCTTAAACTGATTAATTTCGCAGTGAATAAAGCATTGTCTGCACCCGGACAAGCGCTGGGGGCATAAAACATGAAATCTTTCGAATAAAACAAACTTGTATATTGTCTTCATGGCCCCTTTAAAGTTAGCGATATTAGTATTGTTCCCTCACTAGGCAACCAGTGCACTGCAGTGGGTGGCTTCAGATCAAATTTCAAACCCCCAGGGATTCTTCATCATGTACCATAGCTACTGCACGTTTCATTTCCATCAACTATAAACAACCCCCCCCCTCCCCCAATCATGAACTGAAATGCCGCCATTAGGAACTACGTCAAAATGAGTGACACTCATTAAAATAGCACAGACGTACAGCTCTAGATTAATTCAAATTTCCAACCGTGTACTAAAGGTCATGTACAGAGCTATTTTCACATTCCACTTTTATCACACACGCAGCCTCTGCCATCAGAAGTCAAAACACCACCATTCAGAATTAGACGAAACTTTGTGACACTCCACGAAACTTTGTGACACTCCACATGAAAATAATTCCTGTGGGACTCCATGGTATCCTGTAAAACCAGCATTTGAGGAGTCTCTGCCCTTATTAAACAGGCGAATTTTGCAAGCTGCAAACAGAGAACGCCTTACAAAACGTCAGCAATGCGCTGAAGGCTGTTCAAACGGCACCCTCGCAGCCACGAAGTAAAAGCCGTCATTTAGTGTAGGCGTCTTTCAAAAATTTCTGTATTTCTCTCTTTTCAAGCAGGCCCACACACATTGTGCATTTCATCTCGGGAACGATTTCCCAACTTTCATTTCTTTTCCTTGTTCTGACACATTCTTGTGTGAATTCTTTTTATTAAGTCTCTTTTTGTTGCTGCTTATCTGGGGTAAACAATGTAGGGCTAAAAACAAAGTTATCGTGCTTCCCAAGCCCTGGATATGCCACAAACATCAGCGCTCGCTGCATTCCAAGCCCCTGCTGTGACTTGCGATTATCTTAGCCCAGCCAGCCGTATTCACGTAGATGACAGGCGTAGCCGACTTAAACTCATCACTCTGCCGCCTCAAGCACAATACCAGGACGTAATGTCACACATGCACGCTTTGACTCAAAACAGCCAAGTGTTCAGCAATCCCTAGGTAGAGCGACGCCTCCCCCACAATAGACAAGGGAGATCACACAAAATTTGCCCGTAACACTCGAAAACTCAGGATAAAAATGCTAGCTGGCTGAATTAGCTTGATTTGATACCAACACGCATTGGGCATTTTTTGCAAATGCCAGCAGCACCGCAGTCCACTGCCGCAAAAGCATCTCCAACCTCTTCCTTTTCCACCGGGCCCAAAATAAAGTTGTTCTCTCTCTCTCTTCACACAGAAGAGGAGCCTTAGCTGTACTGTAAGCTTGACCCGTTTTTTTTTTAAATGCGAATGCATTTCTTAGTTGGGGGTTGTCGTGCGGTCTGTGCCGGCGTCCGCACGCAGGTGTTATCTCTCCGCGCTCCTCCTCGCCCCTAGCAACAGCTGTGGCGCGCCTAGCAACCGGAGCAGGTGGTAGCTCGGGCGGGAGTAGCGGAGGGCAAGGGGAAAGGAGGAGCGCGCGCGGGCGTGTGAGGGCGCTCGCATCGTGGAGCTCGGGCGGAGTAGCGGAGAGTGAGTGGAGAGGAGGAGCGCGCTCAAGCGTGTGAGGGCGCTCGCATCGCGGAGCTCGGCGGAGAGAGCTCGCACGCGGGGCGGGCGTGTTGCGCTGATGAATGAATAAATGGTTACGTTCACACTCTCGTCATTAATTACGCCATTAATAATAACTACTCGCAGCGCACTCATCGGTGCACCCAATGCATTCGCATTTCCGCACGATCCCCTTCGGGGAGGTGGGGGGAGTTTTTTTCTTCTTATTCTCTTTCAGCGGGAAAAAGGATGACAGGGGTTAATCAACCAGCATTAGGGGAAATCCCCAAGATGGAGCACCACAAGGCAGGAATGACTCAAGAAACATGGGAGAGGCCTTGGTCCTGCAGTGGACTTAAATAGGCTGATGATGATTATGACTACAACTTCCCCTCTCTTTACATACTAACAATTTCCTTCACCAGATGGCAGTGGCTACTTATTTCAAGCCATTGCTCATATCGAACTGTCCCAAGGTCCCCCTGGGAAATCCCACATAGAAGTACAGGGGTGTGATGCATTTACATTAACCCCAAACAACCCGAACACTCGATGCATTCAACTGCCAGCCGTGCACACCAAATGCTGCTCTTCCGAAGGTAACTGCTGCTGGTTTGAGCCCAATGCCAACCAAGGAAGAAAAGTCGGGTGCACACAAGGCCCCAGCAGCGCAGCTTTTAACAATCGAGTTTGATGGCAGGCTTCTTTATGGAACTGAACATCCGTTGAAACCCAAAATAAAACTGCCATCAGCGACTCATCGCGCCAGGTCGTTCAATCCTGCATGTCTCGCTTTTCCTTTGGTTTTTCCCCAGCGCATATAAATACCGGACGCGAATTGGCCCTCGATCTTCCACTAACAAAATTTAGTGAATCGAACAAGCAACAATTTCAAACCAGTTTCCGATTGCCTCCCATATTCGACACACCAAGGTGTGACTGTAAAACATTTCATATAAATCTCTCTACATAAATAAATGTCTCTGCAAAGCATTGAAACCAGTGTAAGCGCGCAGTGGACTATACTGACACAGTGGCTTTGCATAGCTGAACTGGCCGTGAGCTTTGTCAGCAGAGATGCCAACATAGGTAGAATTTTCGATAACATGACACTTCCCTGCCACAGTGGGTGCATGCAGGGGTTAAAACAATTTGAACATCTTTTGTTTGCTATTGTACATTCATGCTTCCCTGCTACCATAACCCTTAACTGCCATAGCTCTTAAGTGAACAACGGCATAGGCGTGGACTTAGTTCTGGGTTCAGGCAACGAAACTGACTAGAAATGGTCAACTTAAGCTCACCTGAACCTTCATAACTTACTTCTCAGAAAATGACAGATGCAATTTGTGTACAATTCCTAAAACTTCAAAATATACTGTCGTCACGGGTCATTGAGAGATGATGCAGCTTCCTGGCCACTGACATCGTTCAGTTACCGCTCATGTTGATTTACCCCAAGTTTTTGCACTGTTGATTGATTGATGGTAGCGTTTAACGCGCCGACACAACGCAGGCGATGAGGCACGCCATAGCGGAGGGCTCTGGATTAATTTTGACCAGCTGGGGATCCTTACACGCGCCGAAATCTGATACACACGGGCGTTTTTGCTTTTCGCCTCCATCAGAAAAGCGGCCACCGAACACCAAAACACACGGGCGTTTTTGCTTTTCGCCTCTATCAGAAAAGCGGCCACCGCGGCCAAAGCTTTTGCACTGTACATCACTTGCTAATCGCCTCATTGCCAGAAAAACCATATTTTTAATTTGGAACCGAGCTGCAAGCCCGCAAAACTTCTTGAATTTACAGTTGCTTTTGTCCGCAACAGCCAATTACACAAATTAGACTTTTAACAACACAAGTCAAACATAGGGAAATAGCTGGTAAGTCGGCACTTTTTATTATGTGTTTACAATCACGTAGCTTATTTGGGTGAAGTTCACATTAAAATTGGCACAAATGTCATTCCAATATGGTAATACAGTAGAAGCTCATTAATTCAAACTTTCAGTTAATTCGAACTCGCGCCCTGGTCCCGGCATAGCCCTGCATATTTCAATGGGGGAAAACTCCCAATAATTCCCATCACACTGAAAGATCTACCACACAACCTGGAAGCTTACCCTAAACCACAAAAACACCTAACCAAAGAAGAACAGGTCTTAGTGAGGCAGGCGCAGACGGGTACCCTCCTAATCCCAGCACGAATGACCTTTTACATGGGAAGACCACTCCCACAGTGCTCTAAATACCTGGGAGTGCTGGACCAGCGTCACCTATTCGGCAACTGCAACAAGGGACCAGGCGAAGAAACCATTGTGGGACTCTTGTCACGTGAAGACCAAACCTCCCTCACCGCTTTCATCAAGCAAAACCTGGAACACCACTGCAAGGGACGTTAACAAGGCCCCAACAAGGACTCAACCTAGTCCACATGACGCCGCCTAGGAAGCCACAACAGGCAACCTAGAGGTTCCCTGAATAGAGGGGACCTATACAGGCAAAAGATATATAGTTATAATAAAGCTTTATTCATTCATTCCCAATAATTCGAACGGGTCGGTATCCAGAACGGTTCATTCGAACTGGGATACCTTGGATTCCATCGCTCCTCACAGCAGAAGTCGGCCCAGAGTAATTACAGTGTGCTGCACACCCGAACCAAACCAAATTTACTAGAAATGCAAAACAACAAAACCGAAAAACATCGTGACGAGCGTGCTACGCTCCTCCAAAAGCTTTTTTCGCTTTTATTTACAGAGGGCGCCGTGCAACCGGCGCCAGGGCTCCAGCGCATGCCATTATTATTTATGAAACGGTATTTACGAAATCACCTGACACAAATGTAGCGCTTAATTCGCGATAACGAGTCCAGAGGTGGCTTTGTGTTCTGCCCGCGCAGTGTGGTTCGATTTCCATTCTTTCTCGCACCTGCCTGCTAATCCGAACTCCGCCTAATTCGAACAATTTTATGTCCCCCTTCGAGTTCGAATTAACGAGCTTTTACTGTACTGGGTACAGACTAAGTCATCCCTTTAGAATACATAGGGCTAGCCAGAGGACTTCTAATAGAAAGGTCTTCCCCTCCTTTGGAGGAGCAGCTTTGTATTTCTGACGCTCAAGCCCCATTCCTCACGACTCTGCTAGTCAGAAAAAAACTTACAAAATTCTTTTTGAGATTTAGTTTCCCTGCTTTTTTAAAAAGCACACCACACTGTAAATATATGGCAAAATGGTGCTAATCTGAGTAATACCCCGGCTACACTAGGGTCCGAATGTCATTTGAACCAAATATCACTTGACTCAAATGGGGTGCTTCGAATGCCATTCAGAATCCGCCGCGCTACACAACAATTTCGATGGCATTTGAAAGCTTTCACAATTGCTCGCTGGGCTGTAGTGGCGCTGTTGTCGCCCTGTTCTGTTTTCGTACAATAATACAACCACTTTAGGAGCAGTCTAAGGCAGTAAAATGATATCAAATGAGAAGAGACCAGTTTTTACTCTAATGTGGTGGCTGTTTGCGTAGTGTTATTTTCTTTTTGCAACTGACCCACTGGTTTTGAGAGTATGAAAATTAAATATGTTGATTTCATATGTGAAGTAAATAAGCAGTGGACAAAGTTCCACAAACAAAAATATTTTGTTTGTTTTACGTACGGATGTATTATACATTTTATTGCCAATCGAAGACGCTGCGTGCGAAAGTGCTAGAAATGGCATTTGAAATCCCAAATGTCTTTCTAGGTGCTCATTTGGCTCGAATGTCATTTGAGCCGAATGGCATTTCAAAGCCTAGTGTAGCACAACTTGGCATTTGAGTCAAATGACATTTGGTTCAAATGACATTCGGATGCTAGTGTAGCAGGGGCATAGATACCAGTGAGTTGTTATTTACCACTTGGCATTCACCACGGGATGCAGATCAAACAAATGAGAAATGGTATTGTTTCTTGCGCAGTTCTCCTGTGATCTGTGTTACGCATTCAGCTAGTAAGCAATAACGTGTCGTATTATAAAAACCAATTTTCCTGGTGGTTGTTCTGGTGGCAGCCACTGCGCAACTTAGTCTACACGGAAGTCACTACACCAAATTAGCCAGTCCTGTGCATCACCAGGTTGTGGAGCAAGATATATTTAATTAATCTTATCAAAGTTCGAACAGGCTATTCTCGGGGAAAACAACTATGAATGAATAGTTTCGTCCGCAAACCCTCACCAACTTTGCGACTCGTATTTTCACAAAATGCAGGAGGTGGCGCTAAATTGTACGAGTTGAAGGACTTTTTAGCTAAGCACTGGAATAGATATACATTCTCTTCGAAAAAGCAACAATTAAGTAACCCTTTTCGGTGTTAGATATAAACATTCTCGTCTTGAGCAAAAAAGAAGACAAGACGTGACTCTTACTAGCTCATTGTAGATTACTGGATCATAATGACACACTATCAAGCTAAACATGTTGTGGGGAGAAAACACTGAATAAACATCAGGCTGCGACATCAAATTACCTTAAAGATACATTAAGTAAGCAAGGAATTAGTGAAGCCGTAGTTGTAAACACAGCGACAGACAGTGTCCTGTTACAGGTAGGAAAGTTCCTTTAGGCATAATTTCAAAATTAACAGGCCAATGAAAAAATCCAGGCCCTCTCGGACAAAAAACGGGTACCGCATATCCCATGTACACAAGCTCATCCTAAGCAAAAAGAATGCCAGTGACATGAGGGCGGTAACGACCTTTACACACGGAGAGGGAAGCCAAGCCAAACCGCACGCCGGAGAAAAAAAGGAACTCGGGCCATATTGAAACCGCTCACAGATGGCAGCTGTTGGCCTTTCATTCTCAATACGTTATTGTGAGAAGAACGAGAAACACCTGTTCATGACCTCGCTTGCTTTGAATCCTACACAACCGCCATATTTTTTTTGGTGCCACCTCGGGGTTACTTGGACTGTCAAATAATGGGAACAGGGTAAGGCCTTAGGGCGAGGTGAAATTGATTATCAAAGCGTGCGAAGTCCCGTGCATGCTAACGCGGCAGCCGAAAGGGGGAAGCAGACAGTCATGCATCAATCAACTGGCAAAGGGGGTTCACTGGAACTGTCTCGACGGGAAGTGCTATCATAGCTGTCAGAATAGACTTCCAAACTGAGACTAAAGAGCAAGAAAGAGGAACAACAGGCCAAGCTCGAGCGCACACAACTACAACTCTGTGAAACGTAACATGGTCGGCACATTACCGCGTACGCGCGCAGTGGTGTCAGTTAACTACAGCATCAGCGGCACCTGCGCAGCTTAAAGCACAAGCGCTGCGGCTGTTACGTGACTACCAAGTACACGGCATTTTAACTAACAAAAGGCGGTTCGCATTTAAGAACCCTCTCAATGGCTGGCTGCCACAGGCTGACGAGCCCTCTGAGGCGAGCGAGCATCGTGCCATTCAATGCGGCGGGCGACGCAGCTCGCATTTCCGATATGGCACCGTCCGCACGACATGCAGCACCGTCCGCGATTGCGCTTCGCTCCAAAACAATGCGAGCAGCGGCGACGCCGAGCTCGAGTCTTACGTAACGCGCCTCCGGGTCGCAACAGCGGCCTCGCGGCCGTCGGCGCGAACGGGGCACCGTGGGGCACCGAACGCAACCACCACAACAGCACGGCCAACCGCCAATTGCTAATAAATTCCGCTCCGCGCTAAGCGTTAGATCGGGCCTACGAACAGGGAGAAGCCCGCGACGCACACGGGGATAAGACGGGTCATCGCGCGCAGCTGTTATCGCGGGCCGCTGTCAACGATACACGCGAAAGGCTCGCCCAGCACGGCCGGACAGTGGTGCACGGACGACGAACGCGGTCCGTGCGAACCTCGAGGCGCGACAGGGGGGCAAAAACAAAGCGCGCCACCGAGTTTACCGAGGTCGCTTCCCCCCTTCCTCTCCACAACGCAATCGTTGGAAAAAGTGGTGTGCTGCTGTGTATCTATTGATCTGTTTTTGTAAGGGTGCCAGCCGCGCAGACACCTCGGAGCGTCTCGCTCGAATTTAGCGTACGCCGCCCTGGCTCTGCTCGGGGGAACGGACGCGATGTTGGTCCGTACGGCGCACGACCACTGGAACGTCAGCGCGCGATCCTAGTGGATCATAGGCAATACACTGCAGCGACAGTAGAACGCCTGGGACCGACGCGTATCGTCGATGAGATCGTGGCTGCCAAACTATTGCACTCGAGAGCGCCAAGGGCGCTACGGAAGGCTGGGAATGCGTGCTGGCACTTGCTGCGATACACAGGAACGCCGATTGAAGTCCGAGGCACGGGAAAACGGCCGTCCGCAGTGTTTTCTTCGTGGTCGCTCCGTGAGGCTGCAGCGACCGTTTTGTTGTGATGCGCCGAAGAGGCGCCGCACTGCACAGCATGAATGACAACGGACACTTACTCGGGTTGCCCCCATCACCTCCCGCATGATCTGCTCGAACGCCGCCGTTTCTTCGGCTTGTTTCTGATTGTGCAAAGCTATCTTTTCACTAAATTTCCTCGGATTCGCCATGATGGAAGAGCGCCTTGCTACTACGCGATACCCTCGACCCCGTCCACAGCGCAGCCAGCCACAGCGACGATAGGTAATACGTGCATTGGCCGCGCTGGTGCGCAGCGAGCGCGAAACAAACGCAACAGCAGCAAATAAAGCATGCAGCAAGTGTAGCTATGACATTGTCAAGTGAGCAACACAAACTTTTCTTTGTAACGCTGGCCTTGCACGCAAAATAACTTGGCGCTGCAATCGCTAGCGTGGCTTCGCCCTCGACGACGCTTTGCTGCGCGAACATTCGCATTCAACACTGGCCTAAAATAATTTTGAAGACGGTAGCCTTTTGCGGACTATATAAACGCACAACTGTTCCTCTGCCTGTTTGTCTGTCACTCTATATAAATGCCCGACCAAAAAACTGGCTAAAGAGTGCATGAACATAAACCATAAGTAATCCTAAGTAAATAAGTCCTAAAATCCGCTGAAAATTTCGAGGTAAGCGGAGCCTTGAGCTAAAGGGGGACGAAAACATGGCGCCTATGTGAGGCACGGCGAAAAAAGTTTCGACTTAACCGGTATTTCGAGATATCCGAGTTCGAGTTAAAGACTATTCCAAACTACTAAAACTGCTGTCATGTTTCATATATGTCCACATCATTCAGCGCAGAGAAGATCTCAGGTACATTAAAGCAAAATATAAGCACATGACAGAGAGTAACAGCGTCCTTTTAATTAAGAACTCGCGAAGGATTGGCTTTCACGATAGCAAAGGAAATATAAACAAAGCACTAAAAATGATGCCGAAAAGAGGCGAGAAAACAGGAAACACTGAAACTAAAGACGTAGGCTTGAGCTGTTCAAAGCACAACAAAAATAAATGATTCCAGCAACTGGCACGCGAGTAGACTTTCAACCACTGCGACGAAATTAAAAGCCAATGAGAACAGGCACTAAGGAATTTGGCGACGACCAAGCAAATGAAAATGGGGTCCCGGCTTGCTCTGGACACTTTGTGGCGTTCTCTTCAATGCCAAAAAAAAATTGAAGTAGAATGTGAGTGAGAAATTCCAGCTTTAATTGTCAATTTCTAAGCAAACAAAGTGTCGTTGGTTGTCAAACAAAAGCCGAGAGAGCTATGAAATGAATGCCCTTGGAGTTTAAATAAAAAGTTATTCAGCATTTGTGGCCGAGAAAGGGTAATTGCAGGAAACGGGTGTTTAGACCGCTTAGTTTCGCCGATATTCACATGTACCCAACAGATTTATAACCCCTTCGCATAGCACAAAAGTAAAACCAGTATACCTACGTTGCCCTAGGGTGCCTCTCTCCTTGCCTTTGCAGCCAACAAAATATGCTTGGCCAGAGTTGGCGGACTCGCAGTAGAAACCAACCGTTCAAGCGCTAGTTTCAAGGCATACTAATCGCAGCTGCATATATGCTAGTCAGTACGCAGGCTTACAAAAACTTGTAAATATAAAGGTGGCGTTATTATTAACGCGGAACGTTAATTAAGGGCCCCGTGGCGTCATCGGCGGTGTTGGCCGTGAGGGAAAAAATCTAGTAGTGTAACGACATGGCCATCAAGCTCTTGTAACCGAAGACCGTCGCCACCGACCCTAGCGACCAGAATCATCTTTAACAGAGCACAGCCAACAAAGCGCATTGTGATCAGTAAGCCCAAGCCTCAGATGGGTGGCCATTTGAACCTGGGTAAGACTTTCCCAGTTTGGCCGGTTGTCAGCGGGCTTCGATTTAACCGCATTTCACTCCGAGCCTGCCACCGTGCCATGCACGGCAAAATATCGAATGGCGCTGAGCGGTTCTCTTCCACACTGCTCGCAATATCGCCTTCGTGGCGCCGACCAGGCGTGAGACCCACAGCTTCGAGGCGATGAATGGTGCCAGCCAGTCTGCTAGTGGAAACTCACCGAGTACTGAGGAGTCACATTCACTCCGCGGCGTTCCTACGCACATCAAAGGGCCATTGTAGAAGTCGTAAGCAAGAAGCCTGACGCCGCATCCGACGCGCCGCCGACTGGCGCCTGCCAAGCCGAAAAGCTTCAAATGACGACGTCCGCGACACCACCAGCACGTGTGGCGATACGAAGAGTACCTTGCTCTTGCGCAAAATTTTGCGTGATTTTGATGGAAGTTTCGCTTTGTGATCGAACGCTGCAAACGCTGACCGCCTTTTTGCAAAGGGTCTATAAGACCCTTTGCAAAAAGGCGGACGACATTGAGAATTCAGCGGTGGTAACACTGGTGGTGAACGTGACGGCGCCATTAGAAAGGGAGCAGGTCGTAGCAACGCCGTTGCGGTTGCACGTTTTCGCCCACGGCTTCACGAGTCTGTTGCCCCACGACGCGTATGCAATTACGTGGACCGTGGACGGTAGCTACCCCATAGAAACTCTGTGCTCCCAGCCTTTTCGCTTCCTTTCTAATGGCGGCGCAGCGGGTGCACAGTGTTGCCAGAGTGGCTTGCTGCTTTTCCGCCAATGATTTGGCCATTTTGCAAAGGGCCATTTTGCAACTGGGGAAGAGAAACGAACAAAAAGGCGTCGATTTGCGGTACTGCATGTCTACTTGAGAACTCATTCGCATTCTGAATCGGTCATTAAGTATTGAACGCTGCCATTTAGATAACTTTTTACTTGAGCTTCCGCGTGCCCACAACCGAAACGAATGCCAACTCTTCCTCAGGGATCCGATCGCCTTCTACCCTACGAAGACTTCTCATAGACGACACCGAACACTGCCTACAACGGTTCAATCACTATTTTTCAGTGGCGAGGACTGGACTGGACTGGAAATGACTTTACGGGTGTGGGTGTATATGTAACACGCACGAACGCGCACAAAGAAAAAAAATACATTTGTGCTGAAGCCGATGCAACTCAGAAGCCGACAGTGAACATTGGGCTACTGCCTTGTTGAAGAGAATGTTCCAGTCGACAATAATTTAATAATTATGAGAAAATAGGCGTATTGGAAACAATTTTTACGTGAACTGAGCTGTGCTACTGATAGTGCGTCTCGGTGTATTGCATTGTAACCGGTAGAATAATTGCAAAAATATTAAGGGCCTCAATGTTGCAATGTCTATAGACATACGAGCAGGACTCGATTTATTTCTGATACGGGCGGCCGCTTCTTTAAAGAAGTGTCGTTATGGATGTGCGCCCTGAGAAATGTAAACAAATTATCGGAAGTGGCCTGGATTATCCAACCCGATTTTTACATTTTTGGTCAGTTCTAAGAAAGTATACTTACGGTCCGGATAAAAACTATTAACCTCCTAACGCGTGCATCCAGTCAAACACTTTCGATTGCGAAGTTGCCCAGCGAAAAAGGAAACACAAAATGAAGAACTTTCAACGAAATAAGTCCCGTCATTATAGAAGATTTTTCAGCGCCTTCAAAGAGAACTGCCCGAACTCAAGCGGCTGGTGGAGGAGCCCACGTGGACCACCGCGCGAGGCCCATTTTTACTTTTAACTATCAGTAGCCATACAGTTAATTTATATATATATATATATATATATATATATATATATATATATATATATATATATATATATATATATATATATATATATATATGTATACAGTAAAATCTCGATAAACGGAATTACCGCTTAAACGGAACAGTTGCCTGGAATTTGGTTGGTTTTGTATTCAGATAACGTAAAAAAACTCTCGGTAATCGGAACTAAAATTTCCGCATCACTGTGTAAACGGAACCAGAAATGGAACTTCTTGTGAAATCCACTGGCATGAGAATCAGCTTTTTACGGTTCCGGCTGTCTCGTTCTTGTTTTTTTTTTTTTTTCCTCCATACTTTTTTAGCCTTGTTGGCCTCGCAAGCCTCGTCTCGTAAGTGGTTAGCCGTGTTAGCGCAACGAATGCAACATCGCAGTTCTTGTTCCAGTCGTTCGGTCTCGATTCTAGACGCCGAGGCTACAGGGCTCACCTCTTGTCGCCTCGTTCGTGCCGTCGTTGTGCTATTCCTCCTTCATTACCACGTTGCCGTCTTCTAAATTTGGTGGCTCATAAGCACTCGCGAAGTTGAGGCCTCTAGCCTCCGTGAAGATGCAGTTGCAAGGACCCCCGAACAAAAATAATTGACGCATTTTGTAGTGCACAGCGACTAATTGTTGCCAAATCAACTTTGTGAATGCGGTGCCTACGTTTCTTGTAGTTTTCTTGCTTTCTGAAAACTATCAGCCACAGTCACTGTCTAGTGGTTAGAGTTCCATGAAATGCCCTTAGAAGTGTGTACGCACATAAATTTGCACCTTCATCTCTTTCAGTAAACGGAACTCCTGTTAAACAGAACTAATTTTTTCCGGTCCCTTGAAGTTCCGTTTATCGAGAGTCTACTGCATACATATACAGTTGAACCTCTATTTAACCTAGTCCCCGGGACCCTTCATATTATTTCGTTAAATCGGGAGCTTCGTAAAATCGAGAGAAAGACAAATTTCATTAAATATCGAATAATATATATATATATATATATATATATATATATATATATATATATATATATATATATATATATATATATATATATATATATATATATATATATTATATATATATATATATATATATATATATATATATATATATATATATATATATATATATATATATATATATATGTATGTATACACAGCCATAAAGTTTCTCTGTAAGCTAGTGAGAAACTCTATGTACCCGGCAACGCATGTACACCCGAGCAGCCTTTAAATGTTATTGCACTGGCATGAATTTCTCGAGTGGGCAGAACGATTGTCGTTCTTTTTCCATGACCCGTTCGGGGAATCAAGGCGTTGAACTCAAGCGACAGCGGTTAGTGCACAATCAGCCAATGAACCGCTCAATTTCTCAGCAGTGCGACTGTATAAGCTGCTGAAGGCTGAAAACTCCCGTATCAGGGATGTCATAAATCCTTCCAAACAGACAGACGGGCCTAATGAGGTTTGTAGCGCAGTTATATTGCAGGAGGAGGCAATGAATCGCCTCGGCACGGCTAAGTCTCTTATTTCGCTTTCCTTACACCAAGGCGTTTCCCCGCAATTTCTCGAGGGAGGGAGCAGTCGGGCATGCCATGTCACGTTATTAGTCTGCAAGGGGGTGGAAGGATGAAGACAGCGCATGCATGTCAATGTTTCGCTTCGCATTACGGAAACGATTAACGCATGCAGTCAGTTGTAGTCAAAGTTTTATGCGTAGTGATACATTTAAATTTCACCTCATTTAATGAGTCAAGTTGACATGAAAAAAACGTACAAAAAGTTATATGCTTCTTGCTTTGCGTTCAAGTGAGAGATCAGCTACTCGGATTGTCCGCTGAACGCCAGTTTTTAGGCGCAGCACTTGAGCGGCCGTTATTATGGTATGACAACGATGGCGTTGCAACAAAGCTGGCGAAGACAAAGAAAACTGCGGGGGAAAGGGTGGCGGAAGTGTGAGGGGGGGGGGGGGGGGGCAGTATGCTGAGCCCGCACGATACGTTCATCGGGGCGTCTAAAAGTGTGAGATGAGGGCGACACGCGCTGCTATGGCGTCATCTCTTTTACTTACACTTTCGCCATACACTCCTCTAACGTTTGTGACTCATGCTAACCACGCGACATTTGCGCGGGAGGTTCAAACCCCATTTGCAACAACATGCTCGGCGGCAGCGACGTGCTGCGAGATAACGGCAGAGTAGCGCGCGCCGCCGTGCTTTCGCTGGTCACGCGACCGCTTCCTGGGACGCAGCAGAAATGCGCCGTGACTGGGAAGACTGTATTTCGAGCTGCACAGAAATTTCGCATTAGGAAGTATAGTAATCGTGAGGGATTCTTTTTTGTCTTTAAAAATCATCAATTGTCTTTAAAATCATCAATGTCGAAATTTATAGCCCTACCAAGCTGATTTATATCACAAAATGAGGATCCCGGACACTGTGTATGGTTTCCGGCCGTGCTTGTCCTCCCAAGATGTACTGCTAAAAATTAAAGAGGTCATTGACAAATTCAGCACGTCACAAAAAAACGCCATCCTGCCACTGGAGGTTAAAGGAGCAATGTATCGCACAAGGCCATTCTCAACAACTTACAAAAGTAGAAATATGGGGAGAGGGCGTACAACTATGTCCGGGGAACGGCCGCAGCAGGTCTCGGCGATTACGGAGTAAGAAAATCGAGGTTCCAACCAAGAGGCACCCCCCAAGGCTAGGTCACCTCGCCCTTACTCTATACCTTCGCGATGACCAAGCTTCCCGAGAAATTAAACGCCATCCTTAGCCTTAGTCAGACCATCTACGCAGATGACAACTTTTTGGACCTCCAGAGGGTCAACAGGAAACTAGCAGGATTGCGTACAGGAAGCCGTCGACTGCACTGAGTCATACCTTAGGCTTTGTGGACTCTCTATAGCCTCATAAAAATATGAACTTCTCGTACTCGGAGAGAGGACGACAGGCAGACCACCTCCGGGAACACCTGGCCTGGAGATCCCACTGAGTTGCGTCTGTATCCCAAAAGTCGAGAAACTTCGAATATTAGGGCTGACTCTCCAAAGGGACGGAGCCGGCGCAGCTACCCTACAAAAACTCCAAATCACCATCACACAAATAACCCACCTGGTCAAGAGAGTAACGAGCAGAAGGCCCAAACTCAAGGATACAATTTGATTGGTACAAGCATTAATTATCAGCCGAGTTACCTATATCACCCCGTATTTAGGGCTGAAAAATGCCGAAATAGAGAAACTGAACGTTCTAATTAGGCAAACGTACAAATTAAATTGGCACTGGGTCTACCAGGCAAGACATCGACTGAGAAATTACATCAACTAGAGGTGCATACACTTGGGATTTGATTGGAATGAAAAAAAAACGTTTATTTGACCCGCAGTAAAGCGCGCGCGCTTTAGACGCGGCCTACGTCGTCTTCTCACGCCCGCCAGTGTCTCGACACGCCTTTTCAGGCTCGTCGAGTCCATGCCTGGCTAGTACGCCTCGAGGACCCGCAGGATGGCCTTGAGTTGTGTTTCGTGGTCTGCGGTCCGCGTCGCCCAATGAGCGACGGCGGGAACATTCGTATTCGTGGTTCAAATCAAAAATCAAATCAATCAAACTTTATTTCATGAATGTATACATTTACATGAATAAAATGTTACAGTACAGAGGAGGTCCCGAAGTTAGAAAACTGTCGTGGGGACGTCCGTTAGAGAATAAGACTAGTGCAATAAAAACGCAGCAAGCAGTGAAAACACTTTGTACGAATTAAACAAAGAATGGGTAACATTTCATAACAACAAGGCAAGAAAATTTCTGTGTAACAGCACGTTTCTTCCCAATGCTTCTTGCGATACCGCAGTATGTGTTCCATGTTGGCTCTTTCGTCTTGGTACGTGTCCGGGTACACGTAGCGTTCTTGTTTGCAGTAATCTGAACAGGGCAGTTTGTCTCCTGTTCAGGATCTTGTGTGGTTGTGGTAGTTCTCGTCTTGCCAGTCTGTAGATAAGGCGCACAAAGTCAGCCAAATCGAACGACTAAAGCTCACGGAAACTGGTTGCGCTATCTTATACGCCGTCTCGGGTACGCAGCAAACGACACCCAAAGCGAGAAGAAGCGCTTACCCCTGTGCCTGATGGATCGCATTATGGTGGCCAACGTACCACAAGGGACGGAGAGGGGCCAGGGTAAGGGCACTCAAAAAAGCATATGGCAACGATAGCGCAGCACGGTACATTGACGCCGCAAAGTACCCAAGCAAGGGCAACCGAGCACACGCGATATGCGTGATTGACAGCAAGAAAAAAGAGCTATGTTCGGCAACAATCAGAACGGACGACACCGACACCGCTGCAAAAGCAGCGATTGCCCCCGCCACTTTAACAATGGGCAAAACTCAAAATCGAATTATAATAATAGCGGATCCCTCGCAAGCGGCCTGCAGAAGGGCCGTGTTTCCTCAGCGGCGCTCAAAATACTCCTGAAAATGCACGACCGAAAAGAAGAGGATCAACCGGACATTACATCGTGTGGACGGCGGGGAACGAGTTTCTGGAGGGCGATGCCACCGACCGAGGCCATTCCCACCGGGCCACAACCGCTACCCTCACCGCCGTCACAGAAGCTCAGGCTGCTCCCCCGTCGCTGTTCGCACCTATCCCACGACGCAGCAGGGACATCGTGGCACACTACAGATTATCCCGAAGAAAATACTCACCTCTTCATCCGGAACTCAACAAAGAAGAAGCAATTCAACTAAGAAGACTTCAAACGAACTGTTCCCTCACGCCACGCAGCTGCATATGATTCATCGCAGTCTCTACAGTTACAACTGCGAATTCTGCGGGACGCCCAACACTGTCTACCACATGGTATGGGGGTGCAGGGGTGTCAAGAAGTCCTGGCGTCGTCGACGGAGCAGTGGAATCGAGGTCCTGCTGTGCAGCGAGGCCCTGGAAAACCAGCGCGGTCTGGTGATTCGGGCCAGCAAGCAGCTGAAGGCCACGGCATCCCGGACTGGGGACGCCATCCCCCTGGATGATCAGCGTTAGGGCATCGAAGTTCATCCGTCCCTTCTTTTTTTGAGTGCAATAAACGGTGAGTGCAATAAACACATAAATTTTGGTCTGTCTGTATGTCTGTCCGTCTGTGACTCGATTCAGCCACCCGACCAAAGTGTTATTGATATTGCGCAATAGTCTTATATACTCACCACCACATGTAAACGTCTAATCCCAGTTTGTGTGTTCATACTTGTCAACTTTGTTGAACAAGAACAAGACATTACGCAAATATAAGACAGGAAATTAGTGCGCAAGTGACATTTGCAGTGTTCCTTTATTTAAAAATTCATGGATGCTTGGTTTTTCGATAGCAAATGATATTCTACATCGACTGCAGAAAACCGCCGCCTCCTGGCGGCATATGAAAAATCACGCGGCAACAGCAACGAAAGGTTCCACTAGCTAGGTTCCACGTTCTGCTTGGAACACACGTGGAGCACGCCCACGCAGCTCTATAAACCTTCTAGTCGGCCACCTCCATTCACGCGCGTCTCCGCCGTACTGCAGCGCTGGCATCGAGGAACCCAACCTGTAGCAGTGGAACGCGGTAAAATCAAGTCGCCTTGCGCAAACCTTTAGTGTGTTACCTTGGGATGTGGGCGATGGTCAGCATGAGAGGTCAGCGGAAAAGCAAAGGGGGGCATTTCCTTGGCAAATGTCTACAAAGACTATCGTCTTTTGACGACATTTGCAACGAAAGGAGCAGATACGCGGCCAATTTTTTTCTTTCTCACCAAAGCCAAAGTGTAGATTTCAAGGAATGTAGAGCAAGTGTAACAGTTAGAGACAACAAAAAAAGTAGGCTTCCTGTATGTCGTACGCGGCAAGGTATGCGCACCTGAGCGTTTTTTGCCCTTGCAGTCTTTGAGCTCTACGCCACTGCTTTCATTTCGCAGAAGCTACAAAAATAAAGCCCTGGACATATATAGCATGTATAACAGGACATTGCACGCGTGTTGGCGTCGTAGTTCGGTTAATGGATACGTGCGAGAGCCTGTGTGACAACGCTTGCCGTCAGCTCCTGTCTGCTTTGAAACCCGGGTTCGCACAGACGGGGTCATGATTGAGTGATTTTTACTTTCCTCTTATGGTAGAGCTGATTCCAGACTTTGGAGTATTAACCTTAGCGAGTAAACGGTAATTACTAGCGTATTGTCAGCTGCGAACGCCGGCTATACTGAATAATTGAGACAGAAATGCTTGAGGAGACAGCGACCGCGTCTTTGCGTCAACCTGAGGTGCGGCTGAGAAAAACTTCTTGCTGGGCTAGTTGATGAATAGATGTCATGATTTGAAGCGCAACAAAAACACACGGATGAAGAACAGAGTAGACGAGACAGGTGCTATCTTTTTGTTGCGCTTCATGTCATGGCACCTATATACGAGGTGCGGGTGCCCGCCTCTCGGGTTCCCCATTGGCTGCGAACTACGGCGTACGCGGCGGTCTGGCGTCCCCATTGGCTGAAACGTAGTATGTGGCTGCTAACGGGAGTACACATGCTGCCGCCCGACGTTCCATAACGCTACGCTTAGAGGTCTAACATCGCAAACCGGTTCCCGCAACTTGGAGTAGTATACGAGTTTGCGTTGCTGGTTGTTGAGCCAGCCCATCGCTTCGCTTTTTACGGCGAATTATTTTTAAGAATTGGCGTAATATCAGCGGTGTACGAAACTTGAGTTCATAAAATGAAAAAAAAAAGTGCAAAAATGGAAAATATACTGCTTATATGGTTAGATTGCCCCGACGAAACGCGTCGAGTCAGGTCAGGTAAACTGTAATGCCAATTGCTGATAAAAAACGTATCGTTTATCCGCTGGCTGAATCGAGGGACAGACAGACAGACAGACAGACAGACAGACAGACAGACAGACAGACAGACAGACAGACAGACAGTCAACCACGCGATGACTATGAATTTGGTCAACAAAGGTGGTAATGGCTCTGACGTTAGAATACGCCGATGTGACGTGAACTGAAGACGGTGGAAGCTAAAGTACCCACTCTGGTTAACCCTAAGCTTTCCAACTTCAATCCATGAGTGCTGCCACACTAGATTCTCCGTGTAATTGCCCGCTACGAAGGGCACTCAGCCAGATATAAAACAAATTTCCTTCAGCGTCTAATCCCAAGCCCGTTCACGCAAATGCGGACCCTCCCTAGGCTTAGTAAGGAATGACCGGGCCCGGGCGGTCCAGAGTAGGGCTCACTTGTAGAGGCACGTGCCCGGGTCGGGCCCTGCGTTACGGAATTAGGTCGGACTTCATAAAGCGGGCTCGGGCCGGGTCCGGGCCTTAAAATCAGGCCCGTGCAGTGCTCAAAGTATATATAGTTGGTGCGCAGACAAGGTATACCTGTTGTGATTTGCGCATATCGTGATATTGAATGTCCCTGATTTCCTAAATTTACATTTCTAAAGAGAGATAATTCGCAGTTTTTGAGCTATAGGTTATAACTTATAAGTTCCGTTGCCGAATTATGCCCCAGGAGCACGTAAAACAAAATGTCAAATGTCAACAAACGTCAACGCTATCAAATAGTTAGTACAACGCGAGCGCATGTAGGAGCATGCTGTCTATCTAGCTGCCTTCAGGATTCGAGGCAATTACCGTGCCAGCTATACATCGAAACGACCGAGGTCGGGCGCGATATCGCACATGTGCGATGTTCCGTAATTAACAAATAAATTCCTCTACACTGAAATTATGTTGCAATTACAGCCAACAGAACAGCTTATATGAAAAAAAACATATGATTGGCGTTCCACATTCCTATCTCCGCGATTTACCATTTCGCGTCCCGTTCTTGCTCCGCGCATGACTCTTTAGAACGTACTAAAAGCTGAACGACTTTAAATATATAAACTGAAACATCACACTATTCAAACCTGTGCCGGCATTTGTTGGATGTCAAATGATTATTTCTGTATATAGACAGAAATAATTAAATGATAGTTTTAGGCTTGGAGTCCATGAATATTTCACGAGAGCTATTTAACCTGATGCTTGTAATAGTCGAATGAGTGTTCGCGCCTGTTTGCGTGACTAACATTCTTCGGAGCGTGCGGTTGACCGATCTGCTTCTCGGGCAGCGTACAGTATTATGCATTCCACAGTATACTGTGTTCGACTAGAATCACTAAATTTAGTGACACTATGACCCATCATGGGGAGCGCCACCACACGTATAGCTTGTATTCACTGGCGAGGCACGCATGCAGGCAACCATGTGAGTGCGCCGTTACTGGTTACGTCGGGCTCCGCGGGATGGCGGTACTTGTCCGTTTTAAGCACATCATTTGTGTGGGACCTTCCAAACTCTACCCCACCGAACGCAAAGTAATGCCTCAAGTCCAATGTGAGTGCGATTAATAGCGTTTCTGTCGACACAACCATTGATAATCGGTTTGAAATGGAGCAGACGACGTACGCCGGTGTTTTTTTTTTCTTCGGCGTGCCATGCAGGGGCACAACCGCGCCATGTCCGTGGATGTTTCCAGTGTTGCCAAGCGAACAAATTGACAGCTAAACTTTTCAATGAATGCCACCTATATTATAGTTACACTTCAAAATATCGCAACGCTACAGTAGACGTCCATTTGCATTTTCAGGTACGTGTAGGATGACGTGCCGCTATCCAGAACTCGTCCTTTATTTTTGCTATTTCCCTCCCTAACTGTATTCAGCCCCCAGCTTTGCCACGTGTCGGACTAAACGCGTGTTCTTGCGCAAAGTGCGCAAGCAAACGGTGTTTGCGACCTAATTGGCCTCTATCCCACTTGGATTAGCTGCGGGCGACTTACACAACTCTAATCACATTCACATCGATCGAGCACGTACGCTTCTTGTGAAGCTACATTGTTTTATTTTATGGCACATGTCGCGAGTCTGCAGCGCGGGTCCGGTGTGTATAATCACCCTTACGAAACGCGGGACGCTCGTCGACCTCGCCCCGTTCATCTTGGCGGGATGATCAGCGGCCTCCTCCTCCTCTATTCTCACAACACCTAGTAATGATTGGGAAAAAGGCCTGGGAGATCTGCCTGGAAAGCAAGCCTGTTAATTATTTAACTGCGCACACTTCAGCCGCAGTTAAAATGTAGCGCAGTTCGCCATTTAAAGGGACCCTGCGACACTTTCGATAAGCGCTTTAACTCTTTCCTTCGCGTCTGGAGCCACTGCGAAAGCTACAGTTATCGCCAGCAACGGACCGGCACTGTGTGATTTGCTCGTCGCACCAGGTACGCCTTCCGTTTCTGCTTTGTTTTTGTGGCTTTATTTTTAAAGTTGCTATCGAAAAGCGTTCATTGCTGCAACTGAAGGAAGACTGGCCAACAGCCGCTACATGGCCTCACTGACGTAATTCGGGCCGTCGAAAAACGCCAAGACAGGGAGAGACAGAAAAATCTTCTGAGCGAGTTTCCAAGTTATCTGATGGGCATAAAGCAGTAATTTTTGGCTGAGGTACTTTGCGACCCCCTAATCTAAGTACTGGGTGTGTTGGGTGACTGCGTTCTACAAGCATTTAAGATTTCAAAAAAAGTTTAAAAAGTGTTGCAGGGTCCCTTTTAAAAAATGACGGCAGATACGTAAAAAATAAAACAAGAGAAGATACTAAACAATACAAATCAAGACAGAAAAGTAACCGAGGACGGGTAGATCGATCCAGAAGCAAACCAGTGCTACAAAAAAGAAGGAATAAGAAAAAAAGACAAAAGTAACATAAAAGTGAAGGGTTTCAGAAACCCTGTCCTGCTTGCTAACGCAAGTAATTGTCTTTGTTTTTTTTTTAGTTTGCTGTTTTTCTCCACTGCGAAAAAAGTCTGATTGTGCACACAGGTGTTCTGATTGTAGTCCTTGAACAACGACGCCTTACCTACTGCGTTCAAGGCGCAGTGTTATCGTAGCAATGTTTTCATGAATCAAAGTTGCTATGGAGGTCCGTACATTCTATTAGAAAAAAGTTCGAGGACATCTTGGGTTCTGAACGGAAAGGGTGTTCTCGAAGGGTTTCATCCTCTTGCCGCTTGACACAATTTTGTTTGCGATCCGCTTACGCTTTCAAATGGCTTCGATATGTCTCCCACGCGCTGCGCCACTGCTCGTTCATGGTGCCATTTATTCGGAGAGCAGACGACGAGGATAGACACCGCTGCTTTCATCCCTCGCTTGGCCGCATTCTTCAGCGCCAGCTTCTTCATTCTGCAATCTTCAGCTTTGTCCTCTTTCTCTACTGCCAAGTTTAAAAGCGTGCTATGAAACGCCTCACGCTAAGGAACGCTTCAAAAACAGATGACCTAGAAGCCGTTCAGCTTCTACATACCCGGACATTTTCGCTCAAAGGGCTAATTATTGCTTCCGCAATAAAAACTTCGAAGTAGAAAAATTGAAACCCCTTTTTTAGGAAGGTGGTTAAAACGCAACACTTTCTCCCACAAAACCTGAGTCAAAGTCCGAAATCCAGACTGATTCAACCGTGTCGGAATGCAGAAATTGGATAGACGTCGGCTTCACAACGCAAGGGTCTAAAGCTCGACCCCGACCACGGGAAGCGCGTTTTTTTTTTTTTTTTTCGCTTATAATCATCGTTTTGTGAAACCCATTGTGTAAAATGGGCTTTACTGCAGTGAACTCCCGCTTTTCGAAGCCGTAAGACCGAAAGCTTCGCTCTAAAAAAAGATTTAGAAAGCTTCATTGATCAAATCACCATTGCTAAACAGCTATGAAGAATCACGCGCTGTAAAGAAAGAAAAACTGCCCCAAGCTATACATCCAGTTATGAAACATGGCCACGGGAAGACTTTGGCCACGAACACATATATTTGTTCATGGCCAACTTCTCCCCGTGGCCAGTAAAATTAGTTGCACGCGAGCATAAACTGCGCTAGGCCCTTCGCAACACATGGCAAACACCAACACTGGCAGTGATAGGAATTCCGGATTGCTTGACGTTTCCGTAGTGCCTGGCTTGTTTAGACGGAAGTCTTTTTTTTTTGTATGTAATGCAATGGATGTCTTCGTGAAAAGAAAAGTGAACTCTACCCCTTTTAATTATTTCTACGGACATAACCTTTAAGCGCGGGCAGGCCTTCTACAGTGATATTAGACTTAAATAATTGGGCGGGAGAGCATTTGCCCACGAAGGGGCAGAGATTTGCTAAAATAATTTGCATAAAACTGGTGCGCTCGATCTGGGCATGCTTCGGGCAGCTGGGCCTAACCTTTTTAAATTTGCACTTCCACCTTCCCGGTTATTTTAACAAACATTTATTTTTTATATAAGGGTGTGAATTGTACCTTTTTCTACGCATAACGAAACGGCAAGCACGCGCACAACAAAAATTACGCTCACGAAGATGGCTTGGTGGGCTAGTTGGTAGGGCATCTTGATAGGGTTAACAGCGCCCGAAGGAGAGGATTATCAAGAAAGAAAAAGACGGGAGAGCGCTTTGTCCTCTTATTTCTTGATTTCCCTCGTCTTCGTGCGCTGTTAACCCTTCAAAAATGACGCGTAGGGTGACGATATCCGACCCTGACTTTTAGAATGAATATGCCCTGCAAATAATTTCACACAATTTTTTCCCACATCTCGTTTAAGCCCAAATATTTCCGCTTTCATTCCTGATTTTTGTGTGCTTATTAAAATTCTCGCAGATACCTCAAATGTCAACTCGGTAGCAAGCGATTTCGAACTGCCGCAGCATCACTGGCGATGACAGCGCCGCCTGCGGAATTCTCGGTTGAGTCCGTTGGGCGGTAAGTAGACGCCGCGCGCGCACCACTCACTCGCTCGCGCATGAAGCACGTACACTCCTGGGAGAAGTGCGCGCAGCTGTATCGCACACAAGTCCGAGAAACCCAAGAGCGCAGCCTGGGCTGTGACTAAGCTCTCAGCTGTATTTTTGTATTAGTTTAGATCAATGCACAATTAGAGGGTAGCTAAACGGAGCAGATGGTCGTACGAATGGCCTAGTGTGGCATGTTAGGAACGCCGCCAACAGCTGATACCGCGCTTCACATCCCGGAAAAACGAACGCCAGCTTCGCCCAGCTACTCCTGGTGGGTTTTTGTTTTCGTCACAGGCGTAGACAGTAGCGCAAGACCGCTGACTATTTATTGACTTGTTCAGCCGCTGCCATCTACCTCTGCCTACTGTGCTTCCGCCGCTTGTTTGTAGCATGCGGGGTGGATGCTATCGGGCCCGTTTGTTGGGTCATTTGTGCGCGAGCCGTGTTTTGGAAAGCTTCCAAGTGACCGATGAAAGAAGAAAAAAAAAAAGGAATAAGGCGCTGGTAAAAATAAAGCTCGGGAACCGGTTCCAACTACTGTTCCCTTCCTGCCGGCTCATTTGTTGATTATGGTCAAGGCCGCTCCAAGTACCAGTCAGAATGCGCGCACCCTGTATTAAACCCGCCCTTTCCTTGTGACGACCCGACAAATTGCCCGCGAAATCGCGTTCTTTCAAATGGCGCCATCTACTAGGTCGTGCGGCAAATAGCGTGGCCAGCTAAACGTCAGTGCTCCCGGTTCCGGTGTTTTGCTGTAATGAACAGACAAATAAAATGGAAGAAGAGACGGAGACAATTTGGGAAACATTGTTTTCTTATAAATATACAAAGGGAGGTAAACGCACAGCACGTGCTCGAACATGGATCGTACTTGCGACATATTGTCGGTGGTTCACTAGAACTTTTCTAAAACTGCAACGCAGCAACAAACATAGAACATTACAAAGGAGACACAGGTACAATGTATATGAAATACCTCGCTGTACCACGCGCAATGTCCACCGGCGCCTTTGGTGAAGACTGGGTCTGCAAACGCCTGATAGCGCCAGGCGCGCAAATACTATTTGGCATTATAATCTTTGATCGTAACGGCGGATAGCGAAAATGAAACGCGCTGACACGGCGATGAGAGAGAGAGGGCGAGGGTAGGAAGGGGGTCGATGTTTAGCTGGCAAGTGCCAGGATGTGCGTTTTTGTGACTTACGAACGAGCGAAACACAATCGGTCACCACACCTACACCAGTCCGTGGGTATACATGACTGAACTCGTCCAGCATCGCCTTGCTGCAAGTAACGTTGCACTCGGGGGAAGGGCATTCACTGGTGCATATAAGACAAAAAAAAAAAAAACGCGGGAAGAAATCAATGATTTGCCACTCACAAGATGCAAGAACGAGCGTTCGAAGAAACAAACACTCCACGCGTACACGCTGGAAACGTGAGACTATAACGAAGGGCCCGGGCGGACGGCTTTCCACATCTTTCGGCACACAAGCCGTACGGCGCGATCCCGCCCTTCCCCCACGGCTTAGAGGGAGGAGGAAGCGTTCGAACGTTCCTACACGGGGTGGTGGTCGCTACGGGGCCAGCCGCGTCGATCCGGGTGTGGGGGCTTCGTGACAGGGGCCGCGGTTGCAGGCACTCGAGTTGGAGGGTCTCCGCGCCGGGTCACAACGGTCCCGGAGCGGGCAGCTCACTTCGCGTTGCCGGGTGCCTGGGCCGCACTTCGCCGAGCACTGCAAATGAGATCAAAACAAGTGGACACAAATTAAAGGGGTTCCATAGAAGGCCGCAGAAAGTGGTATTTCGTCGTGCTTGGTGGCATCGGAAGCTACGATGTCGCCTGAGGAAGCCGTTTCGAGATTGGCAGGCTCCACGCAACAAACACATTACGCATACTGTGCCACGCGTTTCCATTTTGTAGTTAGCAAGCACTAGGAAGGTCAACCGCAAGAAATCTGCTCGTATCCGAAGCCTGTGCGCGTGCTCTGATTCGAGAGCAAATGAACTCGGGTGCAAGAATACGCTCGTACGACGCGAGCCTCTCAGGGGAACTGCGAAGAAAGAGGACGCTTGGGTGACTGATGTCACTGGAGCACCACGTGCCGCTTCTGCGCAGTGGAGGAGGGCGGTGGAGTCGTGCGTAACCCGCCGCGCGGGTGTTTGTACGTATGTGCAGGTCCTCCAAGTTCAGCAACGGCGAGACAAAAGGCGCCGGGCGCCAACACGGGAAAGGGCGACAAACGCAGAGAGAAAACATTGCAGAGAGTTGGCGAAGAGTGAGAAAGAGGCGCGGAGCGTGTCGCGATGGAGCGAAGCACGTACCGAGATACACAAGCTGGAATCTGGAAACTTATTTAGACTACAAGCAAGATCTATTCAGGCCCGCTTCGTGACGCAAACGAACAAAATTACCAGTGATTGTGCACTCAGAACGAGAGTGCATCAGAACATCCCATATTTTTTTTAAAGTGCAGAGCCCTTTAGGGGCTCGCCTTGTCGTCGCAGCTCGCTCACTGGACCCACCACGTAGAGCCACATGGCGTTCTGCCGTAGCGGCTGTCTTCGCGGCGCCCCACAGAGGCTTTGAAAGCCCAGCGGTTTATATAGTCATAAGCGTTCGGAACTCGTGAACCTCTGGCGCTTGTCATACATCTCCCCGTTGTTTAACGCAAAGAAAACTGTAGGCTGTGCAAAATATAAGTAATTAACCGTCATCGCCCGCGTTCATTTAGTTAGGAACGCTCGTTGGGTTGGTTTTTACGATAGTAAGCGAAAAGAAGTGGCAGTGCTACGCCGGTGCGTGCGGGTGGAAAAGCAAGCACACAAAGAACAGAACTCCCGCTGGTGCAATTTCAGGCAGGGGGCGCGCGAGCACTGCGAAGGCGGGAAATTTGAGTTGCATTGGGTGGTAGCAGTGAGCGGATAACGGCACTACAGCCCATTACCATTATGGCGAATCACTGCTCTGCACTTACGACAGCTTTCACATTGAGTGTAACGGCTTTAATTTGTGATGATTTTAAACACGGCGCGCGGACTGCTGCAATTGAAAATTGACCTCCTACCACGAGAGATTCCTAGCGCAGTTGAGCGCAACGTGACGCAATCGAGACCCCGAAAGGTTTTCAGGATTTGGAGTAGAAAGATAAGCTCGTGTTTTAAAGCACCTTATAGGTTTATCCCTGCACTAGCAGCAGACTGTGCGTCTCGTTAAAACCCTTCGTCACACAATCACGGTCGGGCAAAGGGCAGTACAATCAGGGAAAGCTGCTCGCGACAGTCTCGACGGGCGTGCAAAGTGCCAATACTGCTGATAACGTGAACCATCCAAAGCCACGGCGATAAGGAAGCGACACTCAAAACGGGCCGATCACAATCGCACGCACGTCACCACAGTTCTTCCCTCTCCCCAGCCTTTCGCTGATGTTTTCACTGTTGACTGCCGGAGAGCTGCACCGCCAGAGATTGCTCAGAAAGAAAAGATCACGGAAAGGTGCATTCCAGTCTATTCTTAATATGCGGAGAGGAGTAAGGAAACAAACACAAAAACTAGATTTCAAGGTCAATGCAGGCTAAGAGCCGCACTTCTCGTCATCGCAAACGCGCAGAAAAGGATTTTTTTTTTTTTGCGCCGAAGCTTTATTTGGGTTATGCAGCGCGTCGTAGTGGAGGACTTCTGATCGATTTACACCACCTAGGGATCTCTAACCTACGACGAAATCTCTACACACGGTCGTTCTCCTTGTGTTCTACCCAGCAGAAGAACGGCCGCCGCGGCCGCAATCGGACCTGCATTCTTGGGCTCAGCAGCACAACGCCTTATCCTCTGCGCCAGCGCAGCGGGCACTTTTAAAATGACCTAATTCCCATACAGTCTTTAATTAGTGCAAAGTAAGCCTATTTTTCGGGTACTCCCCTTCTTGTATCACAAAAACAGTGCTGCGGATGTCCTTACGTGCAGCCGTGCCTTCTTCAACGAAGCGTGCCGGAAGTTCAACTGGGAACGTGGCTAACTCAAGTGCAGAACCTGGGGAGAAAACAGCAGGCGATCGGGCCGGGAGGATAGACTTACCCTCGACCACTCCGACGTCTGCCAGGACAGGCACGGGTCGATGTTGCACGTCGACTTTTCCGGGGGCTTGAGGTGTTGCGTGTGTAGGTAGCAGGACTTCTGGGGGACCTCCTTCTGCGTCACCTTGTCCACGCACTTGACTCGACGGTGTCGGTCACCGCCGCCGCACACGCGAGAGCACTGCGGCAAACACGTACTTAAGAGTAGAGAAAATGGACTTCACAGATGATCACATCTAGGTGATGAGGCCTGTGGCGACAGCGCGTTCACGTACAGTCAAGTTATTCCAACGATCCTCTAAGGACACTATTCCATGAGGTAAGTCCTAAGGTGACAGCTCTAAAATAGCTGTAAGGTGATAGTCTAAAGACAGACGAGCACGAAATTGCGGGGGATGGTATGGTACGAATATTGCATTTAAAGCGCGACTCCACGTGACGGTCATTCTGCGATGTGCGATCTCTCACCTTGGACCACTTGGACGCCCTCCAAGCGTAACGTGCATCCTCGAGGACCACGACTTTGCGGGGCGTCGGGAGGTCCAGAATCTCGGGCAGGCCAGATATGCCCGACAGGTTCCAGAAGTCCCCGGGAGCGTCGCCCAGGGGAATGTCCAGCACGGTGTTGGACTGTATGTCCACCACGCTGGCCGTCGGCCGCGGAGGGCTCTCGTGCGAACTTCTGGACGGATCTGCCGCTGACTCGCAGCCCGTACTGTTTGCCTCGTTGCTGCACGATGGGTCGACAGTCACGACCGCTGCCGGCGGCTCCGTAGCCGCACACAGGTCCGGTCTTTCCGGTCCGCAGATAGCCTAATCAACAGAAACGCGAAGGAGATCTGAAGGCCTGTACGTTGAAGCTCAGTGCACACGGCTTGAGGTACAATGAATGCGTTATTATCTTGTGCGCTCGCTTTAGGATTATATACCACGTCTGTTAAATTGGAAGTTAGTTTGAAAGAGTTTTCGGTGTAAATTCCTGCTATTCCACTACCCACGGACATTTCAGTTTTCACTAGAGTTCTAAACGAATAAAACAAAGGAATATAGTTAACAAAGTAGTTACAATGCCGTGCTTTAAACGCAGTATCGGCCAGACCGCACGAGTGCAGCCGAGTGATAATGATGCAGGGCAGGAGAAGCAGACTATCCCGTTGCCCCAGAAAGTTGACAGGGATAATCTGAAAATGAAATAACAGTTTCGCGTCTTTCGGTGAATTACGCCGCATATAACATGAAAATGGGAGCTACTTGTGTACGTGTCGATTTCTAGCAATAGCCCACGAACGCACGTCTGCATAACATGGCTGCGCACCAACGAAAATCGTACCGCAACGTGGCTTTCCTTCCAGATATAACGTGTTACCCACAAAGTGCAAGTCACAGGACTGTCTCCAATATATGAGATTCAGTGACTGAAAAACACAGGCCGTAAGGAAAAATGTGGGCGCATGCTTTGAGATATGATATGAACTAAGATCACGAACGCGATTGGCTTCGCCAAGCACCCACGCTCCAACTTACGACTGTCGTAGACCTGCATGGTTTATCCGGTTCACACTGCTGGGATGCCGCAGTCGAGGCTATCGATTGCGATAGAAAAGTGACCCCGGAGGCGCTCTCATACCGGAGCGGACATCGCGATTGCTATCTCACTGCGCGTAGCGATCAGTCATCATCGTCATCCTGTCTATGCCCAATGAAGGGCAAAGGCCTATCCCATAGATCTCCAATTATCCCGGTCCTGTGCTAACTGCGACCAATTTATCCGCAGCAATCAATTTAGCGCTTGTTTCAGTCCGTCAACGGCAGACCCCGACCACCCGCCGCGAAGGTACGTGCAACGAATGCATTGACAGGAAAAATGATCTTCGTTCACAACACGCTAGAGGGAATCAGGAAGATTACAACCGCATATAAAATAAGCGCGCAATGCCTGACATTCCTTTCTCTTCGCCCTCAGCCCGCCGGGCTAAACCTTTACGATAATCAACGGAAGCGCCGCCTGATAGTTCTATAATTGCCGTCAATTGATTCTTATGTACTATTGAACTAGTGAACGCAGCGTGTTGAATGTGAAAAGCGCTGCTGACGTCAGCTGCGCGTCGTCAAAAACATTCAATACCCCCCAATCCCGCACACACACAGAAAATAACACCCCGATAGCATATATCTGTTCACCCTTCTGCGTAACACAAAACACAAAAATGTCCATTTTGTGTTCATTTCAATTGTGAAGTAGTTGCGTTAGCGATGCTTCTGACCAGTGACATGCACGCACAGAAACCAATGCTCCGTCCTGCTTACGCTGCGTCACATCCGGGTCGTCTGCTCTCAGCCGCTCAGGTCTCGCTCGAAACGGACACTTTGTAACGGACAACGGAATGAACAACATTGAGATTTCCGCTCCTAGTAAGATTACAACTCACTTCATTGTCCCTTCAATACGGATATTTCTCGCCGTCATTCAGTAACGAGATCGCACCTAAATGTCCGATAAGTGTATACGACTAGACCTGCGGAAAGCGAGGTGTAAAATAACTTATCAATACTTTCGACACGAGCCTCGACAATTATTCTTGCTTTTGCCAACGGCGGTTCGAGCCGTGAGTATGCGCAGATAAGGGCGGCTTGCCCTCGATCGATAAGGAATAAATGCCTGCTCAAGTGCTCAATACGATAGATAGCCGCGAAGGCCACTCACTGAAAGTGCCCCGATTTGGGGCAGTTTCAGCGGGGTTAGAATCGTCTGCAATTGGGAGCGCTTACTCCGATCGAATGCGTCCTCCGAAGGAATCACACCAGAAGAGTTGGTGCGAGAAACGAGGGCATGAAAAGACGCGTCGGCGATCACACACGTTCAGCTATTTTTCAGAGATTATACACTACAGCACATTTTCTTCCATTGATGTTAAATTTGGCGTACATTTCTGTTTGTCGAACGCATAATTACGTATTTTTTATCGGTAAGCAGATTATCGGATTTTTTCCGGCGAATATGTGTTCTTGTTTTAGCATTGCTGTTAACATAAAAGATGTAAAATTGCTGACATAAAAATGGCATGTTGTTTAACCAAAACAGAACAGGAATATAAAAAAAACACGTGCACACAAGTACAGGCGTAGCAACCGTACATAGCAACCGTAGATACTTTTTTCTATAATCAAGTCACGATTATAATACAAACGCAAGTATTTACTTTTTTTTCAGTCTATCTTGACGATCGTGAGAGCGGGGACTACGAAACGGCCATAACGAAAGCGTAATTCCGCTCTCAACAACCAGATAAGCGCTCAGGAAAGAGTTCTAAAAAATTGCAGACTTCACCAGGTGCCGCCTGCAGTACATAATGCACACAAATGAAGTAAAATATCCCTGGCCATCTGTACTAACGTGAAAGCTGAGGAGGGGCGAAGCATGCATTGTATAAGTGTATTCAAACATTGAAAGTCTTTCTCTCTTGCCACACGGCACGCGCTGATTGGGCGCCGGAGAAGCGCCAGTGGGAGGAGCAATCGCGCGCTTGCTGAGGCGGTGGCGCCCTCTCTTGCGTCGAACCACATTTCAGTAATTTGCATGCCGCATCTGCCCCAGTTTGGGGTGGCGGCAGGGGTCAACGCGAGCGCAGTGCAATGCCTGCGCCTTGCCCTGGGGGCCCGTCCTCGGTGATCAATAGGCCCCGGCACCCTGCAAGTAAGTATGCCTTTTTTTTTTGTCTTGACCGACCAATCGACCCGATCAGGCCTATAGCGTCGAGAGCCGGTGGGTACTTGAGTATAAAACAAGTTATAACCAGTATACAAACACCTTCTGCTTGACGATTGCTGAAGCAGACAGGGAGCGTTCCACAAATCTTTAAATCATGTTAGTTTATTTTGAACCGTTTTTATCCATTAGACACTTTTCTTTTAGTACGCGTTACGTTCTAGCGCGAGGCGTTGGAAAACGAGTGTCCCGGTGTTTTAGTACCGTGACTACATGAGACGACGACGACAGGATACGCCGACAGCCCCAGCCCCTAAGGGGCTTAGCCCCTAAAATAAAGGAACCTCAGACTAACGCGTAAGACTTGAAGGTAGCGAAGCTGTACGCAGCCTACAGTCCCATGGTTTAAGTTCACGATTGCAGCCGATTTGCTTCTTCCTCGCTGCCGCAACGACCTTTACTCCATCATTGTTGTTATAAGTGTGAGCTCCCTTCACGTTCTTCGAAGTGATAATAATTGAACATCACTTCGGAAGGGCGTGCGCTATGAAGTGTATTTTCTTGTTCCGAGTTGCCACGATAACGGCGAACGTTCGAGGGTTTTTTTTTCTGCCAACTTTGGCCAATCTCTTTAGTGAGTACGCTTGGCTTGACAAACGTGCGCCGGGGACGCTGGGAGGTCGCCACGAGGCACGCGCCCGGCATTTTTTTGGTATTTTTAACTGCGGAAAGGAAAAATTACGATTTGCTAAGCAGCTTCTCTGTTAAAAAACAACCGATCTCAGAATTTAGGCGCACACGAAACACCCCTACACACACACAAAAAAGAGAGAACGATCTTAAAGGAGTACTGACACGAAATTTCAAAGCTGAGATAACTATGTAAAACGCTTCCTTTTTATCAGGAGATATCTCCCAGCAAGTTTCAACAGCAACCGTTCAGCGAAACATATTTAAAATCCATTTTAATCTTCGCCCGCACGAGAAAGGCCAGAGCGGGTCGACGTGACATCATCTGCTACGTGCCCCAAACTGTCGACGTCGGGGCTCCCGTGACGAAGCCAACGCGCTGGCTGTGGTTGGCGCGCGCTGCTCCGGCGTGTGTACACGTCATGGTTTTGGGACTGACGTCATGCTGCCAGGGCCTGTGGGGACGGCGAAGACCTCGGCCGGTCTGGGCGCGCGCGTGCGCTCGCTCGCGCGCGCTTCCAGAGAGGCAGCGATACGGTAAGAATGGTGACGCCATGTGATACATGCTGTCATGGCGGCCGCTCGGCGTTTTTTTGTCGAAACCGAAACTGGCACGAATAAACGACGCCGTAAATGAATGTTTACGCTGCGCTCGACCGCCTAATCTGTCATTCTATGATTAGTGGGCTGGTAGGCCCGCATAGCAGCGAAAAAAACGTAACATAAAAATTTCGTGTCAGTACTCCTTTAATAGAATAGTAACAACGACCCCTGAAGTCCTTTCAAAATGTTGAACCCTATTACATCCTACCAAGAGATTTCCGGAAACCACCCTTAAAAAAAATGGACACGATGGCATTGGCGACCAACAACCTTCCCACATCTCTGCACCTGGCGGTTGAAGAAAGTGACCGAAAAAACCGAATGCAGCAAAATAAATTCGCCGCTTGTATTCGGTCTAAAAATGAATACGCTGAACTCTAGGTAAACTGAAAAGAACAAAGAAAACTTCAACGTATGTCTTGCTCATTTAACCTTGCCTCTCCAACGTATGGCACATCTTGCGCGTGTGCTGTGCTAGAAGTAAGAACTGCTCAAGAAAAAAATGGAAAGAGAAAAACGTTGGAGGGATAGTTGAAAACACAGCGAAAACAAAATAAAACAACTCCCACTGTGCTAGCACAGCCGATTCGTCGACGAATGAAGTTATTCAATATGAATGACTGTGATAAAAACTAAAATGATACACCTGCGGGATGCTTCTTTTGAGTTGAAAGATAACTTCAAGAAGAAAAGCCTCCTGATGGGCATAGCACTGACGCTTGGATTGCGAGTCGGTTATATGGCCAGGAAGGCATCACATATTAGAAGATCGCATGACTAATTACTAAATTTTTATTCAAGCTTAATACCTGACTAAACTGTAGTAAGGCACATTTATCTACCGAAAATTTTGAGGGCTTCTACTACAGCGCTTTGGCGAGTATGTTTCCGGTGTTGGCTAAGTGAAGCGGAAACGGTGCGCAACTGAGCCCGAGGTCGCGGGTTCAACTCTGGCCGAGGCGGCGTTGATGGCGACAAACAGAACAGCCCGCGTTTAAAATGTTCGGTGCGCATTAAGGATCCCTGCAGGTAATACAAATTATCTTATATTGCAAATAAATTATATTGCAAACGGCAAACGTTAGTTGCCTATCCCTCCACTAGGGCACAATCTGTATCCAGGCGTCGCCTTCGGTGCACAAAACTAGACTTTCATTCCATTTTGACGCGGAGATGTCACTGCGCCTGTAACTGCGTTGATGCAACACCAAATTAGTGTTAAAAACATTGGTTAATCTCTCCCTCTCTTGTTTGATTTCTCAGTCATGGGAATCGGTAAAATACGAAAGTGAAACGTACAGGGGAATGTGAAGCTGAGCATGATTTCCGGGTCGGTGGCTGTCTTGTGGGTGTGCTTGGCAAGCGACGTACTGGCGTCATTCCCGTGACGGAAATGACGGCAGCGAAATCTTGGTGTATACCGGCATAAAACGTAAGCGTGTCTTCCATTCCAATTACACTCTATGCTCTACCCGCCTGTCTACCGTCAATGAAATAAAATATTTAGGTGTAACAATATCCAGTAATCTAAATTGGAGGGCCCATTTGGAAAACATTTGTTCGGTGGCGGAGCGGAAACTATGGTACCTGCGAAGAAAATTAAGACTTGCTACGACTCCCGTTAAGCTAGCAGCATATGTTACGTATATTCGGCCAACATTAGAATATGCCAGCATTGTATGGGATCCCTCGGAAATAGGCCTCATTAATATGCTAGAAAGAGTACAAAGGCGAGCTGCCAGGTTTATTCTTTCAAAGTACTCTTCGACCGAATCAGTAACAGAAATGTTGCGCTCTCTTCAACTGCCCACTTTAGCCGAACGTCGGCAATTGGCAAGGATGAAGTTCTTATTTTTATTGTCAAAAAATAAATTAAACATAAACACAACAAAATACTTAACGCCACGCCGCGGACGAAACCTGAGAGGTATAAACGATTACTCATATGAAGTGCCGCAACAACGTGTCAATGTATATGCGAATTCGTTTTTTCCAAAAACAATTCGTCAGTGGAATGCTTTGCCATTACCACTGGTGCATTGTGATTCACTGGATAAATTTGAGGAAGGGCTCAAAGATTTTTTTCTGTAAGCATGGTCTGCTATTATGATTTATTGTAATTTGTTTGTGTGCTTACTACGACTGCACTGTTTTTTTCTTTAATCTCCATGTCGGTGTTTCCAATGTATGCCATGGAACATCTCAAGATTGATGTGTTGATTATGATTTCAATGTGTTGATGTTTGACATTCTTATGTCCCACCCCTGTAACAGCCGAAAGGCTAACAGTATTCGGAAATAAATAAATAATAAATAAAAAACACCTTCGTGTTAAAATACAAAACCCGAAAACGAACAACCCTAAGTATAACGTACTCTTTAGTACTAAAGGTTGCTTCCCCGCAAGAAGACCCCGTGTGCAGGGGTGCACCCTTTATAGGCCGCTTGCGCCGTTGTACTGGCGTCATTTCAGTGACGGATATGACGTCGGTGAAATCTTTGTACATCTATGAGTAAAACAATTTCGTGTTAATATATCTGACATTAACAAACCAATTTCTTTGTGTCTATATAGTGTACACATACGTCGCCAAAGTCCGCGCCAAATAGTCCACACCGCCACCGTAACGCCGTGCAGACTTTATTCGGCCGCGTGAGTATGCTAGGTGAAAGCATTTATTCAAATTTGGGTTTCAAGTATCGCTGGGCTATGGGGCGCGCGCCATTGGAAGAGCTGCGGATAAGTCTAGTGCACCTTGGGCCCTGTTTGCAAGCATTTCACTTCTGGCACGAAAATAAGCGTTTTTGCGTACTTGCACGCATTTAGCTCAGCTGCATAAGTATTGGCGAGCGTCACTAGATCTGTCCCCGGGCTTTGATGTACTTGAGTAATTTTAACAGAAGCGTATACAACTGGTCTAACTACCGAGTAGGTTCACGTTATACCTCAATGTCGAGAGAAAGGCTTAAATGCGGTCCTCCTTGTCTATTTCACGAAATATCGCCGAGCGTTACCCATCTCCAGTTGGTTGACAGATATGTTAAATTAAACTTTTGAACATTGTTTATTTTAAGGACACTTATTAGGCATCACAACAAGCCGCTTCATGTCACAAGCGAATTAACGGCGATTATCCTGGTAATTATTGCGCACAATGCGCTGCCTCCTCCGCCTCGGTGTGACTATCTGATCACGGTGGCCGCTGGGAGCATGAAAAGTAACTCAACGAAACGACCACGACAAAAAAAAAAAAAAAAAAAGACAAGCGCATCTCGTGTTGCCCGGGTCGAGGAATATGCATGACACACACACACACTTCCACAACCGGTGGAGCGCTCACTTGTATCCGAGCTCTCGAGTCATAAGGTCGACCATCTTCGTGCTGGACCAGGATGCACCCCGTTCAACTGATAGCAGCAGAGCGAACGTTTCTCCAAACTGAAATAGGAATGACTTTCGTAGAATCTTCTTTCACTGTCACCGAGGCTGTCGCGAAATTCGCCCTCAGGACTGCCATCTTACAAGTAAAGTCAGAGGGTGCAGCGGTACAGCCCTGATATATTCTGTAATTTATTATTGGAGCGACTACCCGACGAGGCAAGCACATACAGCGAAAGTATCTTGATCTCGGAGTCCTTATAAAGATCAACAAAATTTCTGTACTAATTCAGTGCGTCAACGCACGATGTTGGGCAATTTGGTGACGTTCCTTTCGCAGTTTTTTTTATTTGTACTGTCCAGAGCGCAAAAATATCGCTGAAGGAATACAGCTTATACGGTGGCGACAAAAAGCAATAATAATAAACCCGCCTCCTTGCTTCTGCCTCGTGCGCTGTTTCCGCGTTCTTGCAGACCCGCTGTCACGTGACACACCTACCGCCCATATATTCTAATATGCAGGGGAGCACTTGCTGCGCCATTGTAGCTGCCAGCGCTCAACGCATTAGGCGACTAATGATTAATTCATAGCGCAGCCGAACGCATGCTTTCAGTGACCATGCCGAAGTTCCGTATAGGATGCCCAAGCAATATCTGCGCAGGGCTTACTCAGATCTAACGTGCAATGCACTGCATACGGCGTTATATATACGTCGTGGGTTTACGCAGACGACAGCGGTGACATACCTCATACATGGGAAAGACGCATAGCATTTTCACCGAAACGCGGGCTCCGGCGAGACTTCCGGTGCTAGGAAGTGTAGCAAGCATAGCTAAGTGAACAACAACAACAAAAAAAAGAAACCCCGAGGCACTTAAGCCTGCTCAGTGTTTCATACTGAAGCATCAGATTCGGCCTCGCGTTTACGAGTTCTTCGTTCTCAGCTTGCATAGCCGCATTCCTGCGTTCCCGTGCCTCTTGTTGTTCCGGTGCGTACTTTTGTAGGCGACCATGTTTCCGGATATGCCGCTGAAGTACAAGCTCGGGGATCCATTAGACACACTCACACGCGCTATGCAAGAAGAGCGAGAAGGCGGGAGACAGTTCGCTTCATTTGCCACTACTTCCCCAGAATCAGCCTTCTCCGTGCCGTCACGTGCCGCTGTCACGCGATGTGACCTCAGCGCCGCACGCACTAGGCGAATTATGGCTCCACTGCATGCAACGTGTTGATGTAGCTTCGTGGTAACGCTCTCGGCTACTACTCCACATACGAACTCGAAAGTATGCTCATTTTTCCTTTACGATGTGTTTTTACTCTTTCCAGCGGCGGCCATTTTCTGCACTGGGCAACAGCGGAGCGTGTTCACACAATGTTCTCGCATTGAAAGGAGAAGGGGATACACCTAGCTTTATTGATTTTTATTACGCAGTCCCAAAACCCGATGTATCGCATGCTCTTACCGACACTGCACTGTAGAGCAACCGTGTTACCAGAACGAAATTTAACAAATACATCGGCCACCCTTGAGCCGCTCTCCCCGGTCTATTGTTTTCTTGATATGTCGCAGGACATTTTATTCACGGCAGCTCGGTTAACCTAACGCTAGTGTTTGACGCCGCCGCGGTGGAAGCCAATGTAACAGGCGAAGCGAAGCGCGCCAAGATCATTCGCTCTTAAAACATGCTAAAGAGACCAGGAAGACTTCCTTTCATTGTTGGGCTCTTATTGCCGGGACAACATTACAGCCCATACTCCCGAGGCTTGCTTGCGAGCGCCGATGGCTCGGCGACTCAATAAAACGTTCACGGCGAACGGCACGGCATCGTCTATAACAGAGTTTAATTTCTTAATTTTTTTTTATGTCCAGATCGTTGCGTACACAGGGACAGAAAATAAGTAATTCAACAAGCCGAGCTGCCTTTGTAACAGCGCGTTTCTGACGAAAATGATATTTAAGGAATGCGCAATGTACGCGCAGTCTTAGCCAATTTTTCATTAGCGTAAACAAAAAGACAATTAGACCAGCTTCACCGACTTAATGTCACGAGCGCTTACGTTAACAGCGGAGTTGCCTGGCGTTCCCTGTCCGCAAGGCTACGCGTCATAGAACTTCTCAAAGCCATCAGATCGATTCCCGTTCGCGCCAGTTCGCGCGTACTCCCGACGGGCAACTTCTTATAACGGAGAGCGCGCGACTTTACCCATTTTCCGAGCATTCCAGAAACGACCGTCAAGCGCACTCGCCTATATGCGCGCGCTTTTCCGAACCATCTGTTGGGCGCGCGCTCTCCAATTGACCTACTCCTCTCCTTGACTCCTCCCACCTGCGATCGGGGGCCGCTCCCCCTCTGCCGACTACTCTACACCCGTGCTTGCCAGCTCGCTGTCCCCCTCGCAAGGGAATGCCCTCTCCACATCGCTGCGCCCACGTTACCACGCCTCGTCCCATGAAAGCCTCCACCAAGAACAGCTTTGCTGGTAAAACCTGCAAATTTCTCCCGACCAGCTCCCCTCCCGCGAGTGTCACACACACACACACAAAAAAATATAGCAGTGGCTTAGCTCGGCTAGCCCTGCAGGACATACGTAGCGTGCTTGCTCTCTCTGCAGGAGACTATTCAATAAAGTTGTTTCTCTCTCTCTAGCGTGAGCTAAGGTTCAGCTGGTTATTCTTAGCTTTCCTGGTTGTCTAGGATTAGCTCGATTATCATGCTTAGTGCTGCTTCAATGACACACACACCGTATACGCATTATGTGACACGTATATTTATCAAGCGGCTCCGGCGCAGCGTCACCAATCGCCCCAGAGGCTCTAAGCCGGTTCCACAGGCGCACGCCGGTGTTGCTGCGACGCACGGGTCATCGGTTCCACACCTGGCCACCTCTCGTATGATCATCAAGTGGACCGGGCCGTCACGTGCGGAACGGAGGTCGGCGAAGACGCTGGGCGCGTGGGGTTTGTGGGAGTCGCCGGGCAGCGAGCAACGTTCTTTGCGCCGTGTGACGCCACTGCTCCTCGATCATGCGCAGCACGGCTCTCCTGGAGCCACGCGAAACTGCTCAACCGCGGAAAGTGTAGCTCACGCTACAAAAACCAGCAACCATCAGACATCTACACTGGTCTCTTCCGGAACTTGCACATACCGAGCACCTCGAGGGAAGGTTCTAAAAATTACCCGGGAATTGCGACAGGAAGCCCAGAAGAAACTAAAAATTACGACAGAGAGCCCAGATGGACATTCTGTTGATCTGCTGTTGAATTTTCTGTTGAACTCGGCGGCCGCGCCCGCCACTGGACAACACACTTCGAAGCTCGTTCCGCTCGCTCGCATGGCCAGGAGCCCCCGTCTTTAGCGGCCAAGGCGGTTCACAATGCACGTGCGGCCCAACCTACTCCGGCGCTGCTGTTTCCCTTTCCCGGCGCGAGCTCCCCGGATCGCGATCATATTTCTTGTAACAGCAATTTTCGTGCATTACAACACGTTTCATTAAACACAGAGTCCCAATGCTTTCGCCTTAGAAATGAAAATGTAAACCATCCCCGTTGGGCCACAGCACCATGGTGCTGCGGCCCAACGGGGATGCATAAGGATGCATCCTTACGAAATCCGTTATTGCATTCATTCACTATAGGATGCGAATTTTCTAGTTCCACGAGAGTAAATGAAATAATAAAAACGATCCAGTTCGACCCCTGGAAGGGGAGGTGGGGAGAATGAGGTGTATTGTGCGGTGGATACTATAGCAGCATGACGAGGGGTGTAGGATGGTATGCACTATGGGCTTGGAAGTGCTACCTTCAGACAGAAAAGGGGGGGGGGGGGGCTGTGATCTGCTGCTGCCTACAGCTATTCACTCAGTGCATTGTTTTGTTCAAGGAAGTCAGACAACCTAAAATACTTTTCATGTCCGTGTCGCCAAGATGCGTATGTAGGCCTTGTGCATGTTGACCCAGTAATTCGATACTTCAGACCTAACCATCACGACATACGACTGATACAGCCACCACGATCATTCGTTAGGCCTAATGAACACATAGCTATTCAGGAGGGTGGATGAGCATATTTTCATCATCATCATCATCCCAGCGGCAAGTTTCAGAAGGTGGATCTGATGCCTCAATCCCTTTAATGGAGGGCTCTCATAGCCATTCATTTTTTTATGTGAACCTCCAACGCGCAGGTGCTCGCATTTCAGATACTAGCCATGGAATCTTTTATACGTGTATATTCGGGCATAAGTCTCTGCGTTTATTTAGCCAAAGCCGAATTTTAAATTCGAGCTCTCTCCGCCATTCATGTTTTGTGCCTAGATCTCCGGCGTGCGAGTGCTAGCATTTCCAGTACTTGCGTACATTGTATTGTTATCTCTCTGTATTTCGGCACATGTGTCTAATAAATTTGTGCTCAAATTTACATTTTTTTGCATATAGTTTCTGCATCAATATTCCTATTGCATATTTAATAAAATCACATTTATTCGATGCAGCTATATTGACTTACGTCGTGTATGTATACGGATACAGCGGATTCCCGTGAACATTCACTCGAACAAGCAAGGCCCGTGTTTGCCTTATGAAGGAGTCGACTCGCACTAACGGTTTTTGCATTGATAATATGTCGTAAGGGAGTCTGTACGTAGATATTTCAGGAATGCAGATCTGTCCATTAGGAATATTCGGATTGTGTTCTCATTCACTGATTTCTGTGTTATATGCGTAGTGTTGTGCTATTTTGTACGTGGTTTCACGTACTTTATACTGTGTTAGCCACGAGTGTGTACAACGTACTTTCAAACCGTGGACTACCCAACATCCCTCAGTTAATGTATTCCTCTCCACCTCAACTGCCAGTTATAATAGTGAGAACTTAAGCAACAGCATTAAGAGAACCAGTACAACAGTACTAGGAAAAAAGAGGTTATAGGTGCGCCGGGCTGAGGGAGGGGGCGAGGCGAACCAGCACCGCTTTGCTTTGACGTCTCTCTTGTAACCTGGTCAGCAGCGGTGCGAACGCAGCACCGCCGCGGCCAATGCCGCCGCGGCCCGCGGGCTCGGTGCTCGGCTTGAAGACGACGGCACTTCTTGGCTTGGTGATACTTCTCTCTACCCGCTCTCTGTCCTTCTATGTTATGCTGGCCCTCTCTGCCCGCGGAACGACATCGCAAGTTGTTTCCGGCATGAACCACCTTTTGCTCTCACAATAAGAACGTTTTCCTTCTCTCCATGAGTTTTATTTTCCCTCCAGGACGTCCTAGAGGAAAAGCTCACGCCCCCTGGTGAGTTGACTGCGTCCGCTAACGAACGCGAAGTACACGGTAGCACTATCACGCCGGCAGAGCACTGATGCAGTTGATCTTGGTTGAGACACAACCGCGCGATACAAACCGAGATTCCGTGTATTATGCTGCTATGGGTGCTACAGCAATGCCTCTGGCGTACACTCGGGGTGATTAAGCAGTCGTCGCCAAAGGCTGTTTGTCTGTGGTTGCGGCGCGCTATTTTTCGTACACGCATGCGCCTACTATAGACGTCCACGAACGCGAATTTCGCGGAAGACACAGAGCTTCGCTTTAATACTCCATCCCCGACTCATCAACCAAACCACGAGAACAAAATGCGCGTGCACCCGGAACCGAGTCCACGGTGCACAAGGTCTGACTGGGCGGCCGGTTATCACACGGCATCGGTCCGTGAGATATCAGACGCGACAACATCGTTCCACACTGTTCTTTTTTTTTTTTTTTTTTTTTTTGCGCAATCAAGGTTTTAAACGCCGTCGCGCGAGGGGTGCATATGGTCGGCGTACAGTGGCAGATACGCTGCGGAGCGCCCGACGCGCGCGACTACGCCACGGTCATATGGCAGGAGCACCGACTGGGCGTGTTCGTAATGGCTTCGCCACGTACTGAGGGGAACGGGCTCAAAAGACACGCCGTCCCACCTCCCGGACCGCGCGGCGCCGGCGCGCGTGCACGGCAAGGCGTCTATCGGCGAGCAGACTGCGTGCGTCGATCCAAGGCCGCACACACTGACACGACCGAGGGTCTTCCCCGAGCGATCCGCGGGCGGGCAGTCACGCGCAGACTGCGGCGCCGACGAGCGCATCGCGTGATCCGACGACCAGCTCGCACACACGCACGCACGCGCGTTCCGAGACGGCTCGTCGGGCGACGCAGCGCCTTCGCTGGCTTCTCTTCTGTGCGTGCCAGACGGAGCAACTGTGCACACAAAAATCAATGTAATCAACAAGCTCGTCACATGCAGTGCAAGCACGCCGTGGCGACCTTTTAAATGCAGAGCATTTCTTAGCCTCGCCTGTTCCTGCGTCGGACGGTGTCAATAGTTCCGCGTCCGCAGCAGGTGTGCCTCTCCTTCCCTCCTCTCTCAACAGCAGCTGGCGCGCGCATGCGTCGTAGTCAGCCCGTTCGCTCCGTCGCGGTCTCGGCGTAACAGGTGCGTGATAGCAGCGCGGTTGGGAGTGGAAGGGCGCGCGCTGCTTGCGCATGCGCGCTCTCCCCCCCCCCCCCCCCCCCCCCCGTACTGCTCTCCCTCTACTGCGCGCGCTGCAAATATAGCGGCTAGCGGTCGCTCGTGTTTCAGTCACTGCGTTGCTCCTTCCTTCCTTGGTCGACGCTCGTGCCCACGTTTACTCGTGTCTGCTACTCCAGCATCACGGAAGAAGCGATGGAAGCAACACTGCAGCCTTCAATCAGTAATGAGGCCCCAATGCTCTGCATTTACTAGTGTTCCCCTCGCGGGAAGGCGCGGGAATTTTTTTTTTACACCGTCTAGGTAAGAAGCCTGCTGGGTCTATTCATCGCTCGTAGGATGTACCTCCCACTCCTGGAAAATCGGGGAAATGCAGCTGGCGGCCATAGAGCCAGAGGTGACGTGCACTCAGCCCGCCAACTAAATGCCTTGTGTCATGTAGAAAAATGCTTCAAGTAGGCATACTTCAAGCGGTACAGGGTGATCGCGCGTGTAAAAAAATTGGCTGATGATTACGATACTCCCTGATGCGAAATTTGACCGCACCGCGAACCGCAGCCTTCTCGGCGACGCCCATAGCTGTTGCGTCTCAGGAAGTAATCGCGTCATCAGCGAACGCACGACGGTGCGCTATTCTGGCGTTATTTCGCAGCGCGTCCATAGAGAAATAAAATGGCGCGTCGCCGCCGCCGAGCATGTCTCGCGTGGCTTCGGCATATCGCCCTCCCCTTCACACGTTCGCCATACTTTCCTCTTCGCGTTCCTGTTCGCTCTATCTCGTCTATTTTCGGTGTACTCTTCATTCGCTCGGTTACACCGTAGCCACGGAGCAATAAGAAGATAGGCGCTCGTCATTGGTTAAGCTAGCGGTATCTGTTGCGTGAGATGAAACTGCACAGCCATCGCAATCGCCATTTTACTGCGCAGCCACGCGATGAATTTCGGCCGCTATCGTTTCGTCAATCAGGTGCCGCTGCCCTCTCTTCCGCCGTCGCAGCTACGATCGCCCGCACTTGCCGCAATGGGCCGTTTCGCCTCCTATGCAGTCTTGCTCCGTGACCGTAGCCGACTGCGATGCGAAAACACAGGAGCAGTTACAACGAAGCCGGATAACGCGACCTTGCGACCACTCTTGCAATGCCCATGACTATTGGCAGCGAGCGTACCCACGGGCAACAAAGCCAAACGTAGATCGTTGTTAACATTCGGCTTTTGTAGAACCAATGCAGCACTTCTCGGTTTGTGCTACATTGGCCAGGTGTGTATTTACTTTGTTTGCATGTACTTCCGTGAGAAAACGGACGTCAGTTCGAGAAATTTTGAGACGTTTCTCGTAAGTTGCGCCGTCGGCCATTTTTGGCGCAATGGCTCGCCCACACCGCCGCCGAGGCCGGATTTTCTCGCCCCGGGGCGAGAAAAAAAAAGCTGTAGAACTCTAGAAAAGCTGTGGAACTGTAGGAAAGCAGTAAAAAAAAAAAAGCTGTACAGAACTACAGCAACCCGTTGCGGTGACTCGAGCACGGGTGACAGCTGTCGTGCCGTTTTGGCACCCCGTGCATTATACCTGAATTCTCCATACTTTGGGGAGACCCGTTGCGCCGGCCATTACGCTGCCTTGTGTGAGTAGCACGTTGTTTTTACCTATGGAACCTTGGAACCTAGAGGGTCCCGTCTGATTCCTTCGGGGACAGTTTACTTTCATTACAGAGCTTGGTGGCGAATAGGTGACCGGTAGAAAGTGCAAAGCCTCATGGGACGAGGACGCGGTTCGATTCCCGGCCGCGGCGGCCACTTTTCTGATGGAGGCGAAAAGCAAAAACGCTCGTGTGTACGAGATTTCGGCGCACGTTAAAGATCCCCAGGTGGTCAAAATTTATCCGGAGCCCTCCACTACGGCGCGCCTCATCGCCTGCGTTGCGTCGGCGCGTTAAACCCCACAATCAATCAATCAAAGCCTCCTGGGTGTATTGTCTGCTCCCGTAGAACCCCGCCCAGGGGTTTATCCAGAATTTCGATTTGGGGGGGGGGGGGAGTGTTGAGGGGGTGTGTATAAATCCCTGGGCGGGGTGTGAAACATCTTTGGGGGGTGTCGAAATCCTTCTGGGTGTTAAAGGGGTGTTGGGTGGGGGGTGTATAAATCCGTGACCCCGCCACTTCCGGTTCGATAACTCTCCTGGCTTCCCGTACGCCAGCGGCTTTCACATGCGTGTATGTGTGTTGTTCATCTGTTTCCACCAAAACGCTCATGCATTGCGCATTCAATGAATAACAACTACTAATCCTACTAGGCGCTTCTCTGAAAGGTACGCACTCTGTGACAAATAACCAACACGCACACACGCGCGTGAAAGCCGCCGGCCTAAGGGAGAGAAGAGAAACCTAGAACCGGAAGTGGGGGTCGACGTACCCATGAGCCTCTGCTCTTTTTACCAGTCACCTATTCTTTCTCTCTGAAAATCTCGGAGAACACCGACAAGCCAGCAAGCGGGCCATGCTCGTGAACACAATAGTTTTAGGTGTGCCGTGTGTACCGGGCGTTCTAGGACCCGTCTGGGCAGGTGCGCATTGTTCCGATAGGGTGGCTTAATGAGTTCCGCTGAGCCTCCCCCCCCTCGCCGTGCCCACGCATTCGTTCCGGTGAAGGGTGACCCTCCCAGCCGAGCTCTCGTGCGCATGCGCACTCAAGTTCCGGCACGCACTGTAATACGGAGCACACGGTAAGCTAAAACCCCACCGGAACGAATGCGCAAGCGCCCAGACGGGTCCCGGTCAAGTGCCCAGACGGGTTTCGGTAGGGGGGATTAGTAACATGGGCCGGCCCTCGCCGTGCCCACGCATTCGTTCCGGTGAGGGGTAACCCTCCCAGCCGAGCTCTCGTGCGCATGCGCACTCAAGTTCCGGCACGCACTGTAATACAGAGCACACGGTAAACTAAAACCCCACCGGAACGAATGCGCAAGCGCCCAGACGGGTCCCGGTCAAGTGCCCAGACGGGTTTCGGTAGGGGGGACTAGTAACAAGGACCGGCCCTCGCCGTGCCCACGCATTCGTTCCGGTGAGGGGTGACCCTCCCAGCCGAGCTCTCGTGCGCATGCGCACTCAAGTTCGGGCACGCACTGTAATACGGAGCACACGGTAAACTAAAACCCCACCGGAACGAATGCGCAAGCGCCCAGACGGGTCCCGGTCAAGTGCCCAGACGGGTTTCGGTAGGGGGGATTAGTAACGTGGGCCGGCCCTCGCCATGCCCGCGCATTCGTTACGGTGAGGTGCGCTCTCCTCGCTGTCCCTGCGCACGCAGGCGCAGTCGGGTCCCGGTCAACACGGTAGGAACGGAAGACACGGCGCATACGGAGTGCTAAAACTGTTAACTCCTCGTACGGTAAACCATCGTGATAACGAAATCCCTTTATTCGACATCTCGAAGCGTTTCATGGCACCCATCGCTTGGGGCGTAGCCAGTGGGGGTGTTTCGGTGTCAGAACACCCCCCGAAATTTCCAGAGCGCTGCCTCCGTCTCCTTTTCCGGCCTTCTTTTTCCCCGCTATTAACATACTGATTCGATATATTAAAATGTGAAAAGTAAAATGAAAATGACGAATATTAAAACACAAATGATTAATGCCTGTTCTACACGGCAACTCTCGATCGGCAGTTGAACGCCTACTTACAAGTCCACCCCATGTATCTGCAATGGGGCACTCGCTAGACAAGTGGTTCGAAGGCTTTTGGAAACCCTTTGAAACGACCGTGTAGGTCAGGTATATTGCGCAGCCACAGGCTTTCTTCCTTTTTACGTTTTACCTAGCGGTTTAAAACACCCCCGAAAAATATTTCTGGCAACGCCACTACCCATCGCAGTCCATTTAGAGCAAATCATCTCCGCTTCTAACGAAGTGTCACTTACTACTAAGCCAGTCTCTCGTCCTAAATACTTCTTTATAACCAGGGTTTACTGTATTTACAACCATCGCCGCAAAGTTACGCCTCGCTCAAATCCACCTGCCCGCTGCGACCATTACATTCCTAATGCAAGCCTCATCACAGCTAGCCTCACTCACCGGCGGGGTCGGCGTCGTCTCGGCAGCGGCTGCGCTGGTTCCGTTGAGCACGGCCGCGGCTCCTGGACAGCGGGGGTCGTCGGGGCAGGGCTCGGTGTCGCGGGGCCTCGTGGCCGGGTCGCAGGCCTCCTGGCGGAGCGCCAGCTGGTCGGCCTTGCCGCGCGAGCGCACGCAGAGCACGGTGTGGCGGCGCAGCCCCCCGCAGGTGGCCGAGCAGGGCTGCCAGGGCCCCGTCCACCAGCGCGCGGGGCAGGGCTGCCGCGAGCAGGGCCGCCGGCGCGTGGCCGGCCGGAGCGCGGGGTCGCAGTGCGTGTCCTCCACCAGGCCGGCCTCCTTCTCGACGCAGCGCGGCTGAGACTCCTGGGCGCCGCCGCCGCACGTCACCGTGCACGGGCTCCAGTCGGACCAGCGCCAGTGGAACTCGGGCCGACGGCTCGCGTTCAGCTCGGGAACGGTGTACTCGTACTTGAGACCCGGGTTCTCCGACTGGAACAGCAGCTGTGCGCGGAAGGGACGGGCACAGGCCGTCGTCAGGACTGGATCTCCAGGAAGAAAGTCCGGACTGCCTGGCACCGTGAAAGCGTACGTGTCTGCCCGCTTGCGCTGGAACCCCTGCCTGTGCCTTCCGCGCAACATTGAAATTGCAATCCGAGTACGTTTTTTTTTTTCAGCCTTGCAGATGTGTCTTTTTTTCAGGGACATTTTGGCCCAGTTAGTCAGGATCAGAAGGGACATGCGGGTGCGGCTCTAACGAGGCAGCTACTCTACATAGAAGGCAGGAAGTTTCCCTGCTGCCATAGAAGCAGAAACCTCCTCCGTTCCTCTTCCACATCCGTACTCCGTTTTGCTCTCTGCATCCTTCACCGTTCGCAGAAGCGTTCTCATCTCTAATCGGTATGCAAGAACGGGGCTGGGAGTACTACTTTCTTCACGCACCTCTCCTAGAAAACTGCTGAATGGCTAACAGCGACGGATTCTTTTCCAGTAAGACGAACTCTCAGCTAAGCAAACACTCAACGCCATCTCTCGTCCCGTCCCGTCGCACATGCGGCCACTCACGTAGAGCACGAGCTCCTGCTTGGTGGGCCCCGGCGCGTGCAGCGTGTCGCGCTCGCCCTGCCGCTGGTAGAAGAGCGTGGTGCCGGCGGCCGCGTACTCTCCGCTCCACTGGACCAGCCAGTCGCCGTTCAGGAAGAACTCGCCGTCGCCCGCGCCCTGCACGGCCAGGTAGTTGCTGGACGGACCCTGCTCCTCGACGCGGATGTTGCGCGCGCCCTTGGGAACGCGGCCCACCTCGGTGTAGCCTGCGTACAGAGAGGGGGGGAGGGATCGCCATGGTCACCTCGGGCGAATGCATGCGACGGAATTGGCGATCGTATAGCAAGCAAGCCAGCCGCGCCACCACAAAGAACTCAGCAGTGACTTGGACATTTACGGCCCTCGTATGCCGCCCAAGCAGACCTCAGATCGGACGGTGGCCTTCTCGCCCGATTAGGTGAGCGGAGGGCTTGGAACCATACTTCTGTACCTCCAATCTCTAGATGCAGCGGGTGTTTACGCGAACGCGCAGGCGCTGACACCACGGGGGGTATACCTGATGCACAATGAGCGCGTGGCTATACGCAGAACAAGGGTGAAAGGAGCGCTAACTGCGGGAAAAGCAGTGTACAAACGAGAAGTAAGAAGCACACGGAGACGGAGGACACGACGTTGACAGCCGATTGATTGCTTAAACAGAACGAGCGGAAGATTCAGAAAACAGGTCACCCAGACGATACAAAAAAATAACGCGATGAAAGTCATAATGAGCCACAGCCGTTCGATGAAAGAATAAGCTATGATTGGGATTCCAGATTATATAACACGCATAACAAGTTATTTATACATTTCGCTTGTTCGCAATTCAAAAAATCAGTTTGTATGAACACCGTGTCCCCCATGAGCTCACCCTTACTTCACCCCTTACCGTCCCCCCCCCCCCCTTTTTTTTTCTCGCGGTCTTTATGGCGAAGGCGAAAAGCGAAAACGCTCGCGTATCGAGATTGCGACGCATGTTAACAATCCCCGCGTGGTCAACATTAACCGTGCCTGACAGACAACGAATTTTATTGAAGGTCCTGAGGAGCCCCGGCACCGTTCGCCGCGCTGCCGCCCTGAACGGCAGCGGTGCTCCTCAGGACCTTCACTAAAGTTCGTTGTCTGTCTGTCTGTCTGTCTGTCTTGGCCCAGGTGCAGCTTCGGTGCGTGAAAACCCCCGAAAAAACAATCTGGCCGCGCATCAGCTCGCATCGCTGCTAGTGTCGTCGAAAGAAGGTACGTAATCTTCTGCCGCCCCTGCCATATCTCGGCAAAACTGGGCGCCATTCACTCACACTCATAGGCGTGCGAACAGGGGGGGGGGGGGGGGGGGGCAGGGGGGGCGGCCGCCCCCCCCCCTAATAATCTGGAGGGGGGCGCGAAATTTGCCCCATGCCTTAACTCAATCGAACCTGTCCCGTAGGGTTATGACCACGCGTGTGTTTTCACGATCATGGCAGCCGAAGAACCCTCACGTTGCCTTCCAAAAGCCGTTTAATTTCAGCCCCGGAAATGCGGGGACTAAAATCAATTCGCTGTGAGAAACGTTATCATTTAATTTTCATATTTGCAGCTACTGCGGAGCTTGTCCTCCTACTTCTCCTCGCAAATAACGTGCCTAGTACTGAGCAAAATAGCCGCGTAAAAAGAGTTTCAGAACAGGCAATATTACCTTCTGAAATTCTTACGAATTTCAAAAGCTAGCGTTTGAGCGGTACGCACTGGAACCATGTTGCAGTTTACATATAAGACAGATGTGCAAATGTCATATGTTTCTGTGCTTTAGGGAGAATGGAAGTTCTTTCGGCATCGCGTTGTGAAATTGATGCCGCATCCGCCCTGGGACTTGCTCCCTTTGCCGATGTTACACATGAAAGTAAAGCTTCTGCCCAGAAATATTTTGTATGCGTTGCGATTACATTTCATTGAAATAAAAATTTTATAACAATTCCTCGTCTTTCCACTGCGTTCTGACCGTTAGGCCTTGAGTGGGAGGAGGTCGGGAGTTTCCGGGGGGGGGGGGGGGGGGCGCCCAGGTAAGACTTCGCCCCCCCTAATCGAGAACCCTGCGCACGCCTATGCTCACACTGATATGGAAAAATATATTTTTTCTCACGCACTCACACTCACGCTCACCAGTCACCCCCAACACTCGCACTCGCTCGCACTCACGCTCACTACGCACCCTCCACCACTCGCACCCACTCACGCTCACCCCTCGCCGCGACCACCCGCACCCACTTGCGCTCACGCTCGCCGTCACCACTCGCACTCACTCACGCTCACCATTCGCTTTACCCACTCCCACTCACTCACCACTCGTCGTCTCCCCTCGCACGCGAGTGTGTGCAGCAGACCATAAATGAAACATGAAACCGAACACTATTAGTGCACTACGGCGTAAGAAGGCCATCCAAATCATATTCCATAATCGACACGCCACCAGAGAATTAATTCTAGGGTACCCCATAGCAGGAGCTCAGCGACGACATATTTCCGAAGCTAAAAGCAATCCCTCCACTAACAACCATCACAGCGAGCGGCTCCGGCGACGAATAGCCACAGCAAGTACAAACGCCGTAGTGGCGCTCACCGTGGTGAGCCCCGCAAATGGCGCGAGTAGCACGAGTGCGCTCGCGAGTGGTGAGCGAGGCCCCCCCGAGTTGCTCCCGAACTCGCGAGTGGCGCTCGCACTCGCGAGAGGTGAGCGGAGCTCACCAACGTTGAGCTCACTGCGCGTGGGGCTCGCACTCACTCGCTCTCAAACTCGCCAGTCGAAAACGATGGCAAGGCTCACTCACCACTCATGAGTGAGTGGTGAGTGGAGGGTGTGTGAGTGCACTCGTCAGTGAGCCTGCCGGCCTACGGCCCCTGCCATCTCATCCCTGCCTGCCTCCCGTCTCATCCGCCCACCTCTCACGCCCCCCTTTTGCTTCGGTCTATCCATTACATGTTAGCGGAGTTAAATTTTGCCACGAGCAAAATTTAACGGAATGTACAGCGTTATCATTGCGGGCGCGCTATCTGTCGGGACTGTTGCGACTTAGCTCTCGATCCACAAGCGCGAGGCTCGCGGGCATGCCTTGTTTGTGTTCCTGGTTATAACAATACTTTCAGTGTTTTTTTATTTATTCTTGGAAAAATCAAGCGCACGTCCACTTTTAATTAAAAGGAGTTATGTATTGATGTTCTTGCTCAAATAAGCGCAATATTAGTTTTTTTGCTGAACAATGTTGAAAAATATGGAGCATCGATTCTAGATTTATTGGATTAAAAAATTTTCCCTGTGGAAGCGTCTCCCTCAGTAATTCTATCAACTTTGGCAGGGCGGCTGAATCGAGGGCCGATATTGATATTATGAATGAACAACCTGCCAGGCTACGAGACAAACTAGTTGCTGCGAGGTCGGCCAGGCCAGCAGACCCACCAGATCTCAGCCCCTGGTTACGTCTGACTTCAGGCAGGCTGCCCGGGAACGCCAAAACCTCCAGTGGCAAAAAGTTTGGCGCATTCTTCCTACTAAAGACAGATTATTTCACTGGGGAGTAACAGAGAACTCTTCCTGCCCCAACTGCGGCCGACCGGAGTCCACAGCGCATAATTTCTCAAGCTGCACACTGTTGCGCGTTGCTTTTGGCGCATCATACACCATGCCGCTCCAAGTTGTGGCTTGCAAGGTATCAACTGAGAGAACATTGCCCTGGCACTCCCCTGGGAAAACTATTCACGGTAACTGGCGATTATGTACTGCGGCGTAGCCGCTATAGGGCCGTTGCACAGAATCGCAGGCTACGTGTGCAGTGGCCTTTGCATATATTTAAGAGAACACATCGTGACCTTTCTGGAAGGTGAGTTGACCCTGTTGGGTGAGGAAAAGTTTCTGCGACATTAGTCTACCAGGAGGTGCCGAACAAGAAAAAGGGTGCCAGTTTTCCAGACTTGTGTCCTTCGGGATATTTGTTCTTACAATTGGTTATTTTGTTGTTACAAATGGTTGTTATTTCGCCACAGTATTCGTTGCGGCATTAACACCATCCTTGTACCGTATATTGTCGCATTCTTGTAGCGAATGCTTCTGTACCCTTGTTTCCGCGGCATGTTAATCTTTTGGTTGTAACCAATTCTCAATCGTTTGTGTGTTACTCTTTTGTCTGTAACCAACTTTGAATTGTTTGTGTGTTTCTGCAATTGTCTATAACTGCTAGCCTTCGGGCTCTTAGTTTTGTAACAACAAGGCGCTGCACTTGTTTCACTGTTTCTGGTTGCTTTGTATCATAGATACCTGGATTGTTTGATAATAAATTTATATTTTCAGAGACAGACAGACATACAGACGGAGAGACCAACATTTTTCGCGTTGGAGTAGCCCAAGAAAGACTATAGGCTTTCAAAAAGATCGTAGTTCTTGTACGCGTCGTAGTTTGGCTAATATTTCGCTGTACTAACGGACAAGAGCGCGATCTGTTACGTCGGCACAGTGCTTCGTCGCAGAACGTCAGCCACAGTCAGCCCGATTTGAATAAATACTCTAATGCACGAAGACGCAGGTTCGATTCCCGGCCACGGCGACCGCTTTTCTGATGGAGGCGAAAAGCAAAAACGCCCGTGTGTACGAGATTTCGGCGGACGTTAAAGATCCCTAACCCGCAGCCCTCCACTACGGCGCGCCTCATCGCCTGCGTTGCGTCGGCGCGTTAAACACAACAATCAATCAACAAATACTTTAGTGAGCGATACGACAGGGAACACAGAATTCCTTTGCGGAGGGACGATATTGGCTGAAATAACTTGGGCGAGATCCAGCGGCGATGCCCAGTGGCGGCAGCCGCCATAGGTAAGCGCAGGTCACCTCCCAAGCGCTCGGCGACGCTACTTCGGGCCCTCCTGCAACAAACTCACGTACTCCATGTCGTGTGTCGTCTTGCTCGCTCTAGCGTGGAGTAGCAGTTCTCTAATGCATGCGCAGTTTGCAAACATTTGGGGTCCGGAGAAGGCGAACACCATTGGGATTCTGAGTGCGCGCCCGCGCGCTGAGTGCATTTGGGGTGGGAGGCTGCACTTGGGTGAAGGGTGGGAGGCTGCACTGAGGCCCAACTCCAAGCAACCCGGCGCCACGCATTACGGCCACTTTCGTGCGGGCCGTGTGCATACTCGCCAAAAAGCTGTGTCCGAAAAGCTTTTCTGTCAACGCTCTTTCCCTCGAGCTCAATCTGTAAAAGCCAGGGCACGTCGGTTTGCCTGAGCGCAGACCGTGAAACTTCGCTTTATATAGAGAACACGCTGGGGCAAGCTTGGTAACCAAATATTGGCCCGGAGCTTGTCGCTCTTTTCTGATCGCGCAATGCTTACGACAACCTGCTTCCTATTCCTCTGAGCTCAAATGGTTGCGGCGTTCGGTAGCTTCTGCAGTAGCGTCGCGATTTTTAAAGGCGACAGTTTTTCTTGGGCTACTTAAACGCGAAAATTTGGGTCTGTCGGTCCCTCGATTCTGCCGCCCGGCCAAAAGTTAAAAACAATTCTTGAACAAGAAGCTTATATAGGCAAAACTTTTCGCAACCAATAAATCTGGAGACAAACTTTATATTTGTCAACATTACTCTGCAAAAAGAAAACATTAGGCATATTTGAGGAGAAAACATCAATATTAGTAGTGTTTTTTTTTTAAATTAAAATTTATGGCAGCTTCATTTTTGCGATCACGTGAAAAATAAGTACGCGTTGAAAACAATAGTTTGACCCAAAAGTACAACAAAGCGCTCGCACCCGACCCTAGCCCTCGTAACGGCATTCTAAGAAGTTCAACAGTAACCAAAGGTTCCAAAAGATGGCGCGCAAGCTGCGGAACACGGTAAAATTGATTTGACTTAGCAAATCTCCACCGTGTTTATTGTGGGTGGGTGGTGAAAACATTTATTGGATCTCTTAATTAATGAGAATACGTGGGAGTTATGCAGTGGGAGGAGCGGTGCGGGAGGGGAGAGCGTGAGGGGTGAGCGGGAAAGGGAAGAGAGGCATTTACGCGGCAGGGGGCGCAGAGGACCGGCGTCTTTCGACGACATTTGCAGCGAAGTGAGCAGATACGCGGCCGGTTTTTTTTCTTCTGCGTTTATTTCATGCGTGAACCCTTGCATGTCGTCGCCCCAATGCACAGTTCTGTCGGGGAGCGCTGCGTCAGTCCATGTTCAAAAAGCGGGAGAACAACCACGCACATACAAAAAGTTTCAGAAGGTCCCAAAGCATATCTTGGTAAGATGAGAACGCGAAGGCGTTTTTTTTTTTTTGTTCGGCTAGGTTCGTCGACGAGTCTTCTGCGGATGTCGACGTCGACATCGGTGTGACTGCAGCCACTTGTTGAAGAATCGCTATGCATGCTGCTGCGACACTGCTTGAACAGAAGCTGAGTGCCAACCGAGACAGGCGAAAGCGCGCTCCCTTTATAGTAGATCGTTTTGTGTTTTATTTCCGAAGCACGCGTGCTACAGGGCGCGTTTCTTTTATTTTTGTTACATTTCTGATTCCCACCCACCGTGGTGGCTCAGTGGCTAAGGCATTGCGCTACTGAGCACGAGGTCGCGGGTTCGATTCCCGGCCGCGGCGGCCGCCTTTCTGATGGAGGCGAAGAGCAAAAACGCCCGTGTGTACGAGATATCGGCGCACGTTCAAGATGCCCAGGTGGTTAAAATGAACCCGGAGTCCTCCACTACGGCGCGCCTCATCACCTGCGCTGCGTCGGCGCGTTAAAACCTACAATCAATCAATCAATCGATCAATCAATCATTTCTGATTCCCGCATTTTTCCTTGTGTTTTATTTCTGATGCACGCGCTATGGAACGGGCCGCAACCACAGCAACCGATCGCGTGCCGAGTCGGCGGGTGTTGGTTCCGGCGACGGTTCCGGTAAGCTACGTCGCGCGCTTTCCGGATAGGGCTTTTGCGGTCGTCAGCTGGATGAGCGCTAGCCAACCTAGCCGAGAAACGCATTCGCTATAGAAAGGAGTACTCAGCGAACCGAGGGGTGTGCCTAACCAGCTCACATGCGTGTGCTCTTTACGCGGGGCCCGATCGCGTGCCGCACCGAGCATCACGAACGTTGAATTTACAAAATCCCTGCCCCGTAAGAACTCGTCCGTCATTTTTCCAAGCGCGCTTCCCCTGCCAAGGAAGAACATACACCCACCCGCCCAACTTTAGAACAAACTGAACGCACAGGTTAAAAAAAAAAGAACGAATAAGTGGCTGCACTATTTCGAAGCGCGTGTCTAAAATGTTCAGTCCCCGCAGCTGTGGTTGAGATTGGAAGGCAGTGAGAAATAGAGGACTCTGCGTAACTCAGGGAGGTGACGGCAGGTATCTGTCATCCGTTATTCCAACCCAATGTTTTTAAATGGTCCTATTCACGCCTCTGCTTTTCCCGCATGCGCGGTTCGGTGACCCTTTATGCACGCTGCTCCAATGACAGCGTCACAGGCCTCGGGGCGCCTGACCTGGTGACTAAAGGCTTCACATTTGTAACGGGGCGGCGCGAAATTCCTGTCTCACCTGCATAGGTTAGTTACACGGTGCCATTTATTTTCCTTCTCATCTTTGGTGTGTGCTTCGCCCGCTGACACATATACAGGGTGTCCCAGCTATCATGCACCAAGATTTAAAAAAAAAAAACAGCAATGGCGTTACTCGAAGAAAACATAGTGCATATATGCACTACGGTGCGCTTCTCCACAGTACTGCAAACATTATAATGTTATCAGTACTGTGGAGAAGCGCACCGTATTTTTTTCTTCAATGAGACTTCACTAATTAATTGTAAATAATCTACCTCGAGAATTACTTTCCTAATGACTAGCATCAATGAGGCACTTTAGGCCCCCACGAGCGGCACCTAAATTCAATATTATCAGCGACAAACTAGTTGCCTACTGATTTATTTTAACTGATAAAGAAAACCCGCGAAATATGAAAAATACCACGTGACCGCGCTCCCGTACGCACCGTAAGGCAGCGCCCCCAAATAAGCTGATTGAAAACAACTGTTTTACCTGTCACCCGCCCGAAAAGACAGGCATCACCTCGATAATGGCATGCATGAAGGGAACAGCAACAGCAAGTTTCGCGGGGAGAGTGCGGCAGATAAGCCACAAACTCGGTCGCGATTTCTACTTTCTTTCATTCTGGCTAACTCAGAGGCAGCCTGTTTGAGGGCATTGCTTTACGATGCGCGCGGGAGCGCCGTGACGTGGAATTTTTCATATTTCGCGAGTTTTCTTTATTAGTCAGAATAAATGACAATGCAATTAGGTTGTCGCTGCAAATACCGCAGTTAGATGACCCTCGTGAGTACCTACAAGTGCCTCATTGACACTTTAGTGATTAGGACAGCACTTCTAGATCTAGATAATTAATTAAATATGATTAAGTATACTTAACGAAAAAATTACTGTCCGCTTCTGCACAGTACTGCAAACATTATGCACTAAGTTTTCTTCGAGTTACGCCATTACTATTTTTTTAAAACCTTGGTGCATGATAGCTGGGACACCCTGTATATCAAATCATTTCGCCTAGAAACCTAATGAATAAGTGAAACCCGCCACGGTGGCTCAGTGGCTAGGGGGCTGTGCTGCTGAGGTCAAGGACGCGGGTTCGATTCCGGCCACGACGGACGTTTTTTATGATGGCGGCGAAAAGCGAAAACGCCCGTTTGTCGACATTTCGGCGCACGTTAAAGATCCATAATTGATCGACATTAATCCAGAGCACACTACTACACCGCGCCTCAAAGCCCAGGTGCAGTTTCGGCGCATTAATCCCCCGCGATGAAGAAATGCTTTAATGGATACCGACTGCACGTCAGGTTGAATGAATCATAGATACGTTGGACGCGTCCCGTACAATGTGTTGAATGTCTCCGGATTGGAGTTCTCGCACGGTGTAGTGCGGTCTTCATTGACGCGGCCACTGATGTCGAGACGCGGTTGGTAAGACGGCTGATGTAATACATGCTATATGATTAAAGAAGGTACCGTGGAACAGCACTAAATCAAACATGGGCACAGGTAAGGGGGGGATGCAGGCGCTGACAGCCAACTAAAGTTTATTTATATGAAAAAGCACCAGGTACACACAAACTCCGTTCCTGCGTGGTGATGTATACATTAGTTCAGAAAACGATCGGCAGCCTTTAAGATCGGCAGCTCCTAAAAACCCGCAATTAGCACTGTTCCACAATGAAATAATACAAACTTACTCCGCTTTTTCTACCATTCATAGAAAGGTACTCCGTCACGTCATTAAGTGGCCTATCTTCGCTGCATTTTCTACAGAGTGGGACGCCTGACATTTGGGTTCTTGCTATGTTAACGAAAGCAAACAACTCTGGACACACGAAATATGATTTGCAAGTTTTCACGTGATCGAGTTAACTGACCTGCTGCGTAAACTTAGTGAATAGTACCGAAACACTTCTCATTTCTTGTAATTTCAATTATCTTCAACATTTTTTTAACTGGGAATTAACGAGCTGTGCTACGCATAGGTCACGAGCACGTCACTACGCACGCCGTAGTGGTAGGTCACGTAATAATTTGGGCATACGGGGCTTCTTAACAGGAGCCCAGAAAATAGCCATTTTCATTTTTTGTCTCCTTAAAAAAAATCGGCGCAGCTTGCGCCAGTGCTGCGAGGCTGGAGAAAATGCATAACTGGCGTCCCCTTACCCTCCGTCGGAGACCTGGCTGTTGCACTTCACATATATTTCCGTACTTTCCGCTGAAATGTCTCCATGATTGGCAGGCTTTCCCATCTTGCCCAAACTCAACCGCCTTTGCACGCCCCAGAACCCGCGGCAACCGGCCTCGACAACTCGGCCTCCATGCTCCCCAATTCAGGCGCGAACGCACGCGAACTGGCGAGTAGAACAGCGCGCGAGAGGTCACGCCACGAACGCTGGGCAGTGTGTTCTCGAAAGTCGAGCTGGCCGACGCCGGGCGCTCCTCACGTGCGCTAGGTATTTTTTGTATTTTTTGCGATTTCTCACGTGGCGCAAGCCCACCCACAAGCCTGGACGACGCCTGGCGCACCTCACGAGGCGCACGCTCGGCTGGATTTAGTTATCTAGTAACCCTCCACGGCGGGACTGCTCCGTTGTTAAAGACAGCCGCCGCACTCGAAAGTCGAACCACGATGCGTCTTCGCCACTAGGCCACCGCGAGCGAGTAAAGCGACAGGGGGTGTCGTTGACAGTTAAAATTGTGACGCCACCCCTAATACGAGGTGGCGGCCAGATTTTGCCGCAAACACCTCAAAAGCTGCTGCTTTGTGGAGACGCTCTGGGAAGAGGGCGTGGTGTGCGGTGAGGTTCGGCGGCGACACGGAGCACGACTACGACGGCACCGCACTAGGCTAGGATCCCTTGTCTTCTCCGCGCTGTGGTGCTGTTTTCCCCGAACGATCCGGCGGAGACCAGCTGTCAAAGAGGACCTCTCTCCGATGTTCTGCCCGTGATTTAATAGTTTAGCCGCAAGGAGCCGCCGACGTAAAAAAATCCCCGTACAAAGCCTTAAAGGAGCCATGAAGAGAAAATACAACTTCGTTTAATTTGAAAGAACTAGGATTCAGTATCTCACTCAGCTCCATTAGAGCCACGAAAGATGTTTTTTAACGAAAAAAAAAGCAAGAAGTATTTAAAAGCTTTCAAATTTTGCGCCACAGTGACGTGTTATGAGCAAGAATGACGTCATACGGACCAACAATAAAATGTAATTTTCAGTGCGTTAACTGCACGTTAGCACTCAACTGATGCGGTCAAATGGAACTAGAGGCCCCATTACAGACGTCCAGTCATGTGTCGTCGTGACAGGTCAGTTAGGCGGCCGCCAATCGCACAAACAAGGTTCCCTGACATCATAGAGAAGTTGGGGGAAATTGGCTAGGGGGTCGCGACTGCTCCACACGTTTTCTTTAATATCTCCGTTATTTGTTCGAAGATTGCGATGATATTGGTATCATTGTTATCGGGACTAAGCAGTATTTCTAATAAAACCAACTTGTATTTCGTCTTCATGGCTTCTAGATGCGGCGCATCTCTTGCTCTGAGGCATGTCCCTCCTGCGTCGTCGGCGTCCGTCCGCACGCCACCTGCGCATGCGCGACTCTCCTCCGTTTGTCTTTCCCACAGCTCTACGGAACACTCACTCCGGCGCATTAGCGTAACGACAGCTGGCGCGCTTGGTTGGCGCGCGCTTCGCTGCGTTAACGCTGCGTTAACAGCTGCTCCGGTGCGCATGTGCGCGCATGCGCGACTCTCTCCCGCGGTCTCCTCTCCTTCAAGCGCTGTGAATATAAAGCGGGTATCGCTCCGCGGCGGTTCAGTCAGCGCTCGCTCTCGTTCTTCTCGAACATAGACGATGAAACCAAGATTCGACCACTGCTGCGGCAACCGCTCACTGTGCACTTTACTGACCATAAAGTCATTATTCTTAAATGTAATAAAGAGCTGGGCGGTGGTCGCTAAAACACGTGTACTCTCTCATTTACGTGTACTCTCTCATTTCGCGTATGCATGCGCCGCATCACACCAGGGTTCCCTCGCAGGGAGATGGGGGCAATTTTTTTATAAGCTCAGGCCCGAGTCGGTTGTACAGCTGCGCCTCCAACAGCTCCAAGCCCCGCTACACAGCTCCCACAAACAAAGGCTCCTGCAGTTAGCTCATGACCCGCAACACGCGCCTTGTTAGGCTTGCGTTGCGCCAGTTCGACGCGAGCTAGTGCGCCAAGAACCGGCCGAGTGCCGAGGCAGACTCACCGATGCCTTCCTTCTGCGTGAACTCCTTGTGGACGGTGATGCAGCGCGTGCCGTCCCCGTGGCAGATGCCGCAGCGGTCCTCCTGGGCGCTCGTCTCGATGCCCCAGTCACAGGACACCCGCTGCGATGGCGGCGGGAACCATTCGGATTGCTTTTAAAGCGAAGCTTTTTATGCCTCACTGATGGCGTCGTGCATCCGACCAAAAAACGCGCTGCAGGAAAACCAACTTTAACCACACTCCAGGAAAGCTATGATGATGATGATGATGATGATGAAAGATTCTCTAAGCAGGGCTGTACTTTAGCTTTGTACTATTATGAGCAATATGAACGGGAACACAGGAACCCGTAAAAAACACCCTCAGACCCAGCTATCAGTGATACGCAGCGGCCGCCGTCAGAAACAAAGTAGAAAGGGGGACGCTGTTCTAACAGCTGTTCCCCATCCCGCCGTGCGTGTTATCGGCTGTCGGACGATACCATATTATCGGCGAAATGACGTAAACTGCCGTTTTGTAGGCATGTCAGCGTGGTGGGAGTGCCAACAGTTAGCGGAAGAGCGCCCTCCTTTCCCCCTCTGTTTTTCACAGCGCCATCCGCGTATCGCTCCGAGTCTGTTTCGAGGCTGTTTGCCACGCGTTCCTGTGTTCCCTTTCATATTGCTCATAATAGTACTTTGGTGGTGTGGCTCTGGACTTTCGCAGTTTGGCTTTTGGACTTTCGAAAAGTGTATTTTGGACTTCGGCTTGTACACAGCTTGCATGGGAGAAAGCTTCGCTCTTTAACCATCCTTCTCTTAAAAAAGAGGCTTTGGTTTTTTTTTTTCATCGCGTCCCGTACACAATACCTCCGCTAAGACAGCTTAAAAATGACTCGATTGCTTTCGTGCCCACCGAGCGCGAACAGAAATCATACTCGGCCCACAGCACCAAAAGAATCACGGTACGCCGGAGTATGAACAGCGCAGTCAACACGAAATTACTTAGAGAAATGCGTGAGGATGAAGGCAACCCTGTGTCGGTCTGTTAATCTATCTTAATTACGCGTTAATCTAGTTAATTACGCGTTAGTTTGCGCTGCTACTACCAAGGAATGACTAACCAACTCGCTCGACCGAGACGAATCCGAGAAGAATCAGTTGAGAGAAACAAAAATTTGACAGCAAGCATAGCTTAGTAGAGAATAGAAAAAAAGCTAAAAAAAAAGCTTCCCGAAACGGGCAGCGCCCCAGTGCCGCCCTTAAGGTCGCCGCTGTCAGCCCCCACCAAAGTGGCGCCGCTGCGGGCGAACACTTAACCACCAAAGAATAAGGTCAGCAGAGTGCACTAGCAGCGGCTGTGTATACGACGAACTACTGCCCCACGACCCCTGCTGATCGCCGCGTGCCAGTCACTCGGCCCTCTGTTCAGGCCCTGTCCCAGAAAGGAAAGCCCGGCATCTTCAGGAAGACAGTGAAGGAAGAAGAGAGGAGGAGAGCTAAGAACTCCCTGGCACGCACCCTGCACTTGCCGTTGATGCACACGTCCCGGGCGCCGGGGCTGCACGGCGTCCCGTCGGTCACCGACTCCTTGAGCACGCGCGAGAAGAACTTGCCGTCAGGCTTGCAGTGCAGCTGGCACGGGGTGGCTGGGGGAAAAAGGGAAAGGGAAAGACGCCCACCTTCGTACACGGTTCGCACTCGTAGGCATCAACGCAATATGGCCAATCTTACATCATCGCGCCAATAAACGCAGACCGGCTTTTTCCGGGATTCACGGCTCAAGTCTGTTGTTTCCTCTCTTCGTACTGAAAAAACGGACCCCCGATGCAAGGGCGCCCGTTCTCCAGAAGTGTCCCTTTACGGAACACCTTCCGTTGGGGGCTCGTTTTACCAGCCCGGAGGGAGATGAAAATAGGCTTTAAAGAGGTAATCCTGTAGCGTTAATTTGCCTTAATGTTACTGCTGCACCAAGATTTAATTAAATTTCATACGAACGCTAAAGTTCATGCGAACATTAAAGTTCATACGAACATTAACCGACCGCAGGGCGACGTTCTTGGTATCGGACGAACAGAGCGATTTAGAACGCGTTTCCAATTAGAGTGATGAAATACGGGACCCGCTTCCACGTCTGCCGCTATACAAAGCCGCGTCACGCTAGTAAAACGGTCAGGCGAGATATAAATCTGGGGAAGTCAAAGTTCAGCTCAAAGCCGCTCTGATGGACATTCCAGAGTTCATTTTCCTCAAGGCATGCCGAATTCTACGTCCAGACAGGACGCGTCAATGCGCGATGGAGCTTACATTTACACATATGTGGCATCCATATCACAAGAGCGCGAATGCAATCAATAGCTGTGTATACGCAAAGGGTTTGTAAGTGCGAGGTTTTTTTTTACCGACAAAGTCACGTCGTAAAATTAAGTGCCGCGCATTCTTCGTGTCCGACAACTACCTACCGCACTTCCCAAGACATGAAAAATAGCCCCCGCATAAATTACAAAAGCTAAGAAACCGACATTAACACGCAGCGACTGAAACCTTCACCACCCTGCGGCGATGGCGGATCGAACGTACCAGGTGTCGATACTGGAGACCAGTTGAAGAGCTCGCCCTTGTACGAAACATTGTTGAAGTGGCTGCATTGGACTGCGCGAAAACTTGGTGCATCCTCGGCGCAACTCTGTAGGTAGGAAAGGAGGGGGGGGGGGGGGGGGGGGGTTCTGCGGTTATTTAGAGATTTAACTTTTTGGCAACGAAGGCTGTTTCGTATGTTGCGAGGACTGCTCCCCGTTGCTTTTCGTAACAGACACGCGTACTCTATCTCTCTTTCTGAGCACAGCTCTAAACGTACCTGAGTGTTGCACATCCGGTATCGTTTCCTCTCGCCGATGCAATAGCGGCCGCCGTACGCTGGCCTGAAAGGTGAAATGAAACGCCAGGTCATGCGAAACATCACGACCACAAGGCTAGTGGCTATGCCTAGTCCAAAATCACACCAGGAATACCGCAAAAACGTAACAAGAATTCCTGTCGTACGACAAAAAACTTCGTTAACAGAAGTCCTCTTGTTACGACAAACCCATCTGTTGTTACGACACACATCTCTGTCGTAACGAGAAAGTCAATTTTCTCAATGACAAACATTCCTGTACTCACACCATAACTGCCATTTACGCGACTCTTCACAATGGGCAATAACATTCAAACCATGTGCAACTACTGATGGAAAATCAGGATCACGACAAGACCTGAATTCGGCACGACGGAACATCAAAATCAGGACAGGAATACGACACACGACAGAACACCACAATCCCGACCCGACAATAATACGATAAGACGACAGTACGACACGCGAAAATACGTCAAAACTACAGAAATTTTTTCTGCCGTCTTTTTCGGCTGGGTAGTGACCCATGAAATAATTGCACGGTCGCTGATTTAAGCCAACAAAAAGCGGCGTCAGTAGCTGCGTCAACGTAGTTACCAGCCCGACTCCCGAGAAAACGGAGAAAAGTGAATACAACAGTCGCGATGAAAATTCTTCACCACATCGCGGCCGCTAAAAAAAAAAACAAAAAAAAAAATAAAAAACGCCATGGTTCGGTGACGCCACATACCTCGGATGGTCGCAGTGCCTCTCCGAGACCATGACGCCACCTCCGCAGCTGCGCGAGCACTCGGACCAGTTGGACCAGGGGCCCCAGTGGCCGTCGATGGCCTCCGGTCGCTCGCCCATCTCCGTGCACTCACCCAGGTAGCACCACTGCTCGCGCGGCACGAACAGGTATGCGAACAGTCGCATCGAACTGAGGCTTGTTTTACGAATTAGCGCTGGGAAAGCGGCAGCGGGAATTGGCCAATGGGGAATGCGCACGCGCAACGGCATCAGCCAATGAGGTAAGCGGAGGACCAAACAACCGCGAATGTGCCTTCTTTTCCACTTGGCGTTGTCTTCCTCGTCCGTTTTCCCAAGGAGATAACGCCAAGTGGAACTTCTTTCTTCCGCGCATGTTTTCAATAGCTCTCCACACCTCGCAGAATCGTCAACAGCGCACGGAATTAGTGAAACGAGCACAGTACACCTGCAGGACGGTGACGAGACTACTCCACCAGCGGAGCTAATTCGTTACCGAGAAAGTTTAAAAAAAGTTCGCAAAATGAAATAGCTATGTGAAACGGGCTTTGTACACACGGTCATATACACAGGAACAAAAAACCCTTACTCTTCCTTCCTGCCAAGTCCTTTGTTCTTCGAACGAGTTTGAGAAAAAATTCACGAGCAAGACTTGAATGGCGAAGCAGTTGTAGGAGATCATTGACGGACACAAAGTCGAGTTTTATTGTCGTGGTTGACGTGGGCGGCATGGCATTCCAATGACGTATAAATGTTGAGCAAGGCCAGAGTGAGCTCTTGGTCCTTTTGGTCGACGTTTTCGTACGTCACTCTGCAAGCGCCACTTATCGTCTCTGGCGGATTCTTTGCACGCCGAGCCTCTCGAAGCAGAGCGGCCTCTTCCTCGGCCGCACCGGGCCACGTAGAAGACATTCAAGTCTTCTACGGTACAGAGAACACGACGACACGAGGACGAATGAACGAGGGACGTGCGCTATGACGTGTCTTTCTCGTTCCGAGCAAGTGTTGCTACGATACGGCAAATGCTGGCATTTTTTTTGTGCGCAATGTTGGCCAATCTCTCTAAGTGGGTATGCTTAGCTTGACGAACGTTCGCTCGAGGCACGCGTGCACAAGCGCTGGGCGTTTTCTTGGTATTAAGTGCAGAGCACTTTAGGGGCTCGCCTTGTCGTAGCTCGCTCGCTGGACCGAAGTAGAGCCACACGGCGTTCCGTCGTAGCGGCGTAACCCAGAGGCTTCGAAAGCCAAGCGGTGTATACAGTCATAAGCGTTCGAAACTCGCGAAACGCTGGCGCTTGTCATACATCTTCCCGTTGTTTAGCGCAAAAAAAAAAAAAAAAAAAACTGTAGGTACATTTGAGGCACAATATACTTAATTAACCGGCAGCGCCCGCGTTCGTTTAGTTAAGAACGCTCGTTGGGTTGGTTTTTACGATAGTAAGTGAAAAAAAGTGTCAGTGCAACGCCGGAACGTGCGGGAGGAATAGCAAGCACACAAAGAACAGAACTCCCGCTGGCGCAGTTTCAGGCAGGGGTCGCACGAGCACTGCGAAGGCGGGAAATTAGAATTGCATAGGGTCGTAGCAGTGGGCGGATAACGGCGCTAAAGCCCATTATGGCGAATTGGTTTTGCACTTCCGACAGCTTTCATATTGAGTGAAACGGCTTTAATTTTTTTTTTTTTAAGCTGCAGACACCATACACAAACGATTTGCTCAACATCTTCGCCGTTAAAGAAAGAAGAGTCAGCGGTCCGCCATCGTACCTTGTTCTTGTCGCAGACGGTCCCCTGGGCCGCCGGTTCCATCTTGGTGACGCACTTGTTGCCCAGGCGGCACCACAGCGTCCGGCACACTTCCTGGCACGGGACACACCCGCCGTCAAGCCACGCACGCGCACGCGGATCCGCGCCCGCTCGGGGCTTCGCTGGCTGGCCCCGGCGAAACCGGCCAGCTCAGCCCCCGGAACGAGAATCGAATCCCACGGGTGGCTGCCCTTCACGGACACCGGACAGCCCAAAATGTTTAATTAAAGCCGCGATTTAGCATGCGTTTATGTTATGTTTGACGAAGGGAGGAAGTATATCGCTTCGGTATTTAATATCGCAGGACAGTGCCTCGTTAAAAAATGAGTTCGCAAGAATTCAATGACTAAACTGCGCAAGCGGGCACCTTTACATTTATGGTCGCCTTAGGGATGCGGGCTAGTTCTTTACAATTGCAAGGAATAAAGCAAGCGGAATAGCCTGGCGAACTGTGAAAAATTCGAGAAGAAGGCGCAGCCAGAGCACACCTGCTTGTGTTGTGTGTGTAAGCGTTTCTTTTCGTGTGTGTGTGTGTGTGTGTGTGTGTGTGTGTGGATGTGCGGATACGGGGTGGCCGAGACGCGCCGGGAGTTGCAACGGATTGACCGCCTCTAAAATGGCGGCCCTGAAACGGCTAGCACTAAACATTGATATACTAGATCCGCAGTACACGTTTACGCAGTCATGTAGTGTTCATCTACTGGCTTTAGTTTTTGCGCATGCTCCTTAACATCTCACACAGATTGGCTGTCGTGATTGTCAGCTGGGTTCATTTGTAAAAAAAAAGATTACTGGATACCTAAGGTTCGTAACCCGTATAAAATCGGTATTTTGAACGCCCTGATCAATATATTCCAGAATTTTTTTCTTTCGATTAAATAACTTGGGTTCTAGGTGCAGTTTTCTGCTTTTTTCCCATTCGTTTTGCCTAGTTTCTGGCTGACCTACTTTTTGTGCTGTGCCCCTGTTTTCTTGCTTCCTTGTCTTCGAAAGTTGTCTCTCAGTAACATAATTCACATTTGTTAATTGCCCGCCCTTTGTGCTTGTGCTTTGTGCCTGTAAAGCGTGCTTTGCCTGCCATTCTCGCAAACGCTGCGGTGTAGCCTTCCCTACGGAAAGGCTGTTTATAAAGCGCGGTGTCCGCGCAGCTGGGTGTACCGGCGTCACTCTACCCAATACGTAATGCGAAAATAAAATAACATAAATTAAAATAAACAAAAAAGTGACGCAAGCGTATTTACTGGGAAGTAGAGAGAAGGAATATGGTCCCTACGGTTTGCCCAGCGTTGGAGTATGTAGTGTGCTGACGCCATGCTGGTGCCAATGTGGGGGCGCTAAGGGACGACGTAAAAAAGCGTCCATGCATAATAGGTTGAAGTTGTCAATCATATCAGTAACATTCATACGAAAGTAGCCGGTGACAGTATTTAACCAACGTGATAACTTTGCCAAAAAGAAAAAAGCCTTCCCCGCATTTTGAAACAGGGTTGGGGTTGGCTACTAAGAAGTAAACAAGGTTGGGGAGGACGCGGGGGGAGAGAGGGGAAGGGAGGAAGGAGAGTGTACAAAATAATTAACGTCCGCGGCTTCATGCGTTCAGAGCTAGGAACTGCGCTGTTCACAAGTTGGGTTTAGCGCAGCTCTAATTCTAAGTACTAATCTCGGAATGTTCCTCTCTTCTGTCTGTGCACCCCTATAATAAGAACCCCAGTTAGTCGTGCCAGCCCTCCCGCATGCACAGTGCATTTGAAAAATTTCTCATTGTGGTCGTCACAAGGAAATAACGGCGGGTAAAAATTACAAAGCGGTAAAATTTCCCCTTGCCCCAACCTTCATTAATACTATTGGAAGTACTGATTTCTTTTTCTGCCTACGCGAGAGTAAGCGAAAAACGAATCATACCAGTTCGCGCTTGCCACCCACTGATCACCGTCATCTCGCGGGGTAAAAGGAGGATGAGGATGAGGAGGAGGAGAAGAAGAAAAAGAAAAAGGAAAATAAAAAGGAAAATAAAAAGGAGAAAAAGAAAAAAGAAAATGAAGGAGATGAAGAAGAAGGAGAAGAAGAAGAAGGAGGAGGAGGAGGAGGAGGAGGAGGAGGAGGAGACGGGGAGCTCACCTCGATGCCGTCGCAGTGCTGGGCTGCGGGCCCGTACTGGAGGCGACACTGGTGGTCGGCGTCGTACATGGCACCGGGAGGCAGCAGGGGGAAGGTGAACTGGTGCGCGCGGGGTTCGTCGTCCAGGCAGCTGCCCCAGTCGCGGCTGCGAGAGCACGCACAGTGTCAGCAGCGTCGGCTTCCTTCGCCGCCACGGAGACAGGACAGCGGCGCGCGCCGAGGTTCCCGTAGGTGAGGTCTTGACAGCCTGTGCTTTCCATTGTCACTGCCAAGACGTTCCTGGCGGCAAGTAGCGAGGATTGGCACGAATGGACGGAGACAGGAAATTCAATTATGTTTTTATTTACCACTGCGGCACCCCCACCTCTGGCGGCTGCAGACCTGCCAACCCCAAACTGCTCCAAGTACTACAGAAGATGCCAAGAAATACTGAAATTGCATACAAAAATACTAAAATACCATTTTATTCCTCAGAAACTAGCTTGGATAAAATTCATAGCAAACATATCACAAAAGACGCACAAAATGTTCTAAGAATTAAATCTTGGAAGTGGAGGGCTGGGATAGCACAGAGGCCGTTGCTGTCTTGGCACATCTGGGCACATCTTGCAACAATCAAATGCTCAACTGTCTTTTCGGACATGGAGGCACGGAACTGTGTGTGAGCCTTTCCGACTTTGCTGAAAGCTCTTTCACACTCTGCATTGCTATGCGGGAGTTTCAAGACCCCCAACATAACTTTCGAAAGTTTACCATACTTCAAAGTGACATACACTTCTGGCAGATCGGAGACCGCACGCCACTGCTTGTCGTTCCGCTCCTGCTTTGTTACTTCAGCGGGTAGTTCTTCCAACTGAAGATGGGCAAACTGCCTGAGTGTCGTCCAGAGCAGGATTGACACCTTGCCCCTCCTGAACTGGTACAAGCAATGGGAAGCGGTTGACTAGATATTTGATATCAGCAAACCTGGCATGTTAGATGGAAGCAAGCCATGCCACTTCTGCGCTCTTCAACAGGTCACACTTCAGTGGAAATTTCAAGATCATGTACCTACTCTCTATCCGGCACGAAGAATCTTCTGATTCATGTAAAAAACTCCTCCCCCGCTTCTTTCTTCAGGTTTTACAAGCTCTGCATGGTATGGCTGCCAATTACTAGGTCTTCATCATTTCTTTGGGTGGTTGAAGACTTGTACTCAACGTCGGTCAGCACAGAAAAAAAAAACGCATACAACGCACCACACGAAGTACATGGGGAAACGAAGAAAAGCAAGCACATTTCGAATAGTCTTCGTCTTTGGCTCTGGATACAAGCCGTTACAGTGTTCCAGCATGACTTTGTGAAATGGCGAGATGCAGCCAGTAGATTGGATTGTACGGACCAACAGGACCAACTTTGCTAAGTTTTTGGCACGAAACAAAGAATCGTAAAAATATAGTTGTCATTACGACACTCGTAAAAATGTGCTGAAAATCGGGCACTTTACGATAAAATCGTAAAACTTGGCAGGTCTGCGGCTGTGTCTTTTTTCTTCAATTTAGACCTATTGTCCCATTCTTCTGGAAAAAAAAAAAAAAACTTCGAAAATTGACAGAGACTCAACTGCACGAGAGTCTCGTGGTGTGGCTGCCATCCGCTATGGAATGAACGCGGCTTGTTTCGCCTCATTGTAATTCCGAGGGACTCGCAAAATTCCCCCGGGAACAAGCTGCACAGCGGTCGCATTGGTAACCGATTCGCGCAGCGAAATATGCAGTCTGACGTAAAAGCTTGCTCGAAGCCACGCGTTCCACCCGCGCGAGGAAGGAAAATCGTGCGGAACGTGCAAAGCACCACTATTTTTCCAAAGTAGCGTAGTAACCAAGTATTTATTATTTAGTGACGTCTTTTTTCGGTTGCACGCAACAGTATCGATTGTGCTGGAGAATATTGTAACGATGGTTACAAGAGATTGGTAATTGCAGTTTATTTCCCAAGGCGAATATGCGCCCACAAGCAATGAGCTACCGCTAGACTAACGCTCCACGGTCTTCTTCTTCGTCTTCTCCCTTTGGTTTTTTTTTTCACACTCCGGAGCACGCTCGTCTCCCTCTTCCTTGTCTTCGGACATCTGCCAACGGCCAAGCGTGAAGGCACACCGCCATGGCGGGAAGTTCAAATTGGGAGCAATATTTTAGGGGCAGCTACAAGCGCCTGTAAAAGTTATTTCTTTTCCAAGAGGGCACAGACAAAGTATACTCACTCGAGGAAGCGCGTGATCTCCTCACGACTGCAGTTGGACCAGACAAGCGGCGACGGGTCCGAGCTAAGGTGGGGCGCCATCACGTGCTGCCGGAGCCCCGCTGGCGCCTGGCAGCCGTTGTGCGGCCCGTCATGGCTCATGCCGAAGCTGCGACGCGGTGACGCCCCAAAGGTCAGCCACTGACCACCACCACACCCACAGGGCGCAAACACCGTCACATTCACGGCATGACCTATGTCTATGCACGCGGCACCTTGGAAAGCAGTTGTTTGGCGCTCTTTGCCCTAGCTGGCCTTGCGCCAAAAAATCCAAAAATCATCATCGGAAGGCAGTTCCCGCGCTCGGTTTCTTCGCACAAACACACTAGTTATAACGAACGAAGTCGCTTTCCTTTATTCGAAGTCTATATTTAGTGGAAGTTTCTACGGTTACATCTGCAGTGCAAAAAAAGCAACTCGTCAACACATTTAACGAAATACTGCTTATAACAACATTTGTTTCTTGTCCCGAGTACTTCGTTATAACGAGGGTTTTAGTGTTTATTTTGTACCCTTACTAACTGTGCCCGCTGTTAGAATGTGGCGCCCTAATGGCCCCTAGGTTTACATGCCCATCAACAATGGTGACATGCCTGACAGGCTGGCTGTGTTTTTCGTTCAACTTAGCGCGCCGCCGTCGCAGGGGACTCACTTGTGTCCGATCTCGTGCGCGATGGTGTACGCGAGCGTGAGGCCAGAGTCCTGGTTGACGTTGCAGCTGCGCTGCGGCTGACACATGCCGGCCACCTCGGCCAACCCCAGCGTCGAGCATAGCTCCAGCCCGGGCGCGCACATGTTGAACCTGCAAAGGACGCACGTGGGGGAGAGGGGGCCGGACTACGGCGTTTCAACACGCCTCCTCCCCTTGGCGGGCACACTAAGACGAGCACAGAGAGCGTCTCCAAGATGTTCTCTTAAGAGATCTCTTGTCTGTGGTTAGGGAGAGACAGAAAATAAAGGCGAACTGGAGCACAGAAAAAAAATCCTGTAGAAATTCAGAAAATTATCTACTAATGCGTAGCATTCTTATGCTGCTTGTCTTAAGTGTGAGTTTTTACAGTCATATTTTTGGTTTTTCTAAATCCTGTCCGACAAATTATCTCTATTTACGCTATTATAGCGATTCGAAGTGGAACATTCGCAAAATGCATTATTGAGGAAATGCAGGACGTTTCCGTAATTGCTTAATATTTTTCTTATTTACAAGTTCTTCAAACTTTTGTTCGACCAGTTATCTCCATTTACGCTATTATAACGATTACAGGTGGAACTTTCGCAAAATTTACGTTATTGTGGAAATGCAGAGCGTTACACGTTTCGACATTTCTGGTACTTTTTTGTATTTTTCTTATTTTTTAATTTTTTCGACATTTTGTGCAACCAGATATCTTTTTTTACGCTATAACGATTACAGGCATAGGTCGGCGTACTCACTCGTGAGTACACTCATTTGTACTCATTTGTACTCAAACTCACGAGTGAGTACTATGATGAGTGATCACACACCCAGAAAAAAACAGTGAGTGTGATGACGATTGAGTACAGGGGTAAGTCCATTACTCGTGAGTACAGTACTCATGAGTACACTACTCATGAGTGTGAGTACTCATGAGTACAGTATTCATGAGTATGAGTACTCATGAGTTTGAGTACTCATGAGTACACAGTACTCATGAGTACACAGTACTCATGAGTACACAGCACTCATGAGTACAATACTCATGAATACTGTTTTTGCGAGTGTTTGCACTCTTGAGTATATGCACTCCTGAGTGCAGTAGTGCAAACAAGAAAACGGACGACAAAAGCTGCCCCCGAAGACACGCAGAAAAACGCAGTTTACGGCCATGGCCGCACCGACAAGCCCCGAGCTCCCCTGAGCCCGACCCGGCCTTAGAACAAGAGGAGACGCCAGACGCAACGCGAGTGCTTACGTTCCGTTTCGCTTTCTCACATGTACTTGCCTTCACGCAGTAAGTCGCCCAACGACAGTGCACCGTGTCAGACGTTTTCTTCCTCTGTCCTGATTTATATGTAACCTGTGTTTTTCTAATCAATTAAACAATTTATTTTTTCTACTTAGTCTCATTCGAGCTACGACCTAGCTAACACTGCAGATAAGTTGATTATTCGTGAGTAATACAAATTGAGTACTCATGAGTACAGATTGAGTACTCATGAGAGCAGAATGAGTAGTACTCATGAGTAGCACTCATGAGCAGTAGTACTCATTGAGTACTCACGAGTACAGATTGAGTGCTCATGAGTACTCACTCTGTACTCATGAGTACAGATTCAGTACTCATGAGTACAGATTGAGTACGAATACTCGTGAGAACAAATGAGTTTGAGTACAAGTGAGTACGATTAGAAATGAGTATTTGATGAGTGAGTACGAGTGATTTTGTGAACAGATGAACTTTTTGAGTCTGAGTTTGATTGAGTACAGCGTGAATGAAAAAAATTGTGATTGAGTTTGAGAGTTCTTTCTGTTTTGCCGACCTATGATTACAGGTGGAACTGCCGCGATATCTGCATTTTTGTGGAAATGCTGGGCGTTACACGGTCCTGGTTGTAGGGATACTCGGCGAAGAATGCTACGCATTAAACATGCATATGCACGTAGATATGAGCAGTGGATTGGGAAAAGTCGAGCGCCGATTATACATCGCGGCGGTAAGTTTCTCGCACCATTTACGGAAGTACGAGAGCAAACCGAAAGCTCAACGGACAACGAAGTAATAGCCACTGCGATTTCTCAGAAAATCCTGGCGCCATTTTTGCGCACGGGTGACGCCACGTGCCGACCGGTGTGGTTAAAAAAGTAAGCGCTCGGCAGAAGAAGGGAGGCAGTACGGAGCCTCGGGCCCAAATGTGTACGCACCTGGTGACGAGGATGGCGAGGTCGTGGTGGTTCGGGTGGCTCTCGTCGGACGGGTTGACAAAGCGCTGCCAGCGGCAGAAGCTCTTCAGCGTCCCGTCGGCCGACTCGTCGACGCGCAGCTGATCGAGCTCCTCGGAGGAGGGCAGCGGCTCTTCCTGCGGCGACACCAGGGAGCGCTGCATGCACTGCTTGTCCCCAAGCTTACACTGGACACTCTCGATTCACCGGCCCCGGATAGTTTGCGGGCAGTCCGAGGATGGCACTCGGTTTGGATGCCCCATAGGAATGCATATGTAAAAATCGAGCGCCAGATCCCACCCAAGGCAGTCCGAAGACGGTCCGGGACTGACACACCCTCCATCTCTCCCTCCACCCTCATTTTCCCCTACATTCATACTGTAAACATCGTCAGCAATAGACGTCCCAATCTCTAGCCAGGTTTGTGTGCAATGCACCTGAGCCTCTGAGGGTTTCGCTAAGAGGTATGGTTACCTTCACCTTATTTCCGAATACCTGGAGAAAGCCAAAGAAAGTTCGGCCACCTTCGCAACTGAGATGCGAAGACTGAGGAAACAGCGGAGCTGGTGTGTCTTGACTAGCTTTAACTTGGCTTTTCTTAGGCCTGCCCATGTTACAGGAGATCGGACACCCGCCCGGCGCACGCCGTCTCTCTCAACTAGAACAACACCTGCACGTCAGAGCTTACGTCGTCACTAGGCGCAGCCAATCCCCGACGCGCGCCTCCTCACCCGAACATCTGCATCGCGACGCGCACTCCCCACACCTGCTCGTCAGCTCCCCGCCACTTCCCCTCACACATTTTGGCGCACAATTTTCCACCTCCACTTCTTTTCTGCGCCGATTTTTGAGCGACGCCCGGCACGGCCGGAACTCAAGCTTAAACAGCTCCGCCGTTAAAAATCCTGAAGCGCGCTGAAATCTGATTTAACTAGCAAGACCTGCACAAGGCAGGGAAGTAACGCTTAAGCAACCAAGCCCTGCGCGCTTGCATTTTCGCGTCATGCCTGCGTCCCGCAAGCAGCAATTTTAGTTCCCTAAAAAGAGTCACCCGAAAACGTTTCGCAACCACAGCTACGGAAGATTGGAGATAAAGGTGCTTACCTGCGCAGCTTCGGGCTCGAGGAGGATCATGCGGACCAAAACCACGTTGATGGCGTTGCCGATACTCGCGTCGTGGAACAGCGTTGAGACCTGTCCAAGAGTAAGCGCAAAAGGGCGCGGCACAGAACTCGATTAGGCACCAGAGGGGAAGGGGTAGGGCAGCAAAGAAGGAGGAGAGGTTTAAAATGAAAAGGGAGGAAAACGTGAACTGCAGGAGCTCTCGGCTCCAGAAAGAATAATGGGATAAGATAGAGCAAGTTGGGAAAGAAACGAGGGCGGGAGAGACGTAGAGTGAGCAGTGCACTCCACGCGCGTACATTCACGGGAATACACACCCAGTGCGAATGTTTGGGTGTGAGGTCTTGTTTTATGGAGGGGTCAGCCGGGGGGGAAGGGGGGGGGGGGGGGGGGGAACGGGAGTGGTACAAAAAATTGGCTTCGTACCCGCTTGCTTCGCAGCAAATGTCATGGAAAGACCATAGCCTTCTACCGCCGCGGCTACGCGTCACCCTCCCCTTGCCCACAGAGCTGTATTGGACAAACCATTATAAAACGGTAATCAACTCAATCGCTTGAGTCAGCCAAGAAAGTTGACTAGAGGGTCAACCACGAGAAATCTTCGCCCGCTCTCTGATTGCTGTGTGCGTACTCTGAAACCTACAAAAGTGCTACATACCCACCCTCAGCAGTATGTATGCAACGCGAACCCGCATACCCGCTGTGGGGCGTTGAACAATTCGCTTTATGAGCCGGCATGCACGCTGCTCTCGAGCGAAATTCCACGGTTGTAGCAGCCAACCGTCTGCATTTTCTTTAAAAAGAAACAACCCGGAGTTGCGAGATAAAAAAATGAACGTCCACCGAGCGGAACTTTTTGCCCCCTTCGGCGCACAGCTACATTGAGTTATCCAATATTTACAGGCAGCCAGAGAACATACAGCCCGGGGCAGTAAGGGGAGTGAACGTTCTCGCACGACAGGAAGCAGATGCCAAGCCACGGTGCTGGCGCACCGGCTCGGGTCTCGATCAAATATGCAGGCGTGCGACAAC